>NC_090443.1:252345629-252646252 GCF_031143425.1 Pleurodeles waltl
TATTGAACTGTGAAACATAGTCTTTAGATATCTAAATTGTCCTAATAAACCTTGATCATTATGTCCCCCTAGGCTAGGTCTGCTCAGTAAATGAAAGCATATAATTACATCATTTGATCTGTTTCAGAGAAAGATTTTTCCAAGTTTGCCTCAATGGTACACAATACTTAGAACCAAAACTGTGCTGTGTTATATGAACTGTGAAGGCGCAATTGGAAGGACAGTTTTTTCCTTGGACCAAAGCAAATTATTACATATCTAAGTATAGATGGATAACTGACATGATGACATGGATAACTGTGATTTGATGAGTGACAGCAAATAGATAACGAGAGCGACTCTCAAAATTTCAATAATGTCACTCAGACCCTGAGGTGAAAAACACCCCAGTTATTCACATTTTACCCATCCATAATTTTATGTTGTATATGGCCCTCCACATCATCTGCACCTACCTCTAACATATGTACAGGGACGTAGGAGTAGTAGGAATGGCATGTTTAAAATACCTGACCCTCTGCGACTCCCACTCCCCTCAAGTTACCCTCCCCCACATAAAAAAAATAAATACCTGTCGTACTGCCACCCACTCTATTAGCATCTAATAAATTCCTTTCCCCTTCTCAAATATATATAAAAAAGATACTTGGCCTCCTGCCATTTACCTCCTCCCATCCTCTGTGTTATCCCACCCTCTCCCATCCCAAAGCTGTACTGTCCACCTTCACTTTGAAAACGAAGAGCTGGCACTGCGCTCACAGAGGTTCTGTAGGGAGCCATGATGACAGGGGAGAAAGTTGTTGGTACAGGCAAAGCACTGTCCACGTTCTTCGGTCTCCCTGAGTTTATGGAGACCGAGAGGTTGAGGGAGAAGACAGATGTGAACACCGACTGCCATTCCACTACAGTTGAATAAATTAGTAAGGATTGACTGGATGCAAACTGGTTACATCAACAGTATAGGCTGAGGCCTTGATACCAGTGATAATATTATTAAACTGCTAAAAATGACTGACATTAAGCAGATGTAAACAATATAGAAAGGCTTTGTACCATTATGGCAACAAAGCCCGCAGTATGTAAGGAATTATCATTGTTTTGATAGTACAAGCATTATGAAGCAGTGGACAACAGCATGCCATAGATGTCAACAGTATCTCAAGAATTACAGTGGTCATGCCATCATCAGTGTAGTGCTCAAGATGGGCATGAACTCCCCTTGGATGGCCACATTCAGTTAAAAATTACCACCATTATGCCAACAATTGCACTCATAATGCAAGGGCTATCATTGTGAGAAAGGTGGGTGCCATCATGTCATGAATGTTCAGAGTATACAAAGACTTAACACCATTATTTTGGGGCCTGCAATGCATTATGTTATGGATGTTCAGTATCATGCCACTGAAGCTACCTTTGTGCAATGGGTAGGTCATACCCTTCTTATCTGTCATTTTTAACTACACCGCATGAATAGTAAGGTGTGTAGCCCCCATAAAACACAGACAGAGCTCAAAGCACAATATCACTAACTTTCTAAAGAAAACAAATGAATACACACTGTCACTGCTGATCCTTCCCTAAAAAAGATTACAGATACACAGCTCTCCCTTCTAACAGAGGTCCTGATTTAGTAAGCCTTCTAAAAGGGCCATGAAATCCAGGATGAAGCCTGCATACAAGAAAATAATAAACAAACATAATACAACTACACAGCAGCACAATAGCACATCCATGGCTGCAAAGATTTCCATGTCTGTGTGTGACTAGGTGCTCCAGGCCAGGTTTTCTATTTTCTTTGCATTCTGGTATTTAGAGTCCTGAAATTATACTGGGAACAACAGAAGACTAGAAATCCCAAATTGTAAATGAAAAGCCTGAACTGGCAAAGGTAGACTGCAATGGACCTGCTAAACATTAGATGTCTTGTCCCCACATCCTTCAGTGAACCCCTGACTGATCAAGCGGGAACCCACATTTTTACA
Source organism: Pleurodeles waltl (assembly GCF_031143425.1). Classification (NCBI taxonomy): domain Eukaryota; kingdom Metazoa; phylum Chordata; class Amphibia; order Caudata; family Salamandridae; genus Pleurodeles; species Pleurodeles waltl. Next base: position 252,347,615 of record NC_090443.1, read on the forward strand.
AGGGCTTGAGGAGCATCACACCAGTGAAAAAATGAACTACACAGATCAATATTCTAGTGCACAGGACATTGTGTTGGACTGAACCACCAATGTGTTGAGCTCAGATGCCATTTTCTGTTATGAAACATCCATTATTATGCTCATTTGTGTCCTCTGCATGTCACAATGTCAGTACAACAGAACAACACAACACAAAAAAATCAACAACATGAATATACACAATGCAATTGCATTGTCGTGTTGTTTTGTATTGTGCAGTCTAGTGTGTTCTGTTGTTGTGAATATATCATCATGTGGGTCTTATGTTCTTAATAGTTTGCTTTCTTGCTGTTCTTGTAGTGTTTATTGTCATTTCAAGGTATTTCGTTGTGATATTGAGTTGCTGTTGTTTTGCTTTGTGTAGAGTTAATATGATGTTTCTTGCTGTGTTACATTTTTGTGTTGGGGTTCTAGGGGTTGTGGTTTTTGTGTTATTATTGTTGTTGCTAGGCTGATATATTGTTATATAGTTATTGTTTTTTGTTGACATTTGTCATGTTTGTTAAGTTTTGGTTGTATCCTGTTATTCTGGCTGGTTTCTGTATGCTTTGTTATTGATACTTTAAGCTCTGTTTTTGTGTTGTGTTATTGTTGTGCTACTGTTTTCCTCTGTGTGATTGTGTTGCTGCACTGTATAACAGTTGTTTCTGTATTTTCATGTTTTCAATGCTCTGTCATTATTGTAGTTCTGTGTGCATTGTTGTCCTCTGTTGTAGTGACGCCTTTGTGTTTTTGTTGTAGTCTGGTGTTGTGCTGAGTATTATATTGTGTGTTGCTTGATTAGGTTGTTGTGTCTTATTGTGTTGTGTTATTAATAGTTTTTATTGTGTGCAGTGTTGTATGGTGCTTTTGTTGTTGCCTGTGTTTTGTGACATGTTATTCTTGTGTTGAGCTCTGTGGTGTTTTGCTCCTGTCGCTTTATGTTGTGCTATTGTGGTATTATTTTGTGAGTTGTCTCTTTTGTGTAATGTTTATTTATTAAAGGTTTTTATAGTACCTTTTCAACTGGACAATTATTAAAATGCTTTACGGAAAACAGAAAGGTATGATAGTTTTACAGGAGCACAAACATTATGGAGAATTTGGGGGAGGAAAGAAGGGGATAAGGGAGAATTGGGAAGTGGGAAGAAGTGGAACTAGAGAAGAGAACAACAAAGTGAACCTGAAGAAGAATGGTAAATGTCTTCAAGGATGCCCATTAGTAAATGAATGGGTGACCAAGGGGGAATTTTTCTGTGAGCGTTTCCCTGGAGAAAGAGTTACTGTCTGTTGAGGTATGATTGAAGAGGAAAGTCGTGAGGCCATTCCTGAAAACAGAATGTTGAGACTGCATCTTAGTTCAAGGATTTCCAGAAGCAAGCACCTCACCAGGGAGGGGTTGTTGTAGGGCTCACCAACGTAGGAGTTTCTAGGAATAGGGAGAGTTTGCTTCTTCACAGTCCTACACCTCTTGACAATGTGAAGAGATTGGTTTAGTGAGAGGTTCTGTAGTGGTGTAAAATTGTACAGATGATATATCAAATTTTTAACTTGATCTTTGCCTCAGGAGAAAGTGATTGGAGGTCTATCAGAGTAATATGGCTGAACCTTCTTCAAGATGAGTCTTTTGGTGGAGTAAAAGACAGCTTTCATCTGGCATGATTTGTTAAGGAAATACCTGCTAGAGTGACATTTCCTAAGTCATTTTTGAAATAATTATGAAATCAGCTGAGATCTTAGTTGATTGGAAGAGAGTGTTTGATTTTTCTTAAGTTAGTGTAGGTGGAAATTGGCAGATTGAGCCATTTTGTTAACGTCTGCTCACAATAAGAGAGAGTAGTCCAGCATGAAACCTTGGGTTTTGAATGTGTGGTAAACTGAGTCTCAGTAAGGATGGTTCCATAAGCAGAGCTGAGTCAATTTTAGCAGATGATTTCCAGGAAATAATGAGGAATTCCGTTTTCGATGGGTTTAGACAGTTGTAAATTGATTTCAGGTCAATATGTTTGGTGTGTAGATATTGGACCGAAGATAGTTTTATGTAAAGCTGGGTGTCATCTACATCCTATTGAAGCTGAATGTTCCTGTTGTTCAGGTTGCTAATGAATCTGAAATTTTGTAGAATTTATGGGTCGGTTTTATGACAAAGTCACCCTTTTGCCCTGATCACCCCCACTTTTTGACTGATAATGGTGAAAACTTCCCCTGACTGTGCCCTGGCCTCTGCTAACCATACCCAGGGCCAGTGCTTTGTGTAAAAGGAATATGGAAATTAGGTCTAAATTATATTTGGCTATGACATCCTACCTATAAGTCCCTCGTATATAATAAGGCAGGGAGGATAAAAGGCTCAGTGGATTTAATGCGCTCTAGTGTGCACTTCTGTAGTGCTTGCTATCTGCTTTGCAGGCTGCTTTTCAAAAGTAAATTATATGCAAATTCGACTTTGGAATTAAAGGTACTTCCAAAGTCTCAAACTATCTTGCTTTTACATAGAAGTCACCCTTTAATGTCTCCTCTAAGTGCCCAAGGGGTAGGGTAACTTGTAACTATAAGCAAGGACATGATAAAAGATGTTTTACATGCCCTGGTCTATGTGGTGTGGCCACTCACCTGAAAACTAGGTTTTCTGCAGTGACGATGACTGTTCTCCTGACCTCCTGAGGCACCTCTCGCTGCTGCTGATTGCACCAGGAGCCCCGGCAGGTCCCCCAAAAGGGAAGGGGATTTGGGAAAAGAGAGAAAGAAACACTGCACTCCTTTTTACAAGGTTCAGCCAGCTGTAGGTTTTCGGGTTATGGAGGACTGTCAGTGGAGCCCCTCGAAGTTGCCTTTTTGTGATTAATTACAGTATTGGTGTAGCTATGTGCTATTAAGAGACTGTTTCACAACAGTCAATAAAGTATGCACTGGTCTCATTAAACAGCATACAAAAAGGAATGCACTGATCATTAAATTCACCTAATTTGGTTATCACAGCACATTCACCCGGTAATATCAGCAACTTGGCAATTTCTCGAAATTAATATACACAAAAAGTGACAAAATCTGAATGTCTCTAAACAAATTAGGATTTTCTGCAAGTCTCTTTCATGGATCTGCACTTTCACATTAGGTTTCCTATGGTAAAACTACAACATAAAATGAGTTGCAATACCAAAAACAAGAAAACTCACATATAGAATATTCCTAGCACTGAATCGCATAATCACTATTAACATAAAATTAATTGCAATACCAAAAGCAAGTAAGCTCACACATAAAGTAATCCTGGCACTGAATTGTGTAATCACTAATAATACAAAAACTAAACATGTGGAAGATAGTGAAGTTCTGTCACATTTCTCAGTTACAAAACAAAAGTTATCAAGGCCCCCGTACTGAATCTGTTATTCAATGCTCGTCAATGCCCCACTAATAAATTATGTCTGTGTCCTTAGAAGATGCCTTTCAAAGTCTCAAGAAGGCTAGAGTGCAATCAGTTTCAGTTTTTAGCTTTCACCAAAAAACAAAGTGACCATAATAAAATTCTACACAAACAAATTCCCGACAGCAGGCTCCACTTAACTGACAGAAGTGTGTTCTTTCCAGAAGATCTCTGCTGGGGCTCTTTGCTGCCAGCCAGAAAGCAGCGGGTGGGACCTGGAGGGAATTCCAGAGGGCTTTCCTTGCCAGACAGGAAGAAAGCCAAGCAGAGTCATGTGCACAGCAAGAGTATTTATAGCCAGCACAACTCATGTTTTTGAAAACACCTGCTCCCTGGAGACCTTTGGGGCGTGGTGGTTGCCTGGCAACCAATAAACAAGTGAACCTGACACCTTTAGAAGCAGGAGGACTTGACACAGTCACAGGTGTTCAACAACCATATAGTGCAACACGCATTGAAGAAAACAACTATGTAGTGCAACAAGCATTGGTAACATCAAGTACATATCAAACATTGGCAATATCTATCCTGAAATGCAGACAGTGAAATTATGTTAAAAGCAACCCAATGGTGCTACATGCACATGATTAAAACAATGCCCCTGAGGATGTTGACAAATTAGGCAGAGTTGTTGGGTCCTGACACTGATAGGGGAAAAACTGTCAATTTTGTTTCCCCATTGTAGTGCAGTAACTCCATAGGCTAACATTGGGAAACTTTATTAAAGTATATTTTTTTAATATAAATGGGAAACAATTTTCATTCTTGGGCTCAAAATGATAGTTAGAATAAATCCAACAATTTACCACTGTTAGGTTTATCACAACAATCACAGAAATAAGTTACAGATTTTTTTTTCTGTAAGCCAAAATCTAGCTCTCCAGCTGCTCTTCTCTGATTGGCCATCCTCTACCAGGCTGAGCCAAGCTGCTTTAATGAGGCATAAGGTGGCCTGCATTGAGACAATGGGACATCTGGGGAGGAGAGATCTGCAAGCTGTAGGGCAAAAGACAAGAAGAGGACTGGGTAGTCAAAATGGTCTTAAGGGGAAAATAGCACTTAGGACAGGACACAGTCTCACCCCCTCTTCCTGCCACCCCAGCTAGATGGGAGCCCCAATAATCAGACAAGCAGATGGACTGAAGAAGACGTGTTTAGGGAAAAAAGTCACATCAGTGGCATGGCTTAGCCAGATCTTCAATTCAAGGAGGGATGTCCTCCATCTTGGATTTTGAAAGAATAGTGCTACATGGGACTTATTTTGCCACACTTCACAGGGAGTGGTCACCCAAGAGGGTGGCACCCTGCACCCCATTGGTCAGGATTGGCCACCTGCTTGCTGCCAACCTAGGAATACTTGATACACATGGGAATGGTGCTCAACATCTCAGAACACTGCCTGAAATACAAGGAGAAGAAGGACTGACCTGGTGGAACCCTTGTCTGCATCTCAAGGTGCTGCTCTGTGCATGACTGCACCTGCTGCATACTGAGGAACTACAACTCTAAGGACTTTGCCTGGCTTCAAGAGTTGGAAATAGTGAACTCCCTGACATCAACAGGTTAAAAGAGCTTCAACTCCAAGATCCTCACCGAGGAGGACCCAGCTGGCCACCTTCAGCTGGACTGCCATGTGCATTCTGGAAAATGTAGTCTCCACGGATCATCTCAGAGCCACTAGACTTTTGGATTGGTGTTGTGGACCACTGGAGACTCAAAAGAGGACTTCTGGAAGGAGATCCAGAAGTGTGGAGAAGATTGGAGAACTTTTGGAAACAAACTCCATAAGGTGACCCACCCGTCGATGAGAGTCAAGCCACCGACATTGGACCACGACCCAGCCTGAATTTCAGATTCATCCCACTGAAGCTCAATAGCTTTTCCCTGTCAAGGAGACTTCCAGTAGTTGGCTGGGTGCCCACACTGAGCCAAGCCAAAAACATCACATCAAAAACGACTAATTCCAAAAGTAAAACTTTGACGAAGACCTTCCGCTCAGTGTATCCGAGCAGGGCTCCATCGCGGTTGGCCTCAATTTGTATCTTGGTCCCAGTCAAGCGTGACCAGATGTCCCTGGTTGGCGCTTTTGTTTTTAAGGCACCTGAAAGCACATTTTTTAACTTATTCTTTAAAAATTCACAGAGCCGGTTCCCTACATTGGAATATATATCAGTTTTGGTTCCTTTTTAAAGATTAAAATATTTCCTATATTTATAGATTGGTGTTTGGATTTTTATTGTTTTTTGTGTTTGAATTATTTAATGTATTGGTGTTTTTTTTAAAATGCTTTACACACTTATCTCCTAAGGTAAGCCTGCCTGCTCGTTGCCAACTACCAGGGGTTGAGCAAGGGATTCATTTATTGAGACCCTGACTGAACCTTACATTGTGCCTGTGGCCTTATTACTAGTGATAGGTCCCTACTTATCACTACTTATAACCCAGTTCCCAACAGATTTTTGATAAATAGGTGAAATCTGTTCCAGTTTCATGATGTTGGTGGTACAGGACCTAGGTAAGAGGCATTGCCTATAGTAAGCCACATTAGTACAAATTTACTGTCTTGGCTGGCATTGGATCGCTGAAATATGGGTTAGGTCGTATTTTGTTGATTATTTTGAATACATCTTCTAAGCTGAGATTATGGAAATGTTTCCATTAGTTGGATGTTTTTGGGGTAAAAGACTGACAGAAGGAAGGGTTTAATAGTTTTGCTTTCAGCGTTGCAACTTTGTTATAGAAAAACAGAAAGAAAATTGTTGCATATCAAGTGTAGGGAGAAGTAATTTGTGATTGGAACAGCTTTATGGCTTTTTTCAACTTGAATTTAGACCTTTCTGATTTATCTTATTGCCATAGCCTTTCTAACTTTTTTGTTTCCTTTTTGCGTGTTTATAAGTCTCTTTTTTCAGAGTTTCAGATTCACTGGGACTATTTTGTTGGAGAAATCATCTTTAGATGTATTTCATATTGTGGGTGCAGAGGAGATCAATGTGGTTATGTTAAATCAATTTTATTGAGCGTCAATAGGAGGTGTTCGTTTAAGGTTTCAGTAGAGGAAAGTTAGTTGTTCCACAACCAGAGTTTGGAGTTGGGAGTCTTCTTGTGAGTCAGGTTCACCAGTTGGAAACTGAACTGAATGGGGAAATGGCCAGTGAAGTCCAATTCAATGGGGGTGGGAGGTCAGCTAGAGTCAGCCCTCCATAGATGTGAAAAGTAGGTTTAAAATGTTTCCTTTGTTCTGCTTTTGATGATTAGATATTTCAGAGAGGTGGTGTATTCTCGTTGCACTGTCTAGACCTCTCTAGAGGTCTCAATGAGGGTTCCTGCAGTTGAAGTCACTTATGTAAATGTTGTTTGTGGCAAGCACTTACTTGAGGGCAACATACTCAGAGGTTTGGCAGTGTGGCAATGATAGGGATGTACGGTGGTTCTGATAGGTCACTGGACCACAGTGGAGTGATTGGATTAAACCATTATTGTGTGAAGACGTTTTGTGTTGGGTGTATTAAGGCTTGACAGTGAGCAGTTTTGTGTTGGTTGTGTGGTCCTGTAGAGGTGAGATGCTTGTGAGTCTGTGTTAGAAATGGGGTTTTTGGTTGGCAGTCAGGTTGCCCTCTGTCCAAGCAAGAACCCTCACTCTAGTCAGGGTAAGTCACACACAATCCAAAATCAGCCTGTGCTTACCCTCCGGTAGCTTGGTACGAGCAGTCAGGCTTAACTTAGAAGGCAATGTGTAAAGCATTTGTGCAATAAATCATACAACACCATAGCATAACACCACAAAAATACACCACACAGTATTTAGAAAAATATATAATATTTATCTGGGTATCTTCAGGTCAAAAACGATCAAAGTTGCAATACGAATTTGTAAAGATATCACTGAAAAGTGATAGAAAGTGTCTTAAGTCTTTAGAAAGTAAACAAAGTCTCTTTCAAACACAAAGTACCTGGTTTCTGGTGGAAAATCTCCTCAGAGGGCCACAGGAGAAGAGGTTCGTGGAAAACTGGTGTGTGCGTCGATTTCTCCTCAGCACACACGGACTTGTGTCGTTATTTTCCACGCGGGGAGTCGGGCATCGTTTTCCGGCGCGCGGACAGTCTCTTACTGTGGTTTGCGGGGAGTACCAGATGTCCCGGGTCTGTGCGTGGATTTTCCTGCTTGTTTTCCGGCTGCGCGTCGTTCTGCGGGGCTGCGCGTCGAAGTTTCGATCTCACGGCAGGCATCGTGTCGATTTCTCCGGCGGGGACAGGCGGCTTTGTCCTTGCGAGGCCGTGCCTCAAAGTTTTGCTCTCACGGCAGGCGTCGCGTCGATTTCTCCTGGAAAGTCGGGCGGCGTTGTCCTTGCGAGGCCGTGCGTCAAAGTTTCGGTCGTCCCGAAGACGTCGCGTTGATCAGCATCGGTGTGCGCCGTTTTTCTTGCCGCGGAACAAGCTGTGCGTCGAAAAGTTCGGTGCACGGAGCGTCCAAGAGGAAGAGAGAAGTCTTTTTGGTCCTGAGACTTCAAGGAACAGGAGGCAAGCTCTATCCAAGCCCTTGGAGAGCACTTTCACAGCCAGACAAGAGTTCAGCAAGGCAGCAGGGCAACAGCAAGGCAGCAGTCCTTTGTAGAAAGCAGACAGGTGAGTCCTTTGAGCAGCCAGGCAGTTCTTCTTGGCAGGATGTAGTTTCTGGTTCAGGTTTCTTCTCCAGCAAGTGTCTGATGAGGTAGGGCAGAGGCCCTGTTTTATACTAAGTTGTGCCTTTGAAGTGGGGGTGACTTCAAAGAGTCTCTAAGAAATGCACCAAGCCCCCTTTCAGTTCAATCCTGTCTGCCAGAGTCCCAGTAGGGGGTGTGGCAGTCCTTTGTGTGAGGGCAGGCCCTCCACCCTTCCAGCCCAGGAAGACCCATTCAAAATGCAGATGTATGCAAGTGAGGCTGAGTACCCTGTGTTTGGGGTGTGTCTGAGTGAATGCACAAGGAGCTGTCAACTAAACCTAGCCAGACGTGGATTGAAGGGCACAACAAGATTTTAGTGCAATGAAATGCTCACTTTCTAAAAGTGGCATTTCTAGAATAGTAATATTAAATCCGACTTCACCAGTCAGCAGGATTTTGTATTACCATTCTGGCCATACTAAATATGACCTTCCTGCTCCTTTCAGATCAGCAGCTGCCACTTCAACAGTGTATGAGGGCAGCCCCAATGTTAGCCTATGAAAGGAGCAGGCCTCACAGTAGTGTAAAAACGAATTTAGGAGTTTTACACTACCAGGACATATAACTACACAGGTACATGTCCTGCCTTTTACCTACACAGCACCCTGCTCTAGGGGTTACCTAGGGCACACATTAGGGGTGACTTATGTATAGAAAAAGGGGAGTTCTAGGCTTGGCAAGTACCTTTAAATGCCAAGTCGAGGTGGCAGTGAAACTGCACACACAGGCCTTGCAATGGCAGGCCTGAGACAAGGTTAAGGGGCTACTGAGGTGGGGGGCACAACCAGTGCTGCAGGCCCACTAGTAGCATTTAATCTACCTGCCCTAGGCACATGTAGTGCACTCTACCAGGGACTTACAAGTAAATTAAATAGTCAATCCTGGATAAACCAATCAGTAGTACAATTTACACAGAGAGCATATGCACTTTAGCACTGGTTAGCAGTGGTAAAGTGCCCAGAGGTCAAAAGCCAACAACAACAGGTCAGAAAAAATAGAAGGAAGGAGGCAAAAAGTTTGGGGATGTCCCTGTCAAAAAGCCAGGTCCAACATGACCCCCTACCAGCCTAAAGCCAGGGGAGAACAATAACTATCCTGATGTACTTCCCTGTTTGAGGCGACAGAACAAGGACCCAGGCCCACAACAGCAGGGGCATGCTCCAGTTCTTCGCCTTCCTGACTCCAATTGGATCACTCTGTCCATACTCTCAAGGCCCACTAAGCCAACCCATGGGGAACCTTTCTCCTTACCTGTGGATCCCATCTGTGCAGCACCTAACCTTACTTTGCTCACAGATGTATCCCAGGAGCCGGACAGTACCACCATGACCAACACAGTGGTGTTGCCCACTCTACCCCCGGGGTGTGACACTTGTCCCCTCCCCAGGGATAACTCTGTCCACCCGGACAGCAAGCCACAGTGATTACTGACAGCTGTCAGGGATGAGAGCCAGGCCCCAGGCCTCTCAAAGCTCTCCAACCACTGTGGCTGTGGAGAGTGGGGGGCGGTAGCCCCAGGTGCTGGGCACCCTTTAACCACTCTCCCGTCCAACATGGTCAGGGTGCTTACAGAAGTCGCCCTGTACCATTCCTCCACCAGTGCAGGGCTGTTAACCTGCAACTGGCCCTCCAACCTGGGGTCTGTACCTTCAGGTTGGAGGTAGGGCCCGGGGTGAGGCTTCCCTCCCCTGCCCTCCCTTCTGGGGTCCAGTACCCTCCAACTAGGAGTGGCCTCCTCAGAAGACAACATGGTAGGGGCACTGTTATCAGTAGCCCCTCCCTCCAGGTCCGGGGGGACACCCTGAACCTGGTCTTCCAGCCCAGGGTCTGTACCCTCAGACTGGATCACTGCCTGGCAAACCAGGACTTTCTGGGAGGCACACCTACCCCCCACCAGGTCAGAGTTTAACCTCTGCACCTGACCATTCAACTCAGAGTCACCACCCTGAAGTTGAACAATTGCCTGGCACGCCAGGACTTCCTGGAGGGCACATTGACCCTCCACCAGGTCAGAGTTTAACCTCTGAATTTGGCCATTCAACTCAGAGTCACCACCCTGAGGTTGAACAATTGCCTGGCACGCCAGGACTTTCTGGGGGGCACACCTACCCCCCACCTGGTCAGAGTTTAATCTCTGAACCTGGTTATCCAACCCAGAGTCAGCACCCTGAGGTTGGACAACTGCCTGGTACACCAGGGCTTCCAGGGAGGCACACCTACCTCCCACCAGTTCAGAGTTTAACCCCTGAGCCTGGTGCCCCAACCCAGGGCCACCACCCTGAGGTTGGGCAATTGCCTGGCACGCCAGGACTTTCCAGAGGGCACACCTACCCCCCACCAGGTCAGAGTTTAACCTCTGAACCTGGTCATCCAACCCAGAGTCACCACCCTGGGGTTGAACAATTGCCTGGCACGCCAGGACTTTCTGGGGGGCACACCTACCCCCCACCAGGTCAGAGTTTAACCTCTGAACCTGGGGGTCCAACCCGGAGTCACCACCCTGAGGTTGAATCTTTGCCTGGCATGCCAGGACTTCCTGGGGGGCACTCTCACCCCCCACAAGGGACATACCGTCCCCAAGGGTCACACAAGAGTCTTGTTGGCGCAGGTCTCCCGACCTCTGCCCATCCGGCAGAGTCTGGGTTTCCCCCAAACCAGAAAAGGTTTCACCTGGGTCATTCCTGGGGGGCTCTGCTCTCAGAGCTGTCCCCTGACTCTCAAGGTCCTCCACTGGGGTCTGCAACCCCCTCTCAACCCTATGTCTGGACTTCTGCACCCCCTCACTAGGAGGGGTACTGCCAGACACCAGAACTGTTGGGATGCTGGCTACAGTCACCCCCCCAAGTTCTTCTGACACTGCGGGGCTTCCCTCAAAAGGTGGCCCTACGGTACAGGCTAGGCTTCCCTCCTGGTGTTCCCTCATGGAACCCTCTAGGACCTGGGACCTACCTGGGACACTACAATCCTTTCCCACCACACTCGGTTGAGAACCACCTAGACCACTCCCTTCAGGAGCACCCCCAAATGCCTCTTCAGACTCTCTGGTACTCACCCAGAAGTCTGCCTCCATTGTAAGTTCCCTGGGGTCAGAGAACTCACACTGCACCTGGTGTTGGCGTAGCTCTGGAAAATAAGGACCAGACATATGCTCTCCAGCAATTACATCATTCTGCCCTTCACATGTATTAACCACAGTACCCTTCACCCAACCACCCAGTAACTCAACCTTGGAAAAGCACTCTACTTCACCCTCCTGAGACTGGTGAGACAGTATCTGTCTGTCCCTGACACTCAACCCATACTCTTCTGGGATGTCTCTACACTCTATATCCAGGACGTCCACCAGGGGGGAACCCTTTTCTCTGTCACTCTCTGCTAGAGTCAGTAAAGTGTCCCTCCCCCCAGTAGGAATATGACTCCCTGTGCCAGTTCCCCAATCCTTCTCAGGGACCCTGTGCATAACGGGAACTACCTCAAACCCTTGAACCGCCTGGGGTGTGTCAACTCCCTTCTTCAAATTGGGCACCACATCTCTGGGCTTGTGCCCTTCTTCAGCAGTACTGGATGCAAGATTTTTGCTGCCACCATCTGAACTGGACTCAGCCCTTCTGGCCTCCAGTTTCAGCTCTTTACAGCTCAGCTCTTGAGCTGCAATCTTTTCTTCTTCCAGGGCTAAGAGACTTGCTGCCTCAGCCCTTTCAAGCTGCTCATCTAGCTCTTCCATACACCGCTGTAGAGCTAGGAGCCCTTCATCTCCCACTAGTTCTCTTTCCTCATCTGAGTAGTCTTCCTCCTCATGTGAGCAGTCTTCCTCCTCGTGTGAGTAGTCCTCCTCCTCATCTGAGGGGTACTTAGTCATTTGGTTTCTTGCTGCCTCTCTCTCTGCCCATCTTTCTTCCCCCCAGACTATGTAGGCATGTAGCATCTCCGCCTTAGTAGATCTCCTTGCTACAGGAAGGCCCCATTTTCTGCAAAGCTTCCTTAGGTCAGCCTTAGTGAGGTGGTCAGTAGGCACAAAGAATGAGTAGGTAAGCAATCTCATTGCTGACAAAGTCTTACTGGCAAGAACCAAAATCCAAAGTCCAAAATATCAATGGTATATCCAGGAGGACATCAGAGAACCAAAAGCGAAAAAGATGAAAAATCAAGTTGACCTTCAACTGTGGGTAGGTAGTGAAATACTTAGCTACTGTATGTCACTGCACAAACACAAGTCCTATCCTCACCGCTGATCACCAATGTTAGAAATGGGGTTTTTGGTTGGCAGTCAGGTTGCCCTCTGTCCAAGCAAGAACCCTCACTCTAGTCAGGGTAAGTCACACACAATCCAAAATCAGCCTGTGCTTACCCTCCGGTAGCTTGGCACGAGCAGTCAGGCTTAACTTAGAAGGCAATGTGTAAAGCATTTGTGCAATAAATCATACAACACCATAGCATAACACCACAAAAATACACCACACAGTATTTAGAAAAATATATAATATTTATCTGGGTATCTTCAGGTCAAAAACGATCAAAGTTGCAATACGAATTTGTAAAGATATCACTGAAAAGTGATAGAAAGTGTCTTAAGTCTTTAGAAAGTAAACAAAGTCTCTTTCAAACACAAAGTACCTGGTTTCTGGTGGAAAATCTCCTCAGAGGGCCACAGGAGAAGAGGTGCATGGAAAACTGGTGTGTGCGTCGATTTCTCCTCAGCACACACGGACTTGCGTCGTTATTTTCCATGCGGGGAGTCGGGTGTCGTTTTCCGGCGCGCGGACAGTCTCTTACTGTGGTTTGCGGGGAGTACCAGATGTCCCGGGTCTGTGCGTGGATTTTCCTGCTTGTTTTCCGGCTGCGCGTTGTTCTGCGGGGCTGCGCGTCGAAGTTTTGATCTCACGGCAGGCGTCGCGCCGATTTCTCCGGCGGAGTCGGGCGGCGTTGTCCTTGCGAGGCCGTGCGTCAAAGTTTTGATCTCACGGCAGGCGTTGCGTCGATTTCTCCTGGAAAGTCGGGCGGCGTTGTCCTTGCGAGGCCGTGCGTCAAAGTTTCGGTCGTCCCGAAGACGTCGCGTTGATCAGCGTCGGTGTGCGGCGTTTTTCTTGCCGCGGAACAAGCTGTGCGTCGAAAAGTTCGGCGCACGGAGCGTCCAAGAGGAAGAGAGAAGTCTTTTCGGTCCTGAGACTTCAAGGAACAGGAGGCAAGCTCTATCCAAGCCCTTGGAGAGCACTTTCACAGCCAGACAAGAGTTCAGCAAGGCAGCAGGGCAACAGCAAGGCAGCAGTCCTTTGTAGAAAGCAGACAGGTGAGTCCTTTGAGCAGCCAGGCAGTTCTTCTTGGCAGGATGTAGTTTCTGGTTCAGGTTTCTTCTCCAGCAAGTGTCTGATGAGGTAGGGCAGAGGCCCTGTTTTATACTAAGTTGTGCCTTTGAAGTGGGGGTGACTTCAAAGAGTCTCTAAGAAATGCACCAAGCCCCCTTTCAGTTCAATCCTGTCTGCCAGAGTCCCAGTAGGGGGTGTGGCAGTCCTTTGTGTGAGGGCAGGCCCTCCACCCTTCCAGCCCAGGAAGACCCATTCAAAATGCAGATGTATGCAAGTGAGGCTGAGTACCCTGTGTTTGGGGTGTGTCTGAGTGAATGCACAAGGAGCTGTCAACTAAACCTAGCCAGACGTGGATTGAAGGGCACAACAAGATTTTAGTGCAAAGAAATGCTCACTTTCTAAAAGTGGCATTTCTAGAATAGTAATATTAAATCCGACTTCACCAGTCAGCAGGATTTTGTATTACCATTCTGGCCATACTAAATATGACTTTCCTGCTCCTTTCAGATCAGCAGCTGCCACTTCAACAGTGTATGAGGGCAGCCCCAATGTTAGCCTATGAAAGGAGCAGGCCTCACAGTAGTGTAAAAACGAATTTAGGAGTTTTACACTACCAGGACATATAACTATACAGGTACATGTCCTGCCTTTTACCTACACAGCACCCTGCTCTAGGGGTTACCTAGGGCACACATTAGGGGTGACTTATGTATAGAAAAAGGGGAGTTCTAGGCTTGGCAAGTACCTTTAAATGCCAAGTCGAGGTGGCAGTGAAACTGCACACACAGGCCTTGCAATGGCAGGCCTTAGACAAGGTTAAGGGGCTACTGAGGTGGGGGGCACAACCAGAGCTGCAGGCCCACTAGTAGCATTTAATCTACCTGCCCTAGGCACATGTAGTGCACTCTACCAGGGACTTACAAGTAAATTAAATAGTCAATCCTGGATAAACCAATCAGTAGTACAATTTACACAGAGAGCATATGCACTTTAGCACTGGTTAGCAGTGGTAAAGTGCCCAGAGGTCAAAAGCCAACAACAACAGGTCAGAAAAAATAGAAGGAAGGAGGCAAAAAGTTTGGGGATGTCCCTGTCATAAAGCCAGGTCCAACAGTCTGGTTTTGTTGTAGTGTTTAATAACAGTGAAGGGGGTTGAAATCCTGTTTTTAGTATTGTGGCTGTGTACAGTTGTAGTTCTGAAGTGTGAGATGGTAATGAATTGCTATGGGAATAAAGTTGTGCTGAGGTAAATGTGTGGTTCTGTGAGGTGGTGATGTATTTGATGGGTGGGATAATGTAAGGGTGGAAATGTAAGCATGGGGAGGACAGTAAATCAGTAGTGTGTCTGTCAGTATGCTGGGTGATAATGTGCTGCTGTGGGAGTTTTGAAGAGGTGAAATACTGTAGTGAAGTAGTTGAGTGGATTTGTGGCGCTGAGTGGGAAGAAGTGGGTCAGGGTCAGTAGTACCAAAGTGGTTGCATAGTGATGAGGGTAGTTAGGCCTGTATTTATACTTTTTTAGCACTGCATTAGCAAACTTACAAAATTCAATTATATTTTGTAAGTTTGCGCTGCTTTTGTGTAAAAAAATTATGCAAATGCAGCACCAAAAAAGTATAAATATGGGCCTTAGTGTTTTAGCATGCAGTGGAAGTGTGATATTATTGGGTGGCATGCAGTGCTAGGTTGGTAGTGCCGTGGTGAAGCTGGTAATCCTTTATTTTGCAGTGATAGCATGGAGGATTGATTGTGAAGAAAGCGTAGTAATAGTTTTACGATATAAAATAGTTCACCTCTGTGTCTCATACCTTCCAATAAAAAACTTCAGGCAGATAGATACACCTAACCTCCAATATCACTTGGTGAGAGAGAAATACTGCTGCTGAACACTCTTTTAACAAAATGCAACGTCAGTGCCTCTGGTAAAGAGCTCAAGTTGTTTGTAGCAAAACCTAAAAAGACGTCGTCAGAAACTAAGGTCAAGATATGCAAATCATGTCTAGCCATTATAGTAATTTTCGGCTGCATTTGTAACTCATAAAATGTTTTCATGCAGGTATAATAGCCCTTGGTTTGCCGGCCGTAATTCAAGACCACAACTTGATAGATGTTTGGTGTCATACCCATCCAGAACAAAGCTGACAGTGTCAATGTCAGGCTACATTCAATGTATTCCCCCTATCCTTTACATTCGGTGGTATTGAAGATTCTTCCTGCAGTCATAACGGATCATGCCCTAAAACACTTTTATTCACAGTTTTCAGCGAGAGAAAGGGCTACACATGGAGGTTAGGCAGATCATTCCTGAAAGATGAGAATTTTGTTAAAGTGCTTGAGGCGGAGATTGGATGTTCTTCAGAGAGATACATGAGAGCTTTGCCTCTAAATGTATATTTTGGGAGTCCATCAAGCACTGTATGTGTGGCCTCACAAGAATATTTCCATTGAAAAGAAGAGAGCCTAAGACTTACACGCTATTACATGATGCAATATTTAAGAACATCTTTGGGGAAAAGAATAACATACGACAGCTGGTAGCCTGGCAAGTTAAGAAAGGCAAATTAAGAATGCGATCACAGACCTCGAGGTCACAAACACAGGTATAAAGGAGACTGAAATAGAAAGGATTAGAAAATCTTCAGCCGGTATTATAAAAAAAATTATACTATTAGATATTTCACCCTACCTGTGGTTGGCTTCAAGGAGTTTTTTTTTTTAAACCACCTGGTTTAATGCTCATGTTTGGCCAGGATCCTAAAACACTGACAAGCACACTGGTCAAATTTCTAAATGTGTTTCCAGCTAATATTTAGGGATAGAAAGGTGTGTTTTCAAAATTGAAATACAGCAGCAGCTTACTAACAGTACTTCAAACAATTTCTGTGACTCACCTGGTTCAAATATTTGAGGTCCTCTTTCGATCTAAAACAAAGGGGCATATTTATACTCTGTTTGCGCCGGAATTGCGTCGTTTTTTTTGGTGCAAAATTAACTCCATATTTATACTTTGGCGTTAGACGCGTCTAGCGCCAAAGTCCATGGAGTTTGCGTCATTTTTAGCGTGGACACCTACTTTGCGTTAATGAGATGCAAGGTAGGCGTTCCCGTCTAAAAAATTTACTCTGAGGCATGTGCGCCGTATTTACACTCCCAGGCAAAATTCACACCCGGGAGTGGGCGGGTCAAAAAAAATGACGTCCAGCCGCTTTTGCGCCATTTTTTAGCGCCTGGTCAGGGCAGGCGTTAAGGGACCTGTGGCTCGGAAGGAGCCCAGAGGTGCCCTCCCATGCCCCCAGGGACCCCCCCTGTCACCCTTGCCCACCCCAGGAGGACGCCCAAGGCTGGAGGGACCCATCCCAGGGACATTAAGGTAAGTTCAGGTAAGTATTATTTTTTTTTTTGTGGCATAGGGGGGCCTGATTTGTGCCCCCCTACATGCCACTATGCCCAATGACCATGCCCAGGGGACAGAAGTCCCCTGGGCATGGCCATTGGGCAAGGGGGCATGACTCTTGTCTTTGCTAAGACAGGAGTCATTTCAATGGGGGTTGGGAGTCGAAAAAAATTGCACAAATCGGGTTGAGGCGATAATTTTGCCTCAGCCTGACTTGCCCCATTTTTTGGTGCCCAAGATCCATATTCCCCTACGCCGGCGCTGCCTGGTGTACGTCATTTTTTTTCACGCACACCAGGCAGCGCCGGCGGCTAACGCCGGCTAACGTCATTGAATAACTACGGCGCCCGCATGGCGCTTCAGAATGGCGTTAGCCGGCGCTAATTTTTTTGACGCAAAACTGCGTTAGCGCAGTTTTGTGTCAAGAAGTATAAATATGGCCCAAACTGTTTTATGGATGTAGCATGGTATTGAAAAACATAAACACAATATTTCTCAGCAAAAGTGTGTAACAGACCCTCACACGTTATCTGTATTAATTTTTTTTTAAAGGAAAACAGTATTTAAAATTATCTATGTTTAAGAATCATTGAAGGTCATCAGGGCAGGACTGTCTGCAGAACAGACCCAGCTCTCTCTGAAACCACCCTGAAAGTCTCAGGCCCACTTTGCCCATGCCTGAAACCCTCTTTTAATTAGAACTTCGTGGTATTTCCTAAACCAGGTAAGAATGTTTCTAAATGTCCCTCTTACAGACAGATGTGTTTGGTAAAGATGTGAGAGGACAACTCAGTGATGCCTGATGCCCTCCTTACCCCTGTCATTTGCTTTGTGCAATTTTCCATTGGCAGGAGAGTAGTTTTGGGTGTAAGGATTTAAAGGTAATAATGAATTACCAATTGTTTCTAATCTCTTGTGCCGTTCGCCTCCTCCTGGCTGCTTCCTCAAATGCAAATTATTAGAAAGATTGGGTTTATGAGATGACGATGCCATCGAAGTTGGTAGCAAACTATTCATTTCATTAGTTAATTCAGGCTATACATTGAACCAATATCCTTTGGTCCTGTAAATGCATAGGAGGCATATTTTAAGTACCTTGTATTGTGATCATATAATGAATGTAGGTAATACAAAAATGATGTATTTTATCTAAAAGGATGTTCCTTTTTTCTGTTTCCTAATTTTTTCTTGTTTTCTCTTCCTTCGTTAGTAAATGTATAAGCGAAATATCTAGCATACAAATATGCTTCTCTTTTGCTTTTGGGTCTGGTATGTAGTTCAGAAAGGTAACTGACCTGAAAGAGTTTTGAAGCTAAGCTCAAGGCCAAATTTTCATTTAGCCTTGATTTGATTGAGCAGGCCCAATCAGCTGTTTGAAGGCGAGAGGGCGACAATGGCGACTGGTGACCTGTAAAAGGGGTGGGGTATAATCCTTGGCTCGAACTCCAAAAAGCTTTTTTTTGAAGTGTTAACACACATTTTCTTGCACTAAGGCCCATATTTATACTTTTTTAGAGCTGCATCTGCGTCACTTTTTGACGCAAAAGTGTCACAAACTTACAAAATATAATTGTATTTTGTAATTTTGCGCCACTTTTGCGTTAAAAAATGACACAATTGAGGTGCTTTAAAAATATAAATATGGGCGTAAGTTTGCTGTCTCACTCTGACTCCCCTAGTCTCACTTGGTCTCACTAATTCACACAGGCTCACTCATTCTACTCTGGTCCACTCTGTCTCCCTCAGTCCCACTCACTCTCACTCATTCTGAATTACTCAGTCTTACTGTTGCTCAGTCTCACATCCATAATACTCAGTTACACTCACTGCCATTCTCCCTCACTTGCTCACATTCATTCTCACACATACTGGTCCTTACTGTCACTCATTCTCACTCACTCTGACTCATTCTTTCACTGTCTCTCGCTCTCACTTTAGATCCCACGCATAGTCAAACAGACAGGCTCACAGTGCTGGGATTACAACAGCTCTTAATAGTATATCTGATGGCTGGCACAGTCACCTTCATGCACCTGTGTCAGCAATCAGACAGTATCACTAGCTGCCTCAGTTTGTTGCTGGACACAAAGTGGGTCTGCATTTATTTTTTATTTTATCAAGAGTGAATAATTATTCACTCTTGATACAATAAAAATGGACCACAAAACGAGGAGGGTGTAGTGTAACCGTGGAGTTTATAAAGGAAAGCTCCACAGATACACCTGGGAGTCCAGGGAGTCCTATCCATCAAACCAACACATCAACTCAATCATCCATCCTTTCAATTATCCATCCCTCTTTCATTTATCCATTCATCTATTCATTCCATCATCCATCTATACGTTCGCTCATCCATCCACCCTTTCACCCTACTTATCCATCTTTTCACTCCATCCATTCATCAATCCACCCTTTCACTCATCCATGCATCCATTCACCCGGTCATCCATCTACCCTGCTTTCCCTCATCCATCCATTGTTTACCCATCCATCTTTGCATACATTGTTTCCCTCATCAATCCTTTCGCTCATCCATCCATTTATCCTTCCACTCATCTATCCATCCATCCTTTAACTCATTCTACCATCCAACCAATCTTTCTCTCATCATTTATCAACCCATCCTTTCACTCCATCTATCCATCCACCATCCCTTTCACTCATACACCCTCTCTGCCTTTCACTTTTCAATTCTTCCATCCATCATTTCACTCATTCGTTCATGCATCTGTCCATCCACCATTTCATCTATCCATCCATCCACACATCCTTCTTTTTACTCACTCACCCACCAAGTAAATTATGAGCCTTTGTCTGTGAAGCTGCAGACAGAATGGACCCCCCATCAAGAACCCCACCCCACTGTAGCTGCTAAAGGGGGTTTGGGGAGCTGACAATGCCCTTGATGCAGACAGAAGCTAAACTGCACATTAACCTCTTAGTTCATTAGTGCAATTGTTGACCGTAGCTAGTTACTTGCTTTTCTTGGGCCTCTATGGAGTCAAGATAAGCAGCAGTCTGCTCAGCTCCATAACGTTTTTTTCAAAGTGAAACCAAATGCATGTGTTACTGCCAGGAGAGCTGCCCCCTGGGCCCCTCCTACAGCCTGCCCTCTGTTAAGAGCAACAAATTGTTACCACACGCTCCCTCCTTGTTCTCAATAGCCTGCCCCAGCCCAGGCCATTGAAGTGAATGTAGCTTTGTAACTTCTCCAAGGCCACTGTTCATGCGCCCCTAAACCAACCTGACCCATGACTGTCTAATCCAGCACTTCTTCTCATATGATGTCACTTCTGTAGCTTGTGCCTGCAGGTTGAAGAAAACCTTCCATGGCTGGCACTTGCACGGTAGGACAATTGCAAAGTTCACTACATTTCACCCAGGAGATTCAGCATACTATTTCCGAACAGTGATTTTTTTTTTTTTTTTACATCTGCTCTGTGTTTATTTCCCTTTGCTTGCCTCTCCCTGAAGGGTGGCTGGGCAAGATCTCTTTTGCCCATGCACACCAGTCACCCCTGGAGGGTGGCCCAGGTAGGAATGACTGAGGGCCTGATTTATGGGCTGATTTAAGAGCCCCTAGCGCCTCCCGGTGCCACATTAGTGTAATTTTTTGTTTTACACCAATGTGGCCCACAAGGCCAAAATCACTGTGCCGGATTTACAAAGTGGCTCAATGCATGCATTGCACCACTTAGTAACCCTTTGTACTTCATTATGCTTGAACCAGACATAATGTATGCAAAGGCGGCATTTCTCCATTGGGGGGGGCTGAAAAAATGGTGCAAAGAAATTTTAAAGATTTCTTTGCATCATTTTTTCCAAAACTTTTAATGCCTGCTCAGAGCACGTATTAAAAGGAGGCACATCATTATTTTCAATAGGGTCTGCAGGATTAGCATCAACATGTTTGGCTCTAATCCTGCAATGCTCCAAACTAACATAAAAAATGTTGATGCTAGTTTCCCTAACTACCGCCACAGTGCGCCGTATCTTACATATGGCATACACATGGTGGCGTTAGGGGAGCGCTAAGGGACGAAAGGAAAGTGGCGCTGCACTGGGTTCAGAGCCACTTTCCTTAAATCTGGCCCTTGGAGTTTGGCAGACAGGTTGCTCCATCAAAAACGTGACAGATATCCCATCTGCCATATTACAAGTCCCATGGGAGAGTAACCTGTTTGCCAAACTCTAAATCAGGACCGAAATGAAGAAGGAAAACGCATGGATAGATATAAATGAGAAAAAATCTCTGGAAAGCAATAGTTTTTTATGCTTTTGTATCTTGTCCGTGACAGTTTTGGGTCAGATATTGCCTCATTTATGGGTATATTTACAAGCCACTAGCGCCTCCTTGTGCCACACTAGCATCATTTTTTTTTACGCTAAGGTGATGTCAAGGAGGTCTTTTCACTGCACCAGATTTACAGAGTGGATCAGTGCATGCATTGCACCACTTTCTAACCACTTTCACCATATTATGCCCATGCCAGGCATAATGTATACAAGGGAGGATGTTCCCCCGTTTGGAGGTCCAGAAAAATGGCGCAGTGAAATTTACGAGATATCACTACGCCATTTGCCTTGTCATTTTTAACACCTTTTTCGAAATGACACTCCCATTATTTCCAATGGGCCTCCCCATACATTGCTGGACTAACGATATAATTTCTGGCGCTAATCGACGAATGCACCACAATAGCGTAAACAATTTAGATTCTATTGTGATAATATGCGCCATGGTGCACCATAGTGTAAATACGTCACTACCATGGTGACGTTAGGGGGCGCAGGGCGACACAAGAAAGTGGTGCATCATGGTTGATGAGCCACTTTCTTGTAAATATGCCCCTTAACCCCTTCTGTGCCACGGATGTAACAGTTATGTCCAGCGGCACAGTGCTGCTGTGCCATGGATGTAACCGTTACTCCTGGCACTGACACACAGGGGGAGCATTAGCACCCCCTTGTGGGCCACAGACCCACACACCCCTGGCAGGGATGGCAGCAGAAGCACTTTTGCTGCCACCCTGACCCACCCTTGCCATCTACATATGATGATGCCAGCGCACACTGCTTGCTGAGGACATCAGCGGTCACTCCTGACGGGCTGGAAGCTATGCTTCCAGTGCGTCCTTGGAGAAATCGATGAGTTTCTCCTCAGGAGGGGGAAGTGGGAGGTCAGAGAGGCATCAGAGGAAAGGAAAGGCTTTGCAATCATGCAGCAGGAATGCCCCTAGACACCAGGGATTTTTTTTTTTTGGGAATATGCAATTATTTGGGGAGCGACCCCTTGGAGAATGGTCAATCCCCTATGGGGAGCATTAAATTGGCCATTTCTCTGTCCCTCTTGGGGGCAGATCGGCCATTTTTTCTAATGCCAATGTGCCCCCAAGGGGGACAGAAACCACTAGACACCAGGGACTCATTTTATAGTTACTTTGGTGATTGGAGGGCAGCCCCTTGGGCAGAGGTCACTCCCCTTTTGAGAGCAATATGTTTAGGCTACTTCTGCCCCCCTTGGGGGCAGATTGACCATCTTCTTAAGCTGATCTGCCCCCAAGGGGGGCAGAAACCCATCAGACACCATATATATGTGTGTATATATATATATATGTGTATATATATATATATATATATATATATATATATATATATATATATATTTATAAGTTCACTCATTCAATCCAACAAGAGATCAAGACACCAAACGAATAGTTCCAAAATATATTGTAAAAAAGAAGAAAGAAATGGTATTCCTCCCAGAACATTACTGAAATCCGAATCATATTAACTACCAAGGTGGGTGTTCATCTCCTCACTTAAATTTAACCCATTGGGCGACAGAGTCATAAACTTGATGATATATTTAGATTCAAGGGCACGTAGCATTTTTTGTCTATCACCACCTCCTAAGTTGGATTTAACTTGATCACAAACCACATATGTAAGTTGTTTCTCATCACCTTGGTGTACTTCGTGAAAGTGGCGTGCCACAGGGTAATTACGATCAAAGTTACGAATGGCTCTTACGTGCTCCAACATTCTCTTTTTCGCCTTGTGGATAGTGCTACCCACATATATCTTATCACATGGGCAACGTAGGCAGTATACACAAAATTCAGTGTTACAAGTAAAGAGTCCCTTTATAGCATATTGGTTCTGCCCACCACCCCATGTTACATTTTTGCAGTCATTACTGTATCTGCATGCTTTGCACCGGTGGCAGCAGAAGAAACCGAAAATATTAGATCTCTCATTATCAGAATCGATGCTGCTACACACTATATTGGGGCTGAGTCTATCCCTAAGCGATCTGCCTCTACGGAAAGTTAATGCTGGGTTGTCACCCACTGCCTCATATAGGTCAGGGTCTGTCTGAAGAATATGCCAACTCCTAGTGAGTGCTTTTCTTAGATTAAATGTTTGGTTAGAATAGGTCGTAATAAACCTGATCTCCTCATTCCTGGTGGTGCAGTGCTGTGTACGGTATAGTAACTCTGGCCGTGTCATTACTTCCACTTTATCTACCGCCTGACGTATAACATCAGTACGAGCCCACGCCGCTTTAGGAAACGTGCGGCTGTGGGCTACAACTTGGTTCGGCTCCTCGACTGCCGGCGAAGTAGGATCCCGGTGGGCGGCATTCAGTTCTGTGAGCGCGGCTCTTGTCTTGAGCCTGACGCTCCATGCTACCTGCATTCGCACGCTCGGCGATCTGTGCCGCTTCTTGGATATCGTGAAGCGTGCGGCTGGGATTCTACCAGTGGATTCTCCACAAGTAGCTTACCATTGGTAAAAAAGAAGTTTATGCCGGCTTGTATTTCATCTCTAAACTCAGCAAAACAGGTACATTACAATACGGAGACAATTTACTCCACATACAGGATATAAGCATTTTTACTAAAAAACAAACAATTACCGTTCTCACAGGGTTGGATACTACTGATTATAGAGTCCATCTGTGTTTTGTGTGCATACATTAAAATTTAGATATGATCTTGAATTAATTATGTCTGACTGAGACATGGGTAATTTGACTTGACTATATCTGTGTGCACACTAGAGGGTGTCTGGTATGGAGTGGGCCCATTGAAATATAAGACTTGATTTGGAGCAGTGCCCACAATTCGGATAGTTCCACAATTGTTGAATTTTGGTTTAATTTTAAAAAAGAAGGTATGGCTTACTCATTAGAAGCTCGAAGAAAAGAAAAATCCAATAAGCTTTTCTTTACCCAACAGACTCGTGACGGAGATGCAACACAAGGGGGATCGAGTACGGGCTCTGGTTTGCAAGTACAACTCATGTACGATAAGTTAGAGAAACTTATGAGAAAGGAACTTTCAAAATGGTGGGAGATCGAATCTCTTCAACAATATATTGAGGTAGAACGTGTTCTGAGGGGTTTACGTATATATACTATCCCTTCATACGAAGATCCTGACCCGGAATTATTGGAGGAATGGGCTGAAAATTCCAAGACCAGCTCCCTCAATATGATGAGGATTTTGATCAAATATGCGTCGAAAGAACGCATAAAAATTGTTGAGGAGATTGACAAAACTACTAAAATGATTCTTACTCTAGTATCACAAAATACATTTGATGAAGTTAAGGAGAACCTTGATAAAAAGCTCTCTAAATTTGAGGAAGAGATTACTTTGAAAAAACAAAGAAAGTTCATACGTGATTACAAAGACTATCAATCAGGAACGATCCTCACTTTTCATCACAAATACGACCATATGTACACAGAGGGTTACAAGGAGCCAATACCCTCAGGTGATAAGTTAAGTTCTGATGTCAATCTGGGACTTACAGAAGAAAGTGATGTGTCAGACGGAAATCTCTTTTATGCACCTGAGATTACAGCAGAACAAATCAGGGATGTGGATGCTAGTGTCAATAGATCCAATTTTTTAAAACAGTTTCGTCTCCTAAACCAAGGGAGGACAGAACAGAGAAAAGATTTTCAGTCCAGAGGTCGTGGACAGAGAGGAAGAGGACGAGGAACCGGTCAGCGAAGGCAAGAAGAAAGAAAAGAGGTTCCTATGACAATGGCAATGACTACAAGAGCACGCAAAAATCCACAATGACTGTAATTAATTTATCTGAGAGACGTTTGACTAGGGAGGAGGAAAGTATACTGGCTTTAGGTTTATCTTTCTGCCCCACTAATAATTTTGACTATGTACAAGCTCAAATTGATCTTTTTCATTTTACACGCAAATTGAAGTTGAAAAAATTGTATAAAACCAGGGTAACGGTAAATAGGGGTATAGAAAAAATCAATAACATCAGAAAATTATGTATTTCGGATGTGGATCTATTACACACATTATCAGTATTGGATGCTGACATGAGTGCGCATGATGACCCATATGTCAATTTACTTAATTTGGGTATAGAAACTGAGCTACCCTGCCCGAGCCCCTTTAAACCAAAATCAACTTTTCTACCAGCAATTCAGAGTGAAGCCATCTATGTGTTTGAAAAAGATATGATCAATCAATTTAAAAAAATGAGATATGGCACTAGAAATGCTAAACATGATAATCTTAATAAGAAACAAAAAATGGATCTGATGAATTTCAACTATGACCCTGATATTGTAATCCGTGAATCAGATAAGGGGGGCAATGTAGTCGTCCTAAATAAGACACAATATTTAGGGGAAGGACTACGTCAGCTGAGTGATCGTAACTGCTATATCTCTGCCAATCAGGCTGAGCTAAAAATATCTAGTTTCCAATACCTTGGGATGTTGGTTGACTCGAGAGACAGGGGTTTACTGGAATGGGATGAGTACTTGTTTTTGAAGTGTGATCACCCCAGAACACCAGTCTTGTATCTCCTGCCCAAAATACATAAAGACCGACTGAATCCCCCAGGTAGACCGATTGGGTCGGCAATGGATTCGCTACTTGAAAACACCTTGTGATATATAGACTTGTTTCTCAGACCCTTTGTGGAGTGCTTACCCTCATATGTCAAGGATACCACACAATTTGTAAGAATGATGGATGGCCTGGGCTGGGAAGATGATTTCTTATTTCTGACCCTAGATGTCACCAGTCTTTATACCTGTATCCAGCATGAACTGGGTCTTAAAGCAGTTAGACACTTCCTAAGGGCCAGATCTTTATCATACCTGATGCATACTGAGATGGTCTGTGACATGATGTGGTACTGCCTTACCAACAACTTCTTCCTATTTGATGGCCAAATATACAAACAGACCCAAGGTACCGCGATGGGTACATGCTTCGCTCCCAGTTACGCGAACCTATTTATGGGCTGGTGGGAGGAGCAAGTAGCGTCCAATGTAAGTAACTATGAGGATAATGTGGTACTTTGGTGCCGGTATATAGATGATATTTTTATCATCTGGAAAGGGGATGCTGATTCGGCACTCAATTTTGTTACAATTCTTAATGATAATCAATGTAACCTTAAGTTTAGCGAGCAACATAGCAGAACATCCATTCAGTTTTTGGATGTTGAACTAAATGTTGAGAACAACATGGTACACACTAAGCTTTACAGGAAAAGCACAGCAGGCAATAGTCTGCTGAATGCTAAGAGTGCACATCCCCCGAATTTGATTAAAAGCATTCCATATGGTGAACTTCTTAGAGCAAGACGTATTTGTAGTACCAATGAGAAATACCAGCAGGAATGTATGACCATGTGTATGAGATTCAGTGAAAGGGGATATAGTGCTGATGTTATATGTCAGGCGGTAGATAAAGTGGAAGTAATGACACGGCCAGAGTTACTATACCGTACACAGCACTGCACCACCAGGAATGAGAAGATCAGGTTTATTATGACCTATTCTAACCAAACATTTAATCTAAGAAAAGCACTCACTAGGAGTTGGCATATTCTTCAGACAGACCCTGACCTATATGAGGCAGTGGGTGGCAACCCAGCATTAACTTTCCGTAGAGGCAGATCGCTTAGGGATAGACTCAGCCCCAATATAGTGTGTAGCAGCATCGATTCTGTTAATGAGAGATCTAATATTTTCGGTTTCTTCTGCTGCCACCGGTGCAAAGCATGCAGATACAGTAATGACTGCAAAAATGTAACATGGGGTGGTGAGCAGAACCAATATGCTATAAAGGGACTCTTTACTTGTAGCACTGAATTTTGTGTATACTGCCTACGTTGCCCATGTGATAAGATATATGTGGGTAGCACTATCCACAAGGCGAAAAAGAGAATGTTGGAGCACGTAAGAGCCATTCGTAACTTTGATCGTAATTACCCTGTGGCACGCCACTTTCACGAAGTACACCAAGGTGATGAGAAACAACTTACATATGTGGTTTGTGATCAAGTTAAATCCAACTTAAGAGGTGGTGATAGACAAAAAATGCTACGTGCCCTTGAATCTAAATATATCATCAAATTTATGACTCTGTCGCCCAATGGGTTAAATTTAAGTGAGGAGATGAACACCCACCTTGGTAGTTAATATGATTCGGATTTCAGTAATGTTCTGGGAGGAATACCATTTCTTTCTTCTTTTTTACAATATATTTTGGAACTATTCGTTTGGTGTCTTGATCTCTTGTTGGATTGAATGAGTGAACTTATAAATATTTTATGGGATACCCGAACCCATATCAAGACCGCCATAATAGAGCCTTGGCAAGTCGGGTGCTTGTTTTCTTTGATATATATATATATATATATATATATATATATATATATATATATATATATATACATATATATATAGGTATATTGTTTATTTTACATAAGGAGAGCCGCCCATTAGGCAAGGGTTGCTCCCCATAGGGGCTTTATACTTTAGGCCATTTCTGCCCCTTATTTTTATGAGCCCCATCTGCCCCCATCGGGGGAAGAAACCACTAGGCACCATGGATTGTTATGTGTGTTTTGGTTGGGGTCTGCCCCTTGGGCAATGGTCGCTCCCCATGGGGGCATATTACTGATGGCCAGATCAGCTTTTTTTTGTAGGAATCATCTACCCTCGAGGGGACAGAAGCCCCACTAGACGCCAGGGAAATGTATTTTTTTAAAAGGGAGTGGGGGTACAGCCGTACCGCCATCCCAATTAAATGGGGACAAAGTCATGGGGACAGATGGGGTAATTACCCCCCAAATTTACTACATTTGTATGCTGAAACCTTCTGGAATCCACCAAATTCCTACCACCCAGTATTGCCGCATCTATACCGATAAAAGGTCTGCCCCACTTGTCAGCCTAACAACTGCCCTTTTTGACCCGCTTTGCTTCTCCATAAATTTCTGCATGTCTAGGCCTACCCACACAAGTGAGGTACCATTATTATTGAGAGACTTGGGAGAATACTGGGTGGAAGGAAGTTTGTGGCTCCCCTCAGATTCTAGACCTTTGCAGCATCAAAATGTGATGAATAGGCGTTTTGTTGGCAAAATGTTGAGGTTTGCAAAGGATTCTGGGAACAGAACCCAGTGAGTGCTCCAGAAGTCACCCCATCCTGGATTCCCCAAGTGTTTAGTTTTCAAAAATGCACAGGTTAGGTAGGTTTCCCTAAGTGCCCGCTGAGCTGCAGCCGAAAATCCACAGCAAGGCACTTTGCAAAAAACATGTCAGTTTTCAGTGGGAAAAATGTGATGTGTCCATGTTGCGTTTTGGGGAATTTTCTTGTTGCGGGCACTAGGCCTATCCACACAAGTGAGTTACCATTTTTACTGGAAGACTTGGGGGAACACAGAATAGAAGGACAAATGTTATTGCCAATTGTCTTTCTCTACATTTTTGCCTTCCAAATTTAAGACAGTATGGGCCATATGTACGAACACTTTTTCCCATAGACACAGAATGGGTAAAAGCCTTTGCTACATCAGGCCCTATGTAAGAAAGAAGTCATTTTGAGAAACGCCCTGTGTTTCACATGCTAGTATGGGGACCCCTGAATTCAGAGATGTGGAAATAACCATTGCTTCTATACTCCTTATCTTGTGCCCATTTCGGAAATACACAGGTTTTCCTTGATACTTATTTTTCACTCTTGTAGTTTACCAAAAGAATTGCTGTTTACTCTGTATACAATGAAAACCCATTGCAAGGTGCAGCTCATTTATTGCCTCTGGGTGCCTTGGGTTCTTGATGAACCTACAGGCCCTACATATCCCCACAACCAGAAGGGCCCAGCAGACGTAACAGTATATGGCTTTCAAAAATCTGCCCTAGCTGGAAAAAGTTACAGAAGAAAACGTAGACAGAAATGGCTGTTTTTTTCAACTCAATTTCAATATTTTTAAATTTCAACTGTTATTTTCTATAGGAAAACATTGAAGTATCTACACAAATGACACCTTGCTGATTTCAGAATTTTGGCTACTTTTCAGAAATGTTTAGCTGGCAAGGATCCACCATTGGTTTCACACCTATTTCTGTCACTAATAGGAAGGAGGCTGAAAGTACAAAAAATAGTAACAATGAGGTATGTTCCAGTAAAATGCCAAAATTGTGTTGAGACGTGTATTTTTCAGATTCAAGTCTGCCTGTTCCTGAAAACTAGGAAGATGGTCATTTCAGTACCACATAGCCTTTGTTGATGCCATTTGCAGGGAAAAATACATGCCTCCTGCTGCAGCACTTTTTTGCTGTATTTTGCTTAATTTGTGCGACTCCTCCAGGGGAACCCATAAACTCAGGGCACCTTTTGAAGCCTCAAATTTGGTGTAGATAGCTTATGCGGACAAAAAAATATGATAGCCTAAGCACAAAATATCCCAAATAGCCAAAAAAGAGTATTGGCAGCGAAGGGGTTAATATGTTAACCAGGGGATAAAGAGAAGGTAAACCATAGCTGCCATTATAAACACCACAAAAGAAATAAGATAAAGAACATTAGTGTGCAAAAAATTTGCAAGAATTAGAAACGAGATTAAAGAAAAGATTAGTTGTTTTTCTATCCTCTTACTTTTGAAAACCTCCCCGTCCCATAGAAGTAAAGAAGAGGTTTTCAGAATGAAAATTGCTGGGAAAGGCTATAAAATAGGAGCAAAAGAAAAGTCGAAAGCTAGAATACGTGGAAGGGAACAGCACCTTAAAAGAAAAAAAGAACCAGGAAGGAATTATAAAGAAGAGTAGGAGCTCGAGGTGCGGCCGGTCCAAGGAAACCTGAAAGAAAAGAAGGAAGAGAGCAGGTTCAAGAGACGCCACCCAAACACAACACCACAAAAGAAAGCTGCCGCCCCTGTAAAAAGAAGAGTCCCCAGAAACGCCGAGGTGCAACAAACAAGCTGTATTTTGTATGAAAAGGGACTTTGTACTGAAAGAAGATTCCCTTTTTTAATGTGTTCCCTGCCTCTGTAGTCATTATAGGTGAACACACGATACAGATGCACTCATTGATCTTCATATTAGCAATTAAGCAGTGACAGGTGAAAAAATGACATCAATATACTTGATACCAATACTAGATTAATTACCAACATTTCTGATCTCCCCGCCCTCCCACCCTCTTCTTCTGCAATGCCTACTTCATTTCAGTCTTCCTCAAACCCTTTCAGACAAAGCCCTGGTTGTAATGGCTTGAAACAGCAATCCCATTTCTGGAGGCCACTACATTTTATTAAGAGGTTGTAGGGGGGATAAGTAATAACTTTCGGTGGCACGTTTCTAGGAGTATGCTTTTCAGAAACCTTGAGCTACCATTAAACATTGCAGACTATAAGCTTATGGCTATACTGTGATTAAAACCAATCTGTCAATGGGGCAAAGCATTAAAAATGCCTGGTAACTAAATTAATTTTGATTTTCAACTCTTCAATGGATTACATATGTTGGACAAAGTTTGGTAAGATCAACGCAACCTTTCATTGCAACTTTGTAAACTCCGTGGACCTCATTCTGGCAAAACTGCCAAAGAATTACAAAATGAAGAGATCAGTGGGGAAAAAACCCTTCTTGTTCTAGTTTATATTTTACTAGCTTCCCTTTAACATGCAAATTACTTTAAAGAAATGTTTTAGATTCTATTAATATGCAGATGCAAATAAAACAACAGTTATCCTAGTCCTTCCTCCTCTTCAACAACGAGCAACTACTCAGTTGACACCTCAAAGACTCTATCAGCATTACAGGAGGACTGGAGACAGAGGGCAGTTGTCGCTAGAGTCTTGAATGAAGGTAAACATCAGTTTGACACAGTTATAAATGTGCGCTACAGTACAGGTCATGGCTATTCATACACGAGTCATCAATGCTATCGCATTGTGTTGCCCGATCAACAAAATATCAAAACCATCTTATCAAATACTTTTTCAACACTGAATACATCGACGGCAACTGCTTCGCGGGCACTGGCATGCTGTGTGAGCTGTGTTCAGTTAATGACAAATTATTCCTGTGTTGTTACTAGTTTGTCTCTTTTTAATGAAATCTCCTTGATTTAAGACTATCAAACTAAGAATATCTTCAAACCTGCTTTGCTAATATATTAACTTATGTCTTACAACTTTAGTTTCGATTTAACATTAGTAAGCAATTCACAACTAGCTTAGAGTCTTATTTAGTCATGGGCCAATCCATCATTTAGTCTGAGTCGTGGGCCACACAAAACGTCTGTTATACTTTTTGGTTTAGCACATCATTTGCCAATTTCTGGGCCTATTAGTGTATTAGTTGTCTTGATTATACAATAAGCTGCAAAAAGTATATATAGCTATTGGAGTAGGCAGTGCAAGCATTATTTATCTTGTTACTTTCCACCTTGGCTCAGGTTTGTGGGTTTGGTCAGTTTAATATGTGTATATTTACAATAGACGTTCCATTGAAAAGCAGTTGATTCCATTTGTACCGAACCTATGGGCACGGACGGTGTGACAAAATGTTATGGGTATTCTTTCAATTACATCATCTGGCATGCCTAAAGCCATCCACACACCTTCCCAGAAATCTAAATTCATGTTCAGCAGGTCGTTCTGTTGTTGTTTCACACTTGGAGCCAGATTTACGAAAAAGTGACGTAGAGCGGTGCTGAGCCAAAAATTGCACTTTAGTAATGCAGGGATGCACTGTATTTGCTGAAATACAGCGCACCCCTGTGTTTAGCCCATGCCCCAGCAGTAAATTTAGCTGTAGCTGCCAACGCAAGCATCCTTGCACCATAGTGCAAGGGTGTCTGCGGTGAAGGGATTGATTGTTTATGTGCAGAAAGTTGTCACTTCCTGCCCATAAACAATCTACAATGGCAGCACTTCTGTGTGTGCTGTAGAATGCAGAACACATAGAAGTATCAAATAGTAATTTTTGAATGATTGTTTATGTGCATAAACAATCTACAATGGCAGCACTTCTATGTGTGCTGTAGAATGCAGAACACATAGAAGTATCAAATAGTAATTTTTGAATGATTGTTTATGTGCATAAACAATCTACAATGGCAGCACTTCTATGTGTGCTGCAGAATGCAGAACACATAGAAGTACCAAATCGTAATTTTTGAATGATTGCTTATGTGGAGGAAGAGACACCTTCCTGCACATAACCATTCATTCATGGCCTTTTGCTCTTTCTATGTGTGCTGCAGAATGCAGCATACATATAAAAAGCAAAAACGAGAAGGAATAAAAGTATTCGTCCTCGTTGTGCCATGCTAATGCCACCCCTGCGGTGGTGTAAGTTTTTGGAGCTGCCACAGATTTACGCCTTCTTGTAAATCTGTGGCAGTGTCAAAGGTAATGGTTGTTGTGGTGGAACACCCATAGCAACACCCACTGCACGCCCCTCTGGCGCAGAAAACTGCGTCTAAGGGGCTCACATTTACAAGGTGTTGTTAATCCACTCAAAGTGGCTTAGCGCCACCTTGTAAATGTGTCTCATTGCACAGTTAGGGGTAGATTTAAGAGCCCCCTGCGCCACTTTAGTGCTGCCTTAGGCTCATTTTTTTATGCTGAGGCAGCGCTAAGGTCGCCTTTTCCCCACGCCATATTTACAAATGCATGATTTGTGCCACTTTGTAACCCTTTGTGCCACATTATGCATGCAGCACAAGGAGGCCAGCAAAAATGATGCAATGAAATCTACAAGATTTAATTGCGCCATTTTTGGCATCATTTTTAAGGCATGCTGAAAGCAGGCGTTATAAGGATAAGGACGCATACATTGTAATCAAGGGGCCTCCTTGCACTTAGCTCCACTGGCCTCAACATTTTTGATGCTACTGAAGCAAAATGCCACAATAGCGATAAAAATGTTGACACTATTGCTCCTAATAGCGCCTTTGTGTGCCATATAATAGATATGACGCACACATGCTGGCATTAGGGGGATGTAGGGGGTGCAAGAAAAGTGATGCTGTATTGGTTGCAGCTCCACTTTTCTTAAATTCGGCCCTTAGTGCCTTGTAAATCTGGCCCTTGGAGTATCTGATGAGTCTATTCTCAGTAAAGGGATCTCAAACGTGTCGGCAGTGGATCTTGGCCCTTACAGCCATATGCAGTACTCTTGTGTGAGCGGTGCAACAAAGATGTGTAGCTCTTCCTTAAATACCTCATTCTCACGCCACGTGCATGCAGTCCATATGTCTGCTTTTCGTGAATGAGGCAAAAAAGAGGATTCTGAAGGGAGGGTCAAGATTGAAAACCTTCCTCCAAGCTCCAATAAACGTACCTGCATTAAAGATGTAAATGAAAACAGGCTCGGGGCTTGAAATGCTGCAAAAGCACGGTAAGGTCATACATCACAGTGCAGACGAGTCCCTGCACAAACAACGTTTCATTAAGACTTCACGCTCATGGTGTTCTAATCCTTGCAGTGATGCTAATGTTAACCGCCAACCCCCTCCCCACACACACACAAACTCTAACGTACAGACTCGACTTGCAAACGCTGCACAAACACACAGAATCGACGTGGGGACTTGCGGGGCATTAGTCTGCACCTACGCAAATGTGTTGCACTGGTTCGAAAGGCGACTAGGTGGCACATAAAAAAGAATTTAAAAAACAATGAATAGAAATATATTACTGTGAGTCTAATGCTGATTGATTTGTGATGGCTGCTTGCCTGTCTTAAGTATGTCATAGACACCTTTCCAGAAACCCCAGCTCTTTCCTTAATGTCGTGGAATAAACACAGTGCTAGGAATGACAAATTCAGAGAACAAAAGAAAAGATCACTCTTGGTCAGCGGCATCAGTAGAGCAGCCTTTGAAATTATTGTGCGGATTGTTCACAAGAGCCTGGAGGTAAATAAATGAACTGTGTCTCTCCTGCTGCGACTAGCACTCTGCAGATACCATATGTGCAAAATCAGCAGTGACATGTACCTCCCCAAGGCATCTCCTGCAAACAGGAGGCTGGTAATGCTGGCTGTCTCTACGCTTTCAGAAGGGTGACTGCATGCTTGAAAGAGAAAATCCAAGCTGAACATGACAGTGTTTTCTGTACTGGTAAAACGTTGCTAGTGAATATCAATATAATATAAGATATTGTGTTTCTATCCTTTATGTTCCCTATTTCCTAAAACCCACAAAATCACATCACATTTAGAATCATTATGAAAATGGACATTTCCATAAATGCATACAAATAAACTCTCAAAATAAAAATACTTACATTATCTTTAGCCAATTAACTTTTAGTTGTTACTCTTATCCTTTAAAACATAGTTTAGAAAATGCACTACAGCAAAATAAATCTATTTTCAGATGCATTTATAAAGAGATTTTATCTTTCATAACAGGTGCATCTTTATACTTTAAGAAAGCCTTTGTATATAAACGTTTCCAGGTGGACAGTGAGCAAGAGCGTGAGAAGTCAGGTTGTTGGGTGACTGGGGTGTGAGTGTGGTCAAGCAGCAACTACAATTAGTGTCAGGGTGTACTGCCATTTGATAAAGTTTGTTTTGACCAATGACTTTGTGTTTCACCACTGCGCATATTAGTTGCTCAATGTTCACCAGTAGCACATGGTATGTTTTGTTCAGTTGAGCCGCCTATGGGCTTTGACATGGCATTAGCCATTCTGCCTATTGGCTTTGACATGGCATTAGCCATTACTTTCTGTATTCAGTTTAGCCGCCTATGGGCTTTGACATTGCATTCTGCCTATTGGCTTTGACATGCTGTATCCAGTCTAGCCGCCTATTGGCTTTGACATTGCATGCCTATTGACTTTGACATGATGTATTCAGTTTAGCTGCCTATTGACTTTGACATGCTATTAGATATTCTGCCTATTGGCTTTGACATGATATTATATATTGCATTTTGTACTCAGCTTAGCTGCCTATTGATTTTGACATGCTATTAGATATTCTGCCTATGGGCTTTGACATGATATTATACATTGCATTTTGTATTCAGCTTAGATGCTTATTGGCTTTGACATGACACTAGACATTGCATTTGATATTTAGGTTAGCTGCCTATTGCCTTTAACATGACATTGCATTTGATATCTAGGTTAGCTGCCCATTGCCTTTAACGTGGAGTTAGACATTGCAGTTGAGAATCCAAGCTGTATTTTTCCAAGCTGTGTTTTTGCACCAGAGAACCAAGATGTTTTTCTCACAGTAGACTAGACATGATAAGAGAGAGTACATGGGTGTTGTTTTCTCTTCGCTTGAGCTTGGGAACAGGAGTAGTCTTGGAGACCTGGCCAGTCTCCAAAAGGCTTGCTCAGTTTCCCAGGTCTGAGAGGAGGGGGCACACCTTTGTAACGAATGTAACAGGCTGCAGAGAGTCAGATTCGAATCTGCCGGACCTCGTGCTGGAGCTTGGCGCCAGCTGCCAGCATCCCGTGTGGGTAGATGAAACTCTTTCTCGCGGCTGACAGGGGTCATCAGCTTGCAGACCTTAGAAAGATGTAGCTGTAAATAGTTCCTACACGGTGAAGTATTTGTTTTGCTTTGCATTCAATATCTTATAAATATAACCTGCTGTGTATATTGCAAATTGATGTATTTTGTTTGATTAACGCGGACTTGAAAGCTACTAATTCGTCATTCATAAAAATTGGGGTTGGAGAAGAATTAACAACAATAAAAGTCTTCTTTGACCTCACAAGTGCATTTCTGTTGTGTTATGTTAGTGCTTAGAAACTAGATAAGAGGAAAGCACTACACAGGGGAAGGCACAATCAAAGCCCATATTAACCTGTTCTCACCCTCTGGTGGCTTGGCACATAGCAGTTAGGCTTAAATTGAAGGCAGTGTGTAAAGTATTTGAGCAACACTTCAAACAGTAAATACACCACACAAAGAGGATCGTACACCAGGTTAGAAAAGTAAAACTTAATTTAATAAAGAAAACAAGACCAAAATGACAAAATCCAATAAGAAGAACTTGAGTTAGGAATTTTTATAGAATAAACTCTAAAACAGCGCTTATAAGACAAAAGTGCCAACTGGGGATATCTGGTCACACCGGACCGGGACAAAGTCAAAAGTTCAGATTGACTGTAATGGAGCACAGGTCAGCTGCATGGGCCTAGTTGGTCCCACAGAACCAAAGTATCTTAAATCGTGATTTGTGAAGGGTAGTGTTGGTCCCAAACCACACAATAGGGGTGTTTAGTTGATATTCTCCACTCACCAGAGGCTATCCATAGTTCCAAGATGCAGTGAAGCTGTGGTGCAAGTTTCTGACGCGTAAAAATTGAGGATGTGTTGGACAGTCGAAGTGCTGTGTCAGTTCTGATGGGTGCAAAGGCTGTGATGCAGAGTTTCATTATCATTGTCGAGGCTGATGTCCGCAGGGATATGAGGACCATACGCTGAGAAAAGTGCTGCAGTTTTGCTTCTGAAGGCAATGCACTGGTTTTGAGATGCGAGGTACAGCGGTGATGCGATTCTGGTTGCGCCGGTTCTGATCCACGCAGTAGAGGTGATGAGTCAATTTTCTCCATGTACCAGCAGCTGGGGATATCTGGTCACACCGGACCGGGACAAAGTCAAAAGTTCAGATTGACTGTAATGGAGCACAGGCCAGCTGCATGGGCCTAGTTGGTCCCACAGAACCAAAGTATCTTAAATCGTGATTTGTGAAGGGTAGTGTTGGTCCCAAACCACACAATAGGGGTGTTTAGTTGATATTCTCCACTCACCAGAGGCTATCCATAGTTCCAAGATGCAGTGAAGCTGTGGTGCAAGTTTCTGACGCGTAAAAATTGAGGATGTGTTGGACAGTCGAAGTGCTGTGTCAGTTCTGATGGGTGCAAAGGCTGTGATGCAGAGTTTCATTATCATTGTCGAGGCTGATGTCCGCAGGGATATGAGGACCATACGCTGAGAAAAGTGCTGCAGTTTTGCTTCTGAAGGCAATGCACTGGTTTTGAGATGCGAGGTACAGCGGTGATGCGATTCTGGTTGCGCCGGTTCTGATCCACGCAGTAGAGGTGATGAGTCAATTTTCTCCATGTACCAGCAGCAATGCGTCGGTTCTGCTCCCGCAGCAGAGGGTGCATTGGTTCCACTTGAGCAAATACAGTAGGGCCACTTCCAAGGATCCAGGACTTGGTTGGCACTACTTGGCTGGAAGACTCACAGATGGCAGA
Organism: Pleurodeles waltl; assembly: GCF_031143425.1. Classification (NCBI taxonomy): domain Eukaryota; kingdom Metazoa; phylum Chordata; class Amphibia; order Caudata; family Salamandridae; genus Pleurodeles; species Pleurodeles waltl. The sequence continues at coordinate 252,384,992 of NC_090443.1, forward strand.
ATACATGTGCAGGAGCAGAGTTGTTGGAAGTCTGTTATGTCCCCGATACTTCAGATCAGAAGGACAGCCAACTAGACCTTGGAGCCTCTCTGGGTTCTGGGTTGGAGAGATTCAGGTCCAGTCCTTCTCACTCCCAGGCAAGAAGGCAGAAGGCACAGGTTAGCAAAGCAAAGCAGGAGTCCAGCAAAATGCAGTCTAGCAGAGTGGCAGGACATAAGCAGAACATCAGTCCTTCGTCCTGGCAGAGTATCCACAGCTCCAGAAGTGTACTGAAGTGGGGGTGTCAGAGGTCCAGTACTTATACTCAGTTGGGCCTTTGAAGTGGTGGAGACTTCAAAGACATATCTTTGAAGTGCAGAGAGTTCCTGCCCTTCCTGCACTGGCACCAGGCTCACTACAGGGGGGTTATGCATCCCTTTGTGTGGGGACAGGACACAGCCTATTCAAGTGTAAGTGAGGCTGTCCCCAGTTCCTCCTTCCTATACTGCCCAGGATGGTCCCTCAGGTCACACCTAAGCTCCCTTTGTGTGTGGCTGTTTAGGAGGAATACACAAAGCCCAGCTGTCACCCGCTCCAGAAATGTGATAAGAGAAAGGCAGTAGGCACCAGATGGTTAAAGTAAGAAAATGCCAACCTTCTAAAAGTGGCATTTTCAGAATTACAATGTAATATCCCACTTCATTATGTTAGGATTATAAGTTGTGATTCCAGGGACACCAAACTTGATGGGGTTAACTCTTCCTATTTGGGAATTATGCTTAAAGGTTGTAATGAGGTAACTTCAAAGTTATCCTATGGGAGAGATAGTCCTTACAGCAGTGAAAAACGAATTTCAGAGTCGTTCACTACTAGAACATTTAAAACTTAAAAACATAAAAGTACATGTTGTACATTTTAGTTACACTGCACCCTGCCCTTGGGGCTGTCTAGAGCCTAACTTAGGCGTGACTTATATGTATTAAAAGGGATGGTTTGGGCCTGGCAGAAAGTAGACCTTGCCAGCTCGACATGGCAGTTTAAAACTACATACACAGGCTCTACAGTGGGAGGCCTGAGACATGTTTAAAAGGGCTACTTAAAAAGGGGGCACAATCAGTGCTGCAGACCCACTAGTGGCATTTAATTTACAGGTCCTGGGCACATGTAATGCACTCTCCTAAGGAAGTAGAAGACAATTAAATATGCCAATTGGGGATAAGCCAATGTAAGCCCATTTTTGGGGAAGAGCACAAACACGTTAGCACTGGATAGCAGCGATAACGTGTGCAGAACCATAGGACCAGCAAAACCAAATCCAGCAAAAACAGGAGCTCCGAAGGCAAAAAATTAGGAGAAACAACATCAAGGATGCCAGATCAAACAAGGAGTATGTAACAAAAATCTGCAAAATGCTTTTAGTTGCAAATTTACAAAACTGACACACATGCAGACCCCATACTACTTTTTATTGCTTGTAAAATCGAAAGAATCCGAGTGAATAATTATCAATTTTTGCACTTAAGCCGTGATGCAAGGGGCCTTCAAATGTAGACTATTATAGGATGCCCAAGATCTTTATTGATCTTTGTAGTGTCTTGTTACTCAGAAACCATAGAACCAGGGGGTGAAGAGGCACTTCACAGAGATATCTTTACATGTGTAGATCTTCTCTCATGTAGATCTATATCTAGATGTAAATCCCCACATGGATGGAAGCACCATTTCTTTGTGTAGATTTAACTTTATGAGTCTCTGCCCCCTCAAAAGAGAGGGTGCAGACTCCTCCGGCTGAGGTTTTGACAGGAAAGCTATTTGCTACTTTCTGCCTGTTTGTGCAGTTTTCTACCACTAGGGGCAGTGATCTCACTATTAAAAATAATCTGAAGTTTTAAGAACATTATGTAATTATTCATCTAGCGCTACCACCGTTGGAAGGTAAAACACACCTGCAATAAAATTAAACATATTATTATGTAACTCAAATTATTTTGTGTATTTAATTTTTTTCCTCCTTTATACCTTACAGTAGCATTTATGTTGAATGTGCCATAATCTGGATGCAAGTTATGTAATTTGTTTTATCTGTGATTCAGTTATTTTTTAAAATCTATAATTTACAAAATATTGATTAAAGTCTTATGGATCTTAAATAATAACAATTACATTTTAAAATATTATTAAATAATACAATTCAAATTATTTTAAATAAAATTGTATTGAAAATGTTTTTAATATAATTTATTGTTTCAATACATGTTACTATTATTGCCTACCTCCATTAAGTTAATTGGGAGTGATATTCAGTACTAGTGGATTCAATGTGTGGTGCATGATTAACTCCATGACTGAGCCGTAGCTGTACTTTATTTGAACCTGTATTGTCAGCCAGACCACTGTAGTCCATTTAAATATGGATTTTGTAAACTGCAATTCTCTTACTTGTATGTGTGTGTGTTTGTATTATCATGTGCGCTCTAAACCCCTCTTTCAATACCCCCGAACCCCCCACCATTTTGTAATTATTCTCCATTTCCCACTGCACTTTGTCCCTTCCACATTTTCTAATTAACTCTTCTGGCGCTGAGATGTAAATCACCAGGTCAAGACCTCCGTACAGATTTACAGGAGACATGGATGCACGGATGGAGGAAGAGGTTTATTAATTGCATTTTGTCAGTAGTAATCTCATGGAGCATGCAGTAGGGACTACCACATGAAGATTGCCCAAGGGTAGGTCGCTCCCCCTGCCGCTGCAGCTCCTCCAAGTTCCCGAGTTCCTGTGTTCCTGAGACCCACCTAACTGTAAGTACCCCCCTCCTCCCAGCCCCTCGCCCTGCCCCGCGCCACTCATCTTCTCTCCTGCTCCTGCTTCTTTTCCTCCTCTCTGTCTCTTCCTCCTCGCTCCCCCTCTGCAATCTTCTTCTGTGTTCTTCTGTTCTTCTCTTCTGTTCTTCTGTTCTTCCCTTCTGTTCTTCTGTGTTCTTCTTCTCTGTTCTTCTCGGTGCTTCTGTGTTCTTCTTCTCGGTTCTTCTCTGTTCTTCTCTGTTCTTCTCTGTTCTTCTGCTCTTCCGATCTTCTGTGCTTCTGTCTTCTGTTCTTCTGTTCTTCTGTTCTTCTGTCTTCTGTTCTTCTGTTCTTCTGTCTTCTGCTCTTCCGGTCTTCTGTTCTTCTGTCTTCTGTTCTTCTGTCTTCTGTTCTCCTGTCTTCGGCTCTTCTACCTCCTCCGTCTTCTTCCCCCGAGCCTGCCCTCCTGCTCCTTCCTCATCCCCCTCCCTCACTCGCCTCCCCCTCTCTCACCCCTAGCTAACCCGTTCGCTATCTACCTCCCTCACTCCTCCTATCTTCCTATCTCTCTAGCTCCCTATCTCACTATCTAACTCCCCCACTCTCCACCTCCTCCTACCTACCTATCTGTCTATCTATCTATTTCCCTATCTATCGACTTCTCTATCTATTTTCTCTATCTATTTCTCTATCTCTCCCCCCCTCCCGCCACCCCCCTCTACTACCTATCTCCCTATCCTCTCACTCTACCTCTCTCCCTCACCCACCTCTACAACCCCCCCTCCCCTATCTTCACAACCCTACTCCTATCTCTCTCCCTAATCTCCAAACCTCCTAACACTCACCCTCCTCCACCCTAAACCCCCTCCCCCAGCTCCTCTCACTCTACCTGTCCCCCCCCCTCCCTCGCGCTTTCCCACCGCGACCTCCTGCACGCCCCCGCCCCCCAGCTCCCATTCGCCCCCAGCTGACCCCTCCCCCCCCCTCCTACCTCTTATGGCGGCCGCTGCGCGACAGTGGTAGCGACCCTTGACCCAAGGGTAGGTCGCTCCCCCTGCCGCTGCAGCTCCTCCAAGTTCCCGAGTTCCTGTGTTCCTGAGACCCACCTAACTGTAAGTACCCCCCTCCTCCCAGCCCCTCGCCCTGCCCCGCGCCACTCACCTTCTCTCCTGCTCCTGCTTCTTTTCCTCCTCTCTGTCTCTTCCTCCTCGCTCCCCCTCTGCAATCTTCTTCTGTGTTCTTCTGTTCTTCTCTTCTGTTCTTCCCTTCTGTTCTTCTGTGTTCTTCTTCTCTGTTCTTCTCGGTGCTTCTGTGTTCTTCTTCTCGGTTCTTCTCTGTTCTTCTCTGTTCTTCTGCTCTTTCGATCTTCTGTGCTTCTGTCTTCTGTTCTTCTGTTCTTCTGTCTTCTGTTCTTCTGTTCTTCTGTCTTCTGCTCTTCCGGTCTTCTGTTCTTCTGTCTTCTGTTCTCCTGTCTTCGGCTCTTCTACCTCCTCCGTCTTCTTCCCCCGAGCCTGCCCTCCTGCTCCTTCCTCATCCCCCTCCCTCACTCGCCTCCCCCTCTCTCACCCCTAGCTAACCCGTTCGCTATCTACCTCCCTCACTCCTCCTATCTTCCTATCTCTCTAGCTCCCTATCTCACTATCTAACTCCCCCACTCTCCACCTCCTCCTACCTACCTATCTGTCTATCTATCTATTTCCCTATCTATCGACTTCTCTATCTATTTTCTCTATCTATTTCTCTATCTCTCCCCCCTCCCGCCACCCCCTCTACTACCTATCTCCCTATCCTCTCACTCTACCTCTCTCCCTCACCCACCTCTACAACCCCCCCTCCCCTATCTTCACAACCCTACTCCTATCTCTCTCCCTAATCTCCAAACCTCCTAACACTCACCCTCCTCCACCCTAAACCCCCTCCCCCAGCTCCTCTCACTCTACCTGTCCCCCCCTCCCTCACGCTTTCCCGCCGCGACCTCCTGCACGCCCCCGCCCCCCAGCTCCCATTCGCCCCCAGCTGACCCCTCCCCCCCCCTCCTACCTCTTATGGCGGCCGCTGCGCGACTGCGCAGCGGGCGCGCGCAGCGGGCACGCCGCTGGCGCGCCGGAGGCAAGCCCGTCTGCGCCCGTCCGCGCCTGGCCCGCGCCCAGCGCCACGACCCCTGGTCCCCAGCTCCCCCAAGCCCCGCTGATCCGCTACGACCCCACCACCCTCCACGCCCTCAACCCAGGGCGCTCCAAAACCTGCTTCCTAGCTCACCCCAAACGCACCCATGGACCCTTCGCCTGCAACTCCTGCAAACGCATCTTCCACCACGCAACTACCACGACCACAAGCCCACGCGCCATCAACCACCTCAAGTGCATCCTGATCAACGCTCGTTCCGTCCACAAGCACGCCGTTGAACTTTGGGACCTCCTGGACTCCACAGCCCCGGACGTCGCCTTCATCACGGAGACATGGATGAACGCCTCCTCTGCTCCAGACATCGCTACCCGCCATCCCCGAAGGCTACAAGATCTCCAGAAAAGACCGCACCAACCAAGTAGGAGGAGGTGTCGCCATCATCTTCAAAGACTCCATCAGCGTCACCACCTCCACCGAAGACCCCCCCCTCGCCGCTGAACACCTGCATTTTCAGATTCGCACCAACCCAAGGACCACCCTCAGAGGATCCCTCGTCTACCGTCCTCCCGGACCTCGCGCCTCTTTCAGCGACGCCATCGCCGACTTCATCTCCCCGCACGCCCTCGCCTCACCGGACTACATCCTCCTAGGCGACCTCAACTTCCATCTGGAACAAAACAACGACCCCAACACCACCACCCTGCTCGACAACCTCGCCAACCTCGGCCTCAAACAACTGGTGAACACCGCCACCCACATCGCCGGACACACGCTCGACCCTATCTTCTCCGCCAGCAAACACGTCTTCTTCAGCCACACCTCTGCCCTACACTGGACCGACCACAGCTGCGTCCACTTCACATTCCGACGCGAGACCTCCCACCTCCGCACTCAACCCATCCCTCGTCGACAGTGGAACAAGATCCCTGAAGAGCAACTCTTCTCCGCTCTCGCCGCCAACCAACCCACCCTCACCACCGACCCCAACGACGCAGCTCTCAACCTCACAAACTGGATCTCCAACTGCGCTGACAACCTTGCTCCCCTCAAACGCACGCATCGACAGACCAACACCAAAAAACCTCTCTGGTTCTCTGACACCCTCAAAGAATCAAAGAAAACTTGTTGTGCCCTTGAGAAGGCCTGGCGCAAGGACCACACCGCTGACAACATGACCGCCCTCAAGAACGCTACACGCGAACACCACCACCTGATCCGCACTGCCAAAAGGAACTTTTTCACCGACAGACTAGACAAAAACAGCCACAACAGCAGAGAACTCTTCAGCATCGTCAAAGAGTTCTCCAACCCCAGCGCCAGCGCCAACGCCGTCACGCCCTCACAGGATTTGTGCGAATCCCTCGCCACTTTCTTCCATCGCAAGATCAGCGACCTCCACGACAGCTTCGGACACCAGACCCAACCATACACCACTGAACCAGCTTCCCCGGACATCACCCTCAACAACTGGACCCACATCAACACGGAAGAAACCAAATCCATCATGAACTCTATCCACTCCGGCGCCCCTTCGGACCCCTGCCCGCACTTCATCTTTAACAAAGCCGACGACATCATCGCCCCGCACCTCCAGACCGTCATCAACTCTTCTTTTTCTTCTGCTACCTTCCCCGAATGCTGGAAGCACGCTGAAGTCAACGCCCTACTAAAGAAACCTACGGCTGACCCAAGCGACCTGAAAAACTTCCGCCCCATCTCTCTTCTACCTTTCCCAGCCAAGGTAATAGAAAAGACCGTCAACAAACAGCTGACCACCTTCCTGGAAGACAACAACCTGCTCGACCCTTCACAAACCGGATTCCGAACCAACCACAGCACGGAAACCGCCCTCATCTCAGTCACAGACGACATCAGAACCCTGATGGACAACGGTGAAACAGTCGCCCTCATTCTCCTCGACCTCTCGGCTGCCTTTGACACCGTCTGTCACCGCACCCTAATCACCCTCCTACGCTCCACCGGGATCCAAGGCCAGGCCCTGGACTGGATCGCCTCCTTCCTCGCTAACCGCTCCCAAAGAGTTTACCTCCCTCCGTTTCGCTCAGAACCCACCAAGATCATCTGCGGCGTACCTCAAGGCTCATCGCTCAGCCCGACACTCTTCAATGTCTACATGAGCCCCCTCGCCGACATCGTACGCAAGCACGACATCATCATCACCTCCTACGCCGACGACACCCAACTTGTACTCTCCCTCACCAAGGACCCCGCCAGCGCCAAGACCAACCTACAAGAGGGTATGAAGGACGTCGCAGATTGGATGAGGCTCAGCCGCCTAAAGCTGAACTCTGAAAAAACGGAAGTCCTCATCCTCGGCAACACCCCGTCCGCCTGGGACGACTCCTGGTGGCCCACGGCCCTCGGCACCGCACCGACCCCCGCAGACCACGCCCGCAACCTCGGCTTCATCTTGGACCCTCTTCTCACCATGACCAAGCAAGTCAACGCCGTGTCCTCCGCCTGCTTCCTCACTCTCCGCATGCTCCGCAAGATCTTCCGCTGGATCCCCGCCGACACCAGAAAAACCGTGACCCACGCCCTTGTCATGAGTCGCCTGGACTACGGCAACACCCTCTACGCCGGGACCACCGCCAAACTCCAAAACCGCCTGCAACGCATCCAAAACGCCTCGGCCCGCCTCATCATCGACGTACCCCGCAACAGCCACATCTCCGCACACCTGAGACACCTGCATTGGCTCCCAGTCAGCAAAAGGATCACCTTCCGTCTTCTCACCCACGCACACAAAGCCCTCCACAACAAGGGACCGGAATACCTCATCAGACGCCTCAGCTTCTACGTCCCCACCCGCCCCCTCCGCTCCGCTGGCCTCGCACTTGCTGCCGTCCCTCGCACCCGCCGCTCCACGGCGGGTGGGAGATCTTTCTCCTTCCTGGCGGCCAAGACCTGGAACTCCCTCCCCACCAGCCTCAGGACCACCCAGGACCACTCCGCTTTCCGGAGACTCCTAAAGACTTGGCTGTTCGAGCAGCGATAACCCCCCCTTTCCCCCCTAGCGCCTTGAGACCCGCACGGGTGAGTAGCGCGCTTTATAAATGTTAATGATTTGATTTGATTTGATTTGATGGAATCATAAAAGTTAGTGCTTCTAAGGCACTCTTCGTTCTCAAAGCTGAAACAGAATTTTTTTTGATTTTTTTTTTAAATTTTTAATCGGCAAACAATGTATAAGCTAAATACAGCAAGATGGATAACAAAATACATATCAAAATACCTAAACACAAAAACTTATAACAAGGTATATTATTGGAGCTCTCATAAGAAAACAGTTTATCGAGCAGTTAAACGAGGATTTCCACCCAGAATGCAGACGAACAGTCATTGTAACATAATATATCAAGAACTTGTTTGAAGTGTTGATCTTATCTTGTCTTCTGGGCAATGAAATACAGTTTACCCCTCGTTCAATAGTGTATGGGTTAGTGAGCTAAAGATGCTCTTAAAATAATGACCATTAAGCTCGTACAGCCATGAACGTCATTTAGGGGTCGCCAAGGGTAGCACCTGCGATTCCTGGCACTGCCTTTGCGACCTCTGACCTCGGAGGTGGCAAAATCAGTGCCAGGAACACAGTGGAACCTCCTCATTATAGACGTTGTTTGGGGCTCCACTCGCTTTGTTTTCTCTCAGTTTTTTGTTACACATAGTGAATGATACTTAAATGCATATGTTTATTCATCCCAATCTTCAGTGCATAACATATAAAGCTTTCTTCACAGAATCAGCCAACACGTGTTTTATCCACAGGACTTTCTCAACGCTGCAAAGAAGTACAGAACGAGTTCAGTGTACATGTTGTGTAATCTGAGAATACAGAAACCTTTAAGTCAAATGGTTGCACTGGTGACAAAAGTGATGAAATGGTAGGAGCAGATGTGGAGGAAACAGTGAAGGACCGTGCAGATGGACACAAGTGAAGTTAATAAAAGAAATCCAAGCAGAAATTAACCCTGCCAAACAATAAGGTTAGAAAAAGTGAAATATTCAGAAAATATCGCCAACAGTGAAGATAAACTCCCGTAAAGGGATGCAAGAGCAACTTAAGACATAAGAGAGGGTCACCTCTCATGCTAGGTATTCATGCCATCCGGGACGTCAAAAAACAAAGTGGAATGTAGGTATCAAACAATAGAGAAGCCCCCCCACACACACATACTTCACATATGGCGGTGTGGGTACCTGTTGAGCATTGCAGCACCAGCTTGATGAGGAGCAGGCCCTATGATAAAGCATGACACCCATCTGGGTGTGTGAAGGCCCTTCTTCCTAAAGGAACAATTCTTCTGTTCCATCAGAGGGGCACTGACCTGACCTGTTTCTTCTTTTTTACACCTTTTGACTTTCTTCTCCTTGGCCTGACACTGGCCTGGATAGAGCTGCATAGCTAGTTATATACACATTAAAACACAGACACATCCCGTTACACACAGCCCTGGTGATTAAGGGACATGTCTTGTTACCTCTAATAGCACGTGCAATGTCTTCAGCATTTACAGCTTCATGAGTGGATACTCATTCTTGGAAGTGCAGAGGTTTCGCAATGGGGAACAGGCAGAATTTCAGGAAAGGCAGCGCCCCAAGAAAACAAGTTGTAGAAAATCAAGACCCAGACACAAAACCAAAGGAAAAGGGAGGAGTCACCACCAGATCGGTATCACGGAACCAGAACCAGTGGCAATTCCCCCAGGGGACGGTGACACAGTTGATGACAAGGCTTTATTGATCCTGTCAGATCATGTTCTCAACAGTGCGGAAGTATTACTGTTAAGCAAGGGTCTGGGATTTTGCCCCACATCCTTACCTGATTTTACTACCCTCCATGTTGTTTGTTTCAAATTTGTACGTAAGCTTAAACTGGACAAATGCTTTCATGGAAAGGAACCACATATCCCCCCGCAAGGGAAAATATACTCTGTGGGGTGCAACAACACCATTAGGGACCTCAGGGACATATAAATTCTATTGCCTGTAGATGAACACTTTGACTCTCCTTCAGTCCCTGATATAACGGCTGATCCCGACATTGAGTCATTCTTGGGCAGTGACAGTGGTCTCAAAACTATTCCCAGATTTACACCTTTACACCTTACTTCCACCCCGACAATGTGATAGGCCTTCTTTTTCTAGGAGGTTACCAAGGATCTATTCAAACTGGAGGATAAGTATGTACATGTCCCCAGACACATCAGACACAATATCACCCTATACGAGAGACAAGTACTGCTTTCCCTGAAATGTGACCAGACTATTGTCATCAGGAAGCAGACAAGGGAGGCAATGTAGTGATGATGAGCAAGGGTCACTCTATGGCAGAAATTGATAGACAATTGTCTTATAGATCAGCTTATTAGAAGCTTACCCTTAACCCTTTGAAAGACACCAACTCATGTGTAGAGGCTAGACTGAAGCATTGGGAGGACTTATGCCTGATTTCTGACACAATATATCATTATCTCTACAGATTCTTGTGCATTTGCATCTTGCTAAAGATACACAAGGGGGAAGAGTTCCACCAGAATGACCCATCATTTGGGGTACAGGCTGTTTTGCAGATACTCTCTGAGTGTATCAACATCTATCTACAACCTTTCATTTGTAACCTACCCCCTTACCTTAAGGACACACAATATTTGCTGAACAAGATCTCTGTCTTTGAGTGGACAGATCATCATTTACTAGTCATCTTGGACATCTGTTCACTTTATACTAGTATTCCGATGGAACAGGGCATCAGGGCAGTGCAGCATTTTCTGGATACTAGAACCACTCCGCTACATGAGCACAGGGAAATGCTTTTGGATTTCATCCAAGTTGCCTTGGACAGAAACACTTTTACAAACATTGGTGAGTGGTACCGCCAAACTCAAGGTGTGGCTATTGGGGCCAGTTTTTCACTTTCATTTGCTAACTTGTACATGGGTCTCTGAGAAAACTTATATTTGGGCCACTTGCCCAAGGGAATTCTTGGAGCATATACTATACTAGGGACGTTACATAGATTATGTAATTATGTTCTGGTCTGGTGACATTGGCTCTCTTGATAGATTTTTCGGATATCTCAGCAACAATACTTTCAACATTACATTTACACTGCCTTACAGTACACAAGAGATACATTACCTTAATGTCACCGCTCGGGCAGAGAGCCAGTACTTTAAGACTGCCATGTACAGGAAACCCACTGCATGTAACTCGGGTCTCCATGCCACCAGCTCACATCCTCCTTCACAGGCACATGCCATTCCCTATGGAGAGATGATTAAGAATAAGCAGAATAGTAATAGGGATGATGAACTGACTTTAGAATGTGACAATGTGGAAAAAAGGTTCATCAACAGGGATTACGACATAGACCGTCATAACAACTTATGACATAAGTTGTCAGAAATCAAATGAGAGACATTGCTAGTGACTTCAAGGAAATCCAGACTGAGCAGACACAGCCAGTTTGCCTTTATTACACTCTATTCTGCACTTATCCCCGAGGTATGCAAAAATCTAGCTAGGCATTGGCACTTACTGACTAAGGATCACAATTTGAAGAACTTCATCAATGAAATGTCCACACTCACGCATGGGAGGGGCAAAACACTCAGACAATCAATTTGCCCCAGTTTCTAGCACCAATCTCCCATAGTATAGCACCAATCTCCCATAGTACTTGGTTACCATCCCCACCAGGGAGTTTCTACAAATGTGACATGTGCAATAACTGCCATTTTGCTTTAGACAGGATCATTGGCTTTAGCTACAACACCAGGTAGATGCATAACATTAATATATTCATCAATTTTAACACAAAGGCCCATATTTATACTTTGTGTCGTATTGGTGTCATTTCTTGAAGTAAAAGTGGCGCAAACTTACAAAATATAACTGTATTTTGTAAGTTTATGCCGCTTTTGTGTAAAAAAATTACGCAAATGCAGCGCAAAGAATGTATAAATATGGGCCCAAGTTTGTAGTTTACTGTATTCGTTGTATATGCAATCAGATTTACATTGGAAGTACTGTGAGACCAGATTGCAGGAACATAAGAGAGTCATAAAAAATGACACTGCTAACTATCCACTGGCTGCACATTTCAATGCCACATACCAGGGTAACAAAATTTTCAATAACTCCTTTAACGGCATCAATGTGGTTGGCAACATGGCCAGGGGTGGTGGTAAGACCCTTACACTTAGGCAGCTAGAAAGTAACTAGATTATCAAACTCAGAGCTATGGAATTTGGTTTTAATGGGACATGGAATTATACATGTTTTTGTAATCTTGCCTTGCCAGGTGCTCATACTATCCGTGTCAACACCCTCCTAGTATTGCATACTGTTTGTGTCCTACTAGGTGCATTCCCTAATGTGTTAACGCACAGATTGTAAGTTATATACTTATGACGGATTCCATTATATAGCTTTTTGTGACTTTAGTCAAATGCCTTATGTCTACGTCATGCCGTACTAGCTAGATTGTTCTCAGGTCGGCTGCACTTCAGCACTGGTTGATTCATACTTATACTCCATGTGCACCGAATTTGCATAATTTGTTTTACGCAAATTCAGTGCAAAACTAACTCCATATTTATACTTTGATGTGAGACATGTCTAAAATCAAAATATTGGTGTTTGCACCATTGTTTTGATGTGTGTACCTAACTTGCGTCAATGGGATCGAAGCTAGGCATTCCCGTCTAAAAAAGGGTGCTAACCCCATAGCCCCATGTTTATCCCCCGTCCTAAAATGACACATAGGTGGGAGGAGGGGCTACATATTTAATTCCTGGGTCAAACCAGGTGTTAGTGGACCTGTGGACCCATTTCCATTGTTAAACACCATGGAATGGGTCCACAAGCCCCAGGGACACCCCCACCCACATCAGAGAGACACCGGAGGATGGGGTACCTCATCTAAAGGTGAGTAGGGTAAGTATAGGTATGTATTATTTTGTTTTAATTAAAGTGCCATCGGGGGCCCAATTTGGGGCCCCCTGCATGGCACAGGGTGCAATGGCCATGCCAAGGGGGCACTGGTCCCCTGTGCTGGCCATTGGGGTGGTGGGCATGACTCCTGTCTTTGCTAAGTGGTATGTGGTATGGATGGTTTTGCATCAGAAAATGATGCTAGACTGGTTAGAGTAATTTAGTTCACTCTAACCAGTCTAACTCCAGTTTTTGGTACAAACCTCCCTTATCCCATACCCCCACCCCCACCTGGCTAACGTCATTTGTTTTTATGCTAGCCCACCTTTTGCGCCGGCTTGCCATTCCATTAATATGGCGCCCGGCTGGTGCTCAGGAATGGTGCAAGCTGGTGCTAAACTTTTTAATGCAAAACTGCGTTAGTGCAGTTTTGCATCAAAAAGTATAAATATGCTCCTCTGTGTTTCCTGGGGACTTGACTTTCCATCTTTTCACTTTGGACCATTATTTGTTCTGGTATATGATCCAATATTTCCCATGTGAATATACATTGTATTTTGTCCTATGCATCTGGTTTGCAGTATACATTTTTGTTCTGTTATGTGCTCTTACAACCATACATTCTGTCTGCTTTTCTGTATAAATTCAATATACTCCCAAGGAGTGAGTGTTTTATTATTACTGTTATCCTTTTGATCACAGTTATGTCTTTTATGAGTTACATTCCTGCACCTGGGATTCTGATAATGTTACATTTAATTTGTCATATAAATCTGGCTGTGTGCTTAACTCCTTCGCTGCCAGGCCTTTTCCCCTCAGGTACCGAGCCATTTTTGGGCTATTTGGGGTAGTTCGCACTTTGGCCCTCATAACTTTTTTTTCTACATAAGCTAACCATGTCAAATTCGTTTCAATTTTTTCCAACATCCTATGGATACTGGAGGTACCCAGAGTTTGTTGTGTAGTGTAGCCGTTTTTAATATAGCTTTTGCGCATTTGCTTAAAGCATTAGGCCTCTGTACACTTTGCTCTAGATGCATTTTATTCAGCCTCGCACTGTTATTTTTCAATAACCAGTTTCACGGTCTTGTTTTATTTTCTTCTATCACACTGTTTAGCTTACTTCAGCACCGGAGTTCTCAAACAATACATTCTTGCTCGCTCTGTGCTTCAGTCAAGGATACCGTTTGGTACATTGCCGATAGACGTGGTAGAAGTTTAGTCTTTAGGGTTCGTAGAAAGTACACATTCTTACGTAGGGACATTTCTTAGAACACCGGCTTGTTAGTTATAGAAACACTTCCTAGTCCTGGTACACGTAAGAGGGAGATTCCGACCAGGGAACCACAACTAGACGCTGACTGCGCTGTTGCAGATGCTGATCCAGATCACAGGCCTTTGCTCAGGTATGAGGGTTGATGTCCTCTCCGGGGAACCTGAAAGGCAGGCTTAGATCTTAACATGCTGTGCTCAAAATAGAACTTAGAAGAGAGAACGTACTATAGTAGCACTATGATAGCGTTATTCTTATGTTTCACTCTCCGCGTTACTATTTCAATCTTACTGTGTTGTATGGTTCTGATTATTGCGGCTCACGCCTTGTTACCTAAAATGCAGTCATTTTATTAAACTAATCTTTAAAACTCAAACTGCCTTTGTCATTTATATATGAGACCACACTGTGTATGAGAGAACTGGTTGGGATCTGAGTGACCACGACTTCCCTGGGAAGCACTAAGATGTCATGCGCTCGGTTGCCCAATTGTCTCTTCCCTTTGGGAGAGATGAGGCACTGCTAGTTAGCCGTAGCTCAACCCGGATTTGGGGTGACAAGGGTCCTTCACCATGGGTTAGACTTAGTCCCCCACACTGCGAACGATCCTGCCACCCAAAAATCCAGTAATCTCATTAGGATAATGGGAGCCAACGCGACAGTGGGTTCTCCTGGAGGAGAACAAGAAATTAGCCAAAATACAGTTAAAATGTCATTTTTTTAAAGAAAAAGTGGTGCATGTAATTTTTTCCCCGAGAATGGAATCAACAAGGGGGTTGCGCTGCTAAAATCTCCATCTGCTCAATTTTGAGGAACAGGCAGGCTTGAATCAGAAAAACATATTTTTCAACACAATTTTTGAATTTTACTGAGACACATCCCATTTTCACTATTTTTTGCGCTTTCAGCCTCCTTCCAGTTAGTTACAGAAATGGGTGTCAAACAAATGCTGGATCCTGGACAGCTAAACATTTCTGAAAAGTAGAAAAATTCTGAATTTAGAAAGGGGTCATTGTGTAGATCCTTCAAGGTTTTCGTACAGGAAGTATATTGGAAGTATAAACCCAACTTACCTGCTTGCAGGGGGTTCTCTGGCTGGGACGGGATGCGGTGCTGCTGTCAGCAGCAGCCTCTGCCAGCAAAACACTGCAAGGTCGTATCATTGCTCATGACACGGTCAGTGGTGTTTTGCTGGAGTGGCGGTGCTGCTGTCAGCAGAGCCACCTTACCCCCGTCCACTGCCGTGACCGTCGGTGGTATTGTGCCAGCCTTCTGGCGGAATACCGTCGACGGTCATAACACATGTGCACGGCTGGTAGCCACGGCGGCGGTATGTTGCCCGAAGTCGCCGTGGTGGTAGGCGGCAGTTATAGCCAAAGTTATAATGAGGGCCATAGTGATAGAAAAGTTAGGAAAAGGAGTAAGAAGTAAGCATAACTATTTCACCTAACTTTTTAGAGGAAAAGAAAACATTTTTGGAAAACAATTTCCTTGGAGTGAGATTGAGACTGCTATGTACAATTGTATATAGCTCTAAGTATTAAAGTATACTTTCTTGTGAAAAACCAGTGACAAATTGCAAGTACTTATCCTACCGCTGCACCACCAATGTGAGAAGCTGTCCTGGTTTGTAGTGGGCACCAGAGGTACTTACACCTTATACCAGGTCCAGGCTGTCTAGGGGTATCTGTAGCAGAGCAGCCAAGGCTGAACTGGGAGACATGCAAAGCTCTTGCAATACCACTATAGTCACACAGTACTGATACACATGAAAGACAATACTCAGTGTTACCGAAAATAAAGGTACTTTATTTTAGTTTCACAAGGCCAAAGATATCTTAGAGGCAATACTTCTACTGGAGGTAAGTATTATACACAATATATACACTAGTAACCAAAATCAGGTGAGTACACAGTCAGAAAATAGTACAAATAGTGAAAAACACATTAGGTTGCAATGGGCCTAGGGGCAACACAAACCATATACTAAAATAGTGAAATGTGAATGTTGGTTTCCCCCCTAGGCAAATGTAGTGTGTAGACGGGTGCGGGGAGTGTACGAAAACACTAAAGGTCAGTAAAGTACCCCACCCCAGAGCCCAGGAAAACAGGAGTAAAGTACAGCAAGTTTCCTCAGAACACACTAGAAGTTGTGGTAAAGGATTATGCAAAAACAAAGCAAGACTGCAAGACACCAACAATGGATTCCTGGACCTGAATACTTGTCCAGAAGTCAAAGAAGAGTCCAGGGAGAACAGGAGCCCTTCCTAACCCGGATGAAGGTGCAAAAGTGAATTCTCCTGTTGGATGAAGAACTCAGAAATACACCAAAGAAGACAGCTGCGGGTTCCTGCTTGGTGCAAGAGATGTCCCACGTCAAGTCGTTGGATGCAGGCTGGTTTTCATTATTGGATTCCGCCAACAAGCATTGGCTCACGCAAATGTCACGGTTGGCGGGAAAAGGTGCTACCTGGGCCCAGGAGGGACCTGGGTACCTCAACTCAGACTAAGAAGGCAGAGGGGGCTCTCAGCACTCTAGAGAGCACTCAGAAGACCAGGCAGCACCCACAGGAGTCACATAACAGGGGCAAAAAGGAGTTGCATAATGCGGTCGTCACAGCACCACACAAAGGGATCCCACGCCACTGGAGAACAACTCAGGGAGCTGAGCATCATAGGATAGAGTGCTGGGGACCTGGGCTATGCTGTGCATGAAGACTTTTGGAAGAAGTGCACAGATGCCCAAGGAGCTGCAGACAACACGGTGCACAGGGGTACTGTCTGGCACGGGAAAGCAAGCACTTACCTCCACCAAATTTGGACAGATGGACCTTTAGACAGTCAGGATCACCACCCGTGTTCCAGGGATCACGCTCTCCGACAGGAGAGGAGTCCCAGAGTACCAGTTGTTATTGCAGAGAGGTGCCTTCTGAAGCAGGGCAGTGACTCTGTCACTCCACAGGAGATTCCTTTGGTCCTTCTCATGCAGAATGAAGACAGGCAGTCCTCAGAGCATGCACAACCTGGAAACTGTTGCAGTTGCTGGCTGGAGCTGAAGTTGCAGGGTCATAGTAACCTTCCTGGATACTTTGTTGCAGTTACGGCATTCCTGGAGCAGTCTGCATTTGATCCAATGGTCAGAAGCTGAAGCAGAGGATGCAGAGGAGTCCTGGTGGAGTCTTGCAAACTGAATCTGAGGAAACACCCAGAGGAGAGACTCTGAATAGCCCTGCGAGGGGGATTGACTACCTAATCAGGTATGCACATATCAGGAGGGGTCTCTGACGTCACCAGCTGGCACTGGCCCCTGAGATGCTTCCACAGGGTCCCCACACCTTGGAATCCAAGATGGATAATGCCAGGGACATTCTGGAGGGGGTCTGGGCACCACCCATAGGGTAGTGATGGACAGGGGCGTGGTCACTCCCCTTTCCTTTGTCCAGTTTCATGCAAGAGCAGGGACTGGGGGTCCCTGAACCAGTGTAGACTGAATTATGCAAGTAAGGCACTGTTTGAGCCCTTCAAAGCATTTCCAGAGGCTCTAGGAGGATACCCCTCTCATGCCTGTAACACCTACTTCCAATGGGAGAGGGTGTAACACCCTTCTCCTAAAGGAAATCCATTGTTCTGCCTTCCTGGGATTGAGCTACTTAACTCCCAGGAGGGCAGCAACCTGTCTGTGAGGTGGCAGCAGCTGGGGCTGCAGTGGAAACCTCAGAGAGCTGGTTTGGCAGTACTAGGGGTCCATGGTGGAGCCCCCAAGGTGCATGGAATTGGCCCCCCAATAACAGAATTGGATTGGGGGTACAATTTCTCAATCTTAGACACCTTACACGGCCATATTCGGAGTTACCATTGTGAAGCTACTTATATGTATTGATATACATGAGTGCATGCTTATAATGGTGTCCCCACACTCACGAAGTCCAGGAAATTGGTCCTGGACAATGTGGGGGCACCTTTGCTAGTGCAAGGGGGCCCTCACACACAGTAACTTTGCACCTAGCCTTCAGTAACTGAAGGTTAGGCATATAGGTGACTTATAAGTTACTTGGTGCAGTGAAAATGGCTGTGAAATAGTGTGTGCACTATTCCACTCAGACTGCAGTGACAGTCCTGGAGGAGTGTAAGTATGAGCTCCGTATGGGTGGCAAAAGAAATGCTGCAACCGCAAGGATCTCCCTGAACCCCAATGCCCTGGGTACCCAGGTACCATCTACTAGGGACTTATATCGGTGTCCAGTGTGCCAATCTGGATTGGAATATGGAGTCACTAGACTATAGTGACAAATTTGGAAAACAGGGAGAGCATAAGCACTGGAGTTCTGGTAAGCAGAACTCCAGTGACACAGTCAAGCATACTGACAACACAGTAAAAATACACTGACATATAGGCCACAAACTATGACCACTGGGGTCATAACTAGCAGGATCCCAGTGAGACAGTAAAAACACACTGACACACACTGACAAACAAGTTAAAAAT
This sequence comes from Pleurodeles waltl, assembly GCF_031143425.1. Lineage (NCBI taxonomy): Eukaryota > Metazoa > Chordata > Amphibia > Caudata > Salamandridae > Pleurodeles > Pleurodeles waltl. The sequence continues at coordinate 252,403,600 of NC_090443.1, forward strand.
ATGGGTAACCATGTTAGAAGAAACACATCTTCCTACAATGAACCTACAAGCCCTATATATCCCGCAACCAGAAGAGTCCAGCAGAGGTAACAGTATATTGCTTTCAAAAATCTACCATGGCTGGAAAAAGTTATAGAAGAAAACGTGGACAGAAATGGCTCTTTTTTCACCTCAATGCCAATATTTCCTGGCACTGATAGTGCCTACTGCCATGGTTTTCGCAGTGGTAAGATTGGCACAAAAACCATGGCGGTAGGCCAGGTCATAATCCTGAGGGTGGGATTGTGACGGCCGCCAGGCTGGAGACCGAAGTCTCCAGCCCAGTGGCCCTTACCACCTTGGCGGTCGGTTTGTTAAAGTGGCTGTCTGTGTGTGACCAGGGTCATAATCCCTTTTTTTTTTACCCCCGGTCTGTTGGCAGTATTACCGCCGCTTTACCACCGACCGCCAGGGTCATAAAGAGGGCCTATGTCTTCTATTGAGGCTACCCCCAGGATTGCCAAAACAACCTATGAGAATTTTAATTTCAAAATATCTGAGGGGCCTCTGCTTAGAAAGAAGCTTAGGGATTTGGAAGAACCCCAATAAGGATTTCCACTTGCATTTCCTCTTGCAAGATGACCAGGAGCATCCTGAAGGTCATGTACAACCAGAGGGGGAGATACAGGGAGGAACCTGACCAGGTAGATTCAGGAAAGGGTCCTGAATATGCAAGGGCAGGTCCTTCCACAGATCTTTCTCTTAATAAACCACCTAGTGTAGCTGGTAGTGGGAAGGGGCCACACACAAGTAGAGCTCTCTTCACACCTAGAGACCAGGGGCCAGATGTAGCAAAGGGTTTTTCACCATTCTGTGTCAATGGGAAAATGTGTTTGTACATATGGCCCCAGGTCTCTAGGGTTACACAAGCTAGGGAAAGAGCCACTTTTGCTCATTCCCACATCACCTCAGTCTCTGAAGGGTCTAACACATCCAATCCTGAGGATAACTCCGTAGATAGGGAACTCAGAAATCTGAGATTGGAGGAGGCTAGACTGAGGCTGAAACAGCAACAGCTGGCCCTAGATATGGAGGCCCTAGCTGCAGAAAGGGAAAGACAGGGGTTGGGGTTAGTTCCCATGGTGGCAGCAGCATTGAAAGTTTCAGGCGTTATGAGGTCAGGGAGGATACCATTAGCTCCAGAAACTTACATAAGATTGTTCCCCCATACAAGGTGGGGGATAATATTCAAAAGTAGTTTGCTGCACTTGAGAGGGTCTATAAGGATTAAAGGTGGGCTTCTATACTTTGGTTGTCCTTCTCGGACAAAGGGAGGGACACACTCCTCACTGTTAGGGAGAAGGATGCAAACAACTACAACATTCTTAAAAATGCACTCATTGATGGTTTTGGGCTCACTACAGAGCAGTATAGAATTAAGTTCAGGATAACCAAGAGTGGACTCTTCACAAGATTGGGTTCACTTTGTGGATTGTTCTGTGAAAGCTTCAGAAGGTTGGTTACATGGCAGTAAAGTGTCTGATTACCAGGGTCTGTATAATCTGATTTTAAGAGAGCATATATTGAATAGTTGTGTGTCTGATTGTTACACCAGTATCTTGTGGACTCAGATCTGACCTGTCCCCAAGAATTGGGAAACAAGGCAGACAAATGGGTCAGAACAAGGGTGAGCAGAACAGCTCATACAGGGGGTGACAAGGAAAAGAACAAAGATGGTGAAAAGTCTCAGGATAAGCATGGGGATAAAAGTAAACACAAAGATCCTTCTTCAGGTCCACAACACTCCACTGGGGGTTTAGGATAAATCATCTTCCTCTTCTTCTCACTCTAAACACAATAAAAAGCCCTGGTGCTCTGTGTGCAGAGGTAAAGGCCATAGACCAGGGGATAAGTCCTGCCCAGGTAAAGCCTCTGAGCCTACCACCACTAATACATCAACTTCAAACTCTAGTGCCCCTAGCAGTAGTAGTAATAGTGGTGGGAGTACTGGCAATAGTCAAACACAAAAACAAAGGTGCAGTTGGTTTCACTTTTGTGTCCGTCATAGAAACCTGGTTAGGTATAGAAACTCCCAAGACAGTTTCCATCACATCTGGTGGCATTGGTTTTGCCACCTTGACTGCTTGTCCCCTTAACATGGACAAGTACAAGCAGCCAATTATAATAAATGGTGTTAAGGCTCAGGCCTACAGGGACACAGGTGCCAGTATCACTTTGGTGACTGAAGACCTGGTGTCACCTGCACAACACCTCCTTGGACAGAAGTACCAGGGCACTGAAGTCAATAACTCCATTCAGTCTCTCCCCTTAGCTGTAGTGCAACTTAGTTGGGGTGGAGTTACTGGCCCAAAGCAGGTGGTGATTTCAACTAGCTTACTTGTAGATTGTCTCTTAGGTAATGACCTAGAGGCATCAGATTGGGCTGAGGTAGAGTTTAAGGCCCATGCATCCATGCTGGGTTTCCCTGATGAATTGCTTCCTCTCATTTCAGGTAAAATGAAAAAGCAAAGAAGAGAAAAAGGCCTGAAGTCTCAGGATCCTTCTCATCCAACAGGTAAAAAGGGTATCAAAGTATTCCTTCCCCACCCTACCTCTAAGGATACCTTTCCTGTGGTGGGAGACCCTTCTCCTGGGATGGAACCTGTACCATGGGGGCCCACAGCTGCCACAGCTGAACTCGCAGAGATAAAAGTCCCTCTCTGTGGAACCACTAAATAACATAGGCAAAACTGCACTGTTTTAGTAAATTTGGAGCAATCCTCCAGCCCTCCTAGAGAAAAGTTAGTGCAGCAGCCCTGCACTACCTCTGAACACATAGGACAGCAGCCCTGTCCTGGTATGGAGCTTATGGGACAGCAGCCCTGTCCTGCTCCAACCCAAAAGGAACAGCACCCCTGTTCTCTCTTTCAGCCATATGGACAAATGCTTTGCCCAGCTATGGCTTTGCTGAGACAGCATCCTGGTCTAGCATTCCCATCCTTAGGACAGAAGCCCTGTTTTGACATAGGATCGGTAGAACAGTTACACTGCCCCACTTTAAACTTTACAAATAGAGAAACTGTGAGTAAGCACTTGCACTGATTTCTTCGCAAAAATCTCCAAACAGGATGGTTTACGTCCCCACAGGAAAGAAACCAGACAGTGGATGATAAAGGGAGTAACCACTCTATTGCAGAGCCACCCTCCACTCATCACCACTTAGTCAGGACCCCAGTGCTCATAGTTTGTGGCCTATATGTCAGTGTGTTTTACTGTGTTGTCAGTATGCTTGACTGTGTCACTGGAGTTCTGCTAACCAAAACTCCAGTGCTTATGCTTTCTCTGTTTTCCAATTTTGTCTCTATAGTCTACTGACTCCATATTCCAATCCAGATTGGCACACTGGACCCCAATATAAGTCCCTAGGATATGGTACCTAGGTACCCAGGAGATTGGAGTTCTAGGAGATCCTTATGGGCTGCAACATTTTATTTGCCACCCATAAGGAGCTCATACAAACACTCCTTCAGGACTGCCACTGCAGCCCGAGTGAAATAGTGCACACACTATTTCACAGCCAATTTCACTGCACCAGGTAACTTATAAGTCACCTATCTGTCTAACCTTCAGTTACTGAAGGCTAGGTGCAAATTTACTGTGTGTGATGGCACCCTTGCACTAGCAAAGGTGCCCCCACATTGTCCAGGCCCAATTTCCTGGAGTTCGTGAGTGTGGGGACACCATTATAAGCGTGCACTACATATATGTTAGTACATATATGTAGCTTCACAATGGTAACTCCGAATATGGCCATGTGAGGTGTCTAAGATTGAGAAATTGTACCCCCAATTCAATTTTGGTATTGGGGGGCCAATTCCATGCACCTTGGGGGCTCCACCATGGACCCCCAGTACTGCCAAACCAGTTCTCTGAGCTTTCCACTGCAGCCCCAGCACTGTCACTGTGGCGTAGGCTCTCATTATTCTAATGAGACTACTGGATTTTGAGTGACAGAATCACCCTCGGTGTGGGAGTCCAACCCACTGCGGATGACACCTGTCACCCTAATCCAGGTTTTGCGCCGGCTAACTAGCAGTACCTCATCTCGACCAAAGGATAGTGATGACTGGGCAGCCGAGCGCATGACATACTAGGCTTCTCAGGGAAGTCGTGGTCACTCAGGTCGCATCCGGTTCTCTCATTTACAATTCAGTCTCATATATAAATGACAAGCAGAGGCAGTATATGTTTCAGTAATGAGTTTAATAAAACGACTGCATCTCAGATAGCAAAACGTGAGCTGCAATAACCAGGACGACACAACCTGACTATTAAAATTGTGACGATAAGAGTGAAGCATAAAAGCAACGCTATCATATTGTCACTATGATCAATGGACTATTTCCTAACTAGGTGGCAATTGAGCACAGCATGTTAAGCTCTAATTCTGCCTTTCAGGTTCCCCTAGGAAGACATCAACCCCCATAACTGAGCAAAAGCCTGTGGTCTGCGTCAGCATCTGTAGCAAAGCATTCACCAATCAGCATACAGTTGTGGTTCCCTGGCTGGAATCTCCCTCTAACATGTAAGGGACAAGGAAGTGTTTATATAATAAGAGGATGTTCTGAGAAAATGTCCTACGTAAGGATATGTATTTTCTGTGAATGTTGGAGACTAAGGGCCAGATGTAGGAACCGGTTTGCATGTCGCAAACTGCGAAAAATGCAGTATGCGCCATACAAAACGGCCATCGCGATGCTGATTCACTTTTTGCGAGTCGGTACCGTCTCGCAAAATGTGAATCCGACTCGCAAATAGGAAGGGGTGTTCCCTTCCTATTTGCGACTCGCACCGCGATGCAGAATTGCTTTGTGACCGCGAAAGCGGTCGCAAAGCAATTCGCAGTTAACACCCACTTGAAGTGGGTGGTAACTCATTCGCAAAAGGGAAGGGGTCACTAAAAATAATGGACCACTGCCTACTCTGAAAAAATGAAACCAAAGGGTTTCATTATTTTTTTGTATTGCAACTCGCTTTCCTTTAAGGAAAACGGGCTGCAATTCAAAAAAAAAAACTGCTTTATTAAAAAAGCAGTCACAGACATGGAGGTCTGCTGTCTTCAGCAGGCCACCATCCCTGTGAATGCATGGACTCGCTATGGGGTCGCAAAATGCGACCCACCTCATTAATATTCATGAGGTAGGTCTTTGCGACCCCATAGCGAGTTGCAGAAGGTGTCTGAGACACCTTTCTGCATACAATTTTGTGAGTTGCAAATTGCGAGTCGGTCTGACTCGCAATTTGCAACTCGCAAAATTTTCTTTTGATACATCTGGCCCTAAACTTCTACCACGTTCACCCGCAATGTACGGAGTTGCAGCCTTGAATGAAGCACAAAGTGATCAAGAATGTCTTCTTTGAGAACAGAGTGCTGGCTTAGGCAAAACCAGTTAGATAGATGAATATAAAACAAGACCGTAAAATGGTTATTGTAATAATAATAAAGCGAAGCTGAATAAAATATATCTAGGTTAAAGTGCTAAGCGGCCTAGTGTGTTAAAATAACTTGCATGGAGCTATAACTAAAATGGCTACACAACACCACTTCACAGACAGGTTTCTGCCCTCCTGGAGATTGAGCAGCTCAATTCCAGGAAGGCAGAACAATGCATTTCCTTTAGAAGAGGGGTGTTACACCTTCTCCCATTGGAAATAGGTATTACAGGCATGAGAGGGGTATCCTCCCAGAGCCTCTGGAAATGCTTTGAAGGGCACACAGCGTACCCTCCTTGCATAATCCAGTCTACACTGCTTCAGGGACCCCCAGTCCCTGCTCTGGCATGAAACTGGACAAAGGAAAGGGGAGTAACTACTCTCCTGTCCATCACTACCCCAGGGGTGGTGCCCAGAGTGGCCAGTGCCAGCAGGTGATGTCAGAGACCCCTCTTGATAGGTGAATACCTGGTTAGGTAGCCAATCCCCCTCGCAGGGCTATTTAGGGTCTCTCTTCTGGGTGTTTCCTCAGATTTGATTTGCAAGATTCCACCCGGACTCCTCTGCTTTAGCATCTGACTGTCAGATCAACCGCAGACTGCTCCAGGAATGCTGTAACTGCAGTAAAGTATCCAGGAAGGCTACTGTGACCCTGCAACTTAAGCTCCAGGCAGCAACTGCAACAGTTTCTGAGGAGTGCCTGTCTTCATTCTGCACCAGAAGGACCGAAGGAATCTCCTGTGGAGTGACAGAGTCACTTCCCAGCTTCAGCAGGCACCTCTCTACAATGACAATCGGTACTCTGGGACTCCTCTCCTGTCAACGAGCATGGTCCCTGGGACACAGGTGGTGGACGAAAGCAATCCTGACTGTCCAAAGGTCCAGTTGTCCAAATTTGGTGAAGGTCAGGGCTTGCTTCCCCGTGCCAGACAGTACCCCTGTGCACCGCATGTTCTGCAGCTGCTTGGGCTTTTCTGCACTCCTTCCACAATTCCTTTGTGCACAGCATAGCCCAGGTCCCCAGCACGCTATCCTGCAATGCTCAGCTCCCTGAGTTATTCTCCAACAGCGTGGGATCCATTTGTGTACTGCTGCAACAACCACATTCTGCAAATCCTTTGTCTCCATGTTCTGGGACTCCTGTGGGTGCTGCCTGGTCTTCTGAGGGCTCTCTGAAGTGCTGAGAGCCTCCTCTGCCTCCTCAGTCTGGGCTGAGTTACCAGGGTTCCTCCTGGGTCCAGGTAGCACCTTTTCCCACTATCCACAATGTTTGCGTGAGCCAAGGCTTGTTGGAGGAATTCAACAAAAAAAAACAGCCTGCATCCAGCAACTCGACGTGGGACATCTCTTGCACCAAGCAGGAACCTGCAGCTGTCTTCTTTGGTGTGTTTCTGACTTCTTCATCCAACCAAAGAATCCACTTTTGCACCTTCATCCGGGTTAGCAGGGGCTCCTGTTCTTCCTGGACTCTTCTTTGACTTCTGGACTTGGTCTCCTCTCTCCGCAGGTCTTCAGGTCCAGGAATCCATTGCTGGTGTCCTGCAGTCTTGCTTGGTTTTTGCATAATCCTTTACCACAACTTCTAGTGTTCTGAGGAAACTTGCTGTACTTTACTCCTGTTTTCCTGGACTCTGGGATGGGGTACTTTACTTACCTTTGGTGTTTTCGTACACTCCCCACGCTCCTCGACACACTACACTTGCCTAGGGGGGAAACCGGCATTCACATTCCACTATTTTAGTATATGCTTTGTGTTGCGCCTAGGCCCATTGCTACCTATTGTGTTTTGCACTTTTTGCACTATTTTCTGACTGTGTACTTACCTGATTTTGGTTAATAGTGTATATAATAATATAATATGTACCTCCAGTATGAGTATTGCCTCTAAGATATTTTTGGCCTTGTGTCACTAAAATAAAGTACCTTTATTTTTGGTAACACTGAGTATTGTCTTTCTTGTGTATCAGTACTGTGTGACTATAGTGGTATTGCAAGAGCTTTGCATGTCTCCTAGTTCAGCCTTGGCTGCTCTGCTACAGCTACCCCGGGACAGCCTAAGCTGCTAGACACTGCCTACATTTCACTAATGTGGATCACTAGACTTGGTATAAGGTGTAAGTACCTCTGGTACCTACTACAAACCAGGCCAGCTTCTCACATTCATCACAAACCTTAGGTACCTACAGCCAATAAAGGACCTGCACCTTGCAACAGGTTTTCATTCTTTACCGGGTAAACAGCAATTCATTTGCTGAAATAAAAAGAGTGAAAAATAGGTATCAAGGAAACCTTTGTGTTTCCAAAATGGGCACAAGATAAGGTGGTGAGAAGCAGTGTTTATTTGCATGTCTCTGAATGTGGGGGTCCCCATACTAGAATTTTTAAAAACTAGACAACTAGGGGAATTCAGAATGGGGTGGGGCTCTCACCAGATTCTGTTACCCAGAATCCTTTGCAAACCTCGAAATTTTGCCAAAAACACTTTTTCCTCACATTTTGGTGATTGAAAGTTCTGGAATCTGGAAGGAGCCACACATTTCTTTCCACCCAGCATTCCCCCAAGTCTTCAATAAAAATTGTACCTCATTTGTCTTGGTAGGTCTAGTGCCCGTGACAGGAAATGCCCCAAAACACAACATGGACACATCAAATTTTTCTTATGAAATCTGACCTGTTTTTTACAAAGTGCCTAGCTGTACATTTCGGCCTCAAGCTCATCCAGCAACTAGGAAAAGCTAGCAAACCTGGACATTTCTAAAAACTAGACACGCCAGGATGGGGTAACTTGTGGCGTGCTCACCAGGTTCTGTTACCCGGAATCCTTTGCAAATCTTTGCAAAACTCAACATTTGGCAAAAAAACACTTTTTCCTCACATTTCGGTGCTGCAAAGTTCTAGAATCTGAGGGGAGCCACAAACTTACTTATACCCAGCATTCCCCTATATCTCCCACTAAAAATGGTATCTGACTTGTGTGGGTAGGCCTAGTGCCCGCGACAATAAATGCCCCCAAAACACTATGTGGACACATCAAAATTATCTATTACAAAACTACCTGTTTTTGCGGGGGCACCTGCGTTTTTGTTCCTGGGCTCAGTAGCCATCTAGGGAAAACTAGCTAACCCAGACTTTTCTGAAAACTAGACACGTAAGGGAGTCCAGGGAGGTGTGACATGCGTGGATCCCCTAGTGTTTTCATACCCAGAATCCTCAGCAAACCGCAAATTTAGCTAAAAATCATATTTTCCTCACATTTCTGTGTGGGATCACCGCAAATTTCCTACCACACAACATTCCCCTTAGCCTCCCGATAAAAATTATACCTCACTTGTGTAGGTGGGCCAAGTGTCTGTGACCGGGAATAGCCCAAAAAATATTGAAACTGAGGGGGAACCAAAGTGGGTCCTAAAGGGCAGTTTAAAAAAAACATTTTTAGGCTGACAAGTGGGGCATAATTATTATTGGTATAGATGCGACAATGCTGGGTGGTAGGAATTTTGTGGATTCCTGCAGATTCTGGAAGGTTCCATAACAAAAATGTGGGGAAATGTGTGATTTCAAGCAAAGTTGGAAGTTTGCAGTGTATTGTGGGTAAGAAAATGGTGCATGGTGCATGTGAAGCACACCACCCTGGACTCAGCCAGATGTTTAGTTTGCAGATGAGTCTAAGTCTCGTCGATTTTTCTAGATGGCAGCGTCCCAAACTCCAAAAAGTACAGCACTCACCATTCCAAGTGAGACAATTTTGACAGTTAGCCAAGCTTTTATGCCCCAATTGTAAAATCAAAACCCAAAATAATCAAATGACTTCTTGCTTGCCACAGGGATAAGAACTTTTAGAGTGCAGTGGGGGAGAGCCGAAAGACTGTTACCCCCTTCAGTTGGGGTGGGGGGATAACCACGCCCATACTGGTTGGTAGCCACCACCTCACAATTTTTTTTTAATTCCCTGGCATCTAGTAGGCTTTCTGCCCCACCAGGGAGTGGATCGGGGGTAATTGCCCCATCTGCCCACCAGTGTGCAGAACAACATTGTCCCCATTTATTTGGGGTGGGGGTATGGCCATACCCCCACCCTCTATTTTTTTTTTATTCTTCCCTGGTGTCTAGTGGGCTTTCCTGCCCCCTTGAGGGCAGATGGGCCATACAAAAATAGGCTGATATTCCCCCAAGGGGAGCAGGAATGTCCAACAGTCATGTGCCCCATGGGGAGTGACACTTGCCCAAGGGGCTTCCCCCCTAAACAAAACACACACACCAATCCCTGGTGCCTAAGTGCTTTCTGCCCCCTGTGGGGGCAAATTAACCTAATAGAAATTAGGCTGATCTGCCTCAAAGAGGGGCAGAAATGTCCTAAAATAATATTTCCCCCCAGGGGAGCGACCCTAGCCTAAAGGGTTGCTTCCCTTTTGTGAAATTGGCGGATAAAAAATCCCAGGTATCTAGTGGTCTCTGCCCCCCTTGGGGGCAGATTGGCCTAATAAAGATAGGCCAATCTCCCCCCAAGAGGGGGCAGAAATGGCCTAAAATAAATTTGCCCCCAGAGGAGCGACCTTTGCCTAAGAGGTCGCTCCCCACCTGATTAAAAAAAATTATTCCTGGTGTTTAAAGGCATCTGCCCCCCCCTTTGGGCCAGATCAGCCTAATTAAAATAGACCGATCTGTCCCCAAGGGGGCCAGAAATGGCCTTACAAAAAATTGCCCCCGGGGAAGTGAACCTTGCCCAAGGGGCAGCTCCCCTTTTTTGTTTACATAACGTAAACAGAGTTCCTGTTGTCTAGTGGACATTCCTGCAGCACGATCGCTATGCAATCGCCCTGCAGGAATTCTTAGAGAGACATGTAAGGAAAAGAAAAGCCTTTCCTTTCCTTTCATGCTTCTTCAATCTCCCCCACCCCCGATCGGAAGAGAAATGAAAGCATTTCTCTTCCGATCGCATGGGGGTGACCTCTGGTGCAAATTGCACGCTGCCGTCTTCAGACTTCACTGATGGGGGTTGTGGGGTTTGGGGGTGGAAGGGGAAGCGTTTCCCCTTCCAAACCATGCCCAGGGGAGGGGGTTGGGAGGCCCACAGGGGGAGTGCTAGCGCTCCCCCCGTGGGCCGGGTGCAGGACGTAATGCTTACACCCTTGGCACCTGAACGCTAAGGCCAAGAACATAACCGTTGCGTCCAAAACACCCAAGGGGTTATTTGATTGACAACATTGCTCCAAGTCACACGTCGGTACCATCCTTAACAGTATTTGATGATGCCCTTTTATTATATACAGTATGCGGGTATTGACAGATACATGTCTGACCCACACAATTTATTTGATATCTATGCTTTTGATTATTTATGCCTTTTTGCACATGTCTGTTTCCTCAATCTTTACTCTTCTTCTCATATTACCTCATTTCATTTTCATGCTCACAGACACCGGGTCTTGAAATACCAGCGTCATGCACATCCATGTTAACAATTGGCATTCTTGACTATTACAGATTCTGGGTTTCACTGATATTTTTGACATGCAAGGTGTTTTTTGTTTGATTTACTTGGCGTTCCGATGTGGATTGTTTTACTGATTTTTAGGCCGATCATGGTCTACATCAGTCAAATGGACTTTAGAGCTTACACATTTAATTATCTGGCAACATCTATGTGATGGCATGCCTGTGAACATGAGTTCACATTACCTCCGACCAGCTTTAGGTTCTGCCACCTTGTTCAGTAGACACTTGGGCTTTTGGTGTCTTGGTTGTAGTGATAGCTTTGACCCTCTTTTTATGTCATGTTCTGAGGTTTTGATATGTTTTTTCATTGCTCAAGCTTGGCACTTCAGTGGGGCATCTACACTCTGTACCTTTATTGATACTATATATATATATATATATATATATATATATATATATATATATATATATACGGATATCGATATATACATATATCCTTTCAGGGTTAGAGTGACGCATAAATTATGCAAAAAAGAATAGAGACCTCTGGGTAGTTCCCAAGTTTAGGTGAAGAGCAGCTCTAGTAAGAAGCACCCTGCAACACCAGCAACACTCTAGATTTGCTCACCTCAAATGTCTGTTTATCTAGCAAAGTTTTTAAGTATTGGATCAGCACAGTGCTATCCACGCCGAGCTAGATAGTGACAAAGTATTTTGTCATTTGTACAGCAAAGTCTTTAAGCATAGGTTTGACACAGTGTCCGAGCCCGCGGACGTCAAAATTCCTCTGTGTGAGTCATTTTTTGGATGCAGGAAACTGCCTTGTGTTAATGACATGCAAGGTAGGCGTTCCCGCCCAAAACATGACTTGGAGGCCTGTGCGCCTTATTTATACTCCTGCGTCATTTTGACGCACAGGAGAGGGTGGGCCTTAAAAAAAGGCGCACAGCCTGATGTGCGCCGTTTTTTAACGCCTGGGTCAGGGCAGGCATTAAGGGACCTGTGGGCTCACTTCCATGGTCTCTGACCATGGAAGGAGTCCAGAGGTGCTCTTCCCTGCCCCCAGGGACACCCCCTGCCACCCTCGCCCACCCCTGGAGGACATCCTGGGATGGGGGGACCCATCCCAGGTAAGTACAGGTAAGTTGAGGTAAGTATTTTTTTATATTTTTTTTTAAGTTGCATGGGGGGCGTAATTTGGGGCCCCCTCCATGCCACTGTGCCCAATGACCATGCCCAGGGGACAGAAGTCCCCTGGGCATGGCCATTGGGCAAAGGGGCATGACTCCTGTCTTAGCAAAGACAGGAGTCATTTCAATGGGGCTTGGGCGTCATAAAATGGCGCAAGTCCGGTTTGCGGCATGATTTTTGCCTCAAACCTGACTTGCACCATTTTTTGACGCACAACCCCCATTTTCCGCTACGCGGGTGCTGCCTGGTTTGAGTCATTTTTTTTTTACTCTGACCAGTCCGTAGCGCCGGCTAACGTCAGTCCTTAAATAAGGCGCCTGCATAGTACGTAGGAATGGCGTTAGCCGGCGGTAACATTTTTGATGCAAACCAGCGCCAGCGCTGGTTTGCATCAAAAAGTATAAATATGGGCCTATGAATCCAAGAGAGTAAAGGTGTATTGCAAAGCATTCACTCTTTGTTGCAATATCCCATTAACCAACAAATTAGAAGCACATGGTATGTAAGTGGCAAACACTAACTACTCAGTGTCACACAGACATTCCTTTTTTACCCAGGTAGCTCAAGCCTCCACATAGGCTGTAGCCAGGATATTTTTCCTATGCATCCTCAGCACTGCCACATATCACGCATCAGGGGTTAGACTAATGCATTTTAGTGTGGTGGTCCATATCTCAGCACTGAAATGCATTGTCATGTATTTATAGCACCTTAACTGACTGCCTTAGCGCTGCTATTTATCACCTGTACTGACTGCTCAAAGCTCTTAGCTGGCAGCGGGCAGTCCCACCACATGCTGCTTGCGGCAGGCTTGAGGGCTGCCTCAGATTGTGATTGGCTACAATGTTTCACCCAACACTGCAGCAATTTAAATTTCACTGATTTCATGAGTCTTCAGTCTCATGATTTCATTTCGACCAATGGCTAGTGCTGAGACTGCCAGGACAGACATTGACTCAGCGTCACATACACACCCATAGGCAGGCCCAGCCACCCGCAGCCCGAGCAGGTGGACACGGCACAGTTTAAGTTGTTAGGCAGCCAGGGGAGCCAGAATCTTACCACTGCACATCACACAGCGCATACCGCTGTATATTCAGACTTGCGACAAACACCCAGACCATGGCCACAACTGGAGAGTGGTGGTGCATGCATCAGCATGCAGCTTGGCTGCGCTACAGTGCAGCAATGAATAAATGCCATATGAGTCGGAGTGTCCTGGGCTGCAGCTGACGTGCTGCCCGGACCAGACAGGGATAGTGCCAGTGGGAGACCAGAGTATGTGTAATTCTCTGTATTTCTTCTCATGGCCTCCTAATTTAATTTACTTTAGGAGTACATCTTGCAGCCTAAAGTTACAGCTGAGAGCCCAGCATTGCGGTCAGCACAAAGTTGAGTTCAGCATTTCAGTAAAAGTTACAGCTGAGAGCTTTACTTTGCAGCAATCACACAGTATATAGTCTGCACAAATGTTAGGCAGCATAAGTAAAGTTAATACAGCTGAGAGCTCTGCATCGCAGTGAGTTGCTGTCTGCAGTACGATCAGGTTAACAGGGCACTAGGTTAGTGCCCTTCTGTTTCTGGTGCTTTGCAGCAGTTTTAAAATCTTCTTAGAGTTTCTTGTTGCTCAAGTGGGTGTCATTTCTGATATTTATATGTTTCCCTCATCTTCATTGCTTGATTTTGTTTGTGAGAAAGTGCACTCGTAGTTGTTGAATGTCACTCATAATTACACTGCAATTATGAAAACGTCACACATAAGCAATCTGAAACCTTGGCAGTTATGCAGCGTCCACAAGCTGGTTGGCTTTCTGCTTTCCAAAAGGCTCTGCAAAATGGGTACGAAAGTGTATTCCTTTATACTACCTTATTATAAAGTCAAACTTGCACATGCAAAGTTAAATGTGGTTATTAAGACAGCATGTAATATAATACCGCTAGTCATCAACATCTTTTCTACAGACTGTCCTCCGATTTCAAACAAGAACATTTTACTATCAACATTTTAAGGATGTAGGAATAAGGAATCATACTGGAAAAATCAATCAACACTAAATAGTGATGGGTGAATGGGAGATATATATGGGATCATTCCAAAACCAGGAGAAGCAAAAGTAAAAAGTATGTATATAGTATGTCTGCTCTATGATAGTGTTACCACCAAAATGTAACAAATGGATTATGGCACACTCAATGTATGTGTTTGGATTTTAGGGTTAAATGTTCATTTGCGATGACGTAAAATATTCCCAAGTTCTACATCACAGAGTCCATTTGGGGCAGCTCTCAGTCATTTAAGCAGCTCTCAGCCCTCTTTAAAGCACATCTTCAAAACATTATCCATCTCTTCAGTGCAATTCTTCCATTTAAAGCAGTAGCCCCCTTTATAAAAAGCCTTTTGCTTAAAGGATCCATCTTTTCAAACAGTTTCTCCTTTATAGCATTGCCCACTTCATTGTACATCACCTCTTTATAGCGCATCTTGGCCCATATTTATATTTTTTGACGCACAACTGCGCCAACGCAGTTGTGCGTCAAAAATTTTAACGCCGGCTAACGCCATTCCAAAGCGCCATGCGGGCGCCTTATTTATTGGATGACGTTAGCCGGCGCTGTGGACTGGTGTGCGTCAAAAAAAATTACTCACACCAGGCAGCGCCGGCGTAGGGGAAAATGGAGCTTGGGCGTCAAAAAATGGGGCAAGTCAGGTCTGAGGCAAAATTTTGGCCTCAACCCGATTTGCGCCATTTTTTTTTACGCCCAACCCCCATTGAAATGACTCCTGTCTTAGCAAAGACAGGAGTCATGCCCCCTTGCCCAATGGCCATGCCCAGGGGACTTATGTCCCCTGGGCATGGCCATTGGGCATAGTGGCATGTAGGGGGGCACAAATCAGGCCCCCCTATGCCACAAAAAAAAACCGAAAAAATATACTTACCTGAACTTACCTTAACTTCCCTGGGATGGGTCCCTCCATCCTTTGGTGTCCTCCTGGGGTGGGCAAGGGTGGCAGGGGGTGTTCCTGGGGGCATGGGAGGACACCTCTGGGCTCCTTCTGAGCCCACAGGTCCCCTAACGCCTGCCCTGACCCAGGCGTTAAAAAACGGCGCCCATCAGGCTGGGCGCCGTTTTTGAAGGCCTGCCCCCTCCTGTGCGTCAAAATGACGTCACAGTATAAATATGGGGCACAGGCCTTAAAGTCATTTTTTAGAAGGGAACGCCTACCTTGCATATAATTAACGCAAGGTTGGTTCACCCTTCTAAAAAATGACGCACATGGTGGAACTTTGACGCCCGCGGGGTCGGACGTCAAAGTATAAATATGGGGCAGTGTTTGCGCCGAATGTGCGTCAAAGATTTTGACGCACATTCGGCGCAAACAGAGTATAAATATGCCCCCCTATCTGTGAAGCACCTCTTTCAGGTGAAACATCTCTCTCTCTCTATCTCTCTCTCTCTCTGGCAAAGCACCTCTGTCATCTGAAACACCTTTCTGCTGTAAGAACCTCATTTTTGTGAAACACCTATGTTATGTAAAGCACCTCTTTTCTGTATAGCATACCTCTTCCATAAAGTAATCCTTTTGTCTAAAGCACTTCACTTCCCCTAACGCACCCCTCTATAGGGTCAGACTAGGACAGAAAATAGGCTAGGAATTCAAAATAAAAGTGGTGCCTATTAGCAAAAAAGAGGAAAAAGTGGCCATGTTTAAAAAATAGGGCAATTTTGAATTGGTATATACACGCTGTATAGATATTTTGTAAGGTATGGAAGACTGCATGCATTTGAGCTTGCTGCAGGTGATGTTAGTGGTAATATTAGAGAATCAACTGTATAAATAGATCCAGCACGCTATAAAACAGGCCCACAAAGAACTAAAAAAACAGCCTACACAGTCACTTGTCAAACCAGCGCTTCTGGCACTGCCGTAAAGCACCTTTCTCCAAAACAAGTCTCTCCTCCTATGGATCACCTCTAGTATAGAGGCACTGTTCCTGTAAACAATGCCTTTTGTGTAAAGCAGACCTCTCCTCTAAAACAACTACCTTTCTTTGGTAAAGCGCCTCTGTCTTACAACACTCTCATCTCCTGTAAATGCCACTCTTTTGTAATGGAGTCCACTCCTATAAAGTACATATGCAGTAAAGCACACACCAACCATGTGAATCACTGTTTATTTGAATAATCCCTTGATTAAAGCATCCCCCGCCAGTAAAACACCACTGGTTGGTAAAGAACCTCCGTTTTAAAAAGCAATCTACACCTATAAAGCATCCGTCTTCTGTATTGAGGCCATACAAAATAAAACCACAGAGGTTCCAAGCCACACATGGTTAACAGGTACCAGTGTTTAGTAGACTTGCGTCTGTCCCTTCCTGACATGCGCCTTTATTTACTTGGGTTTCAGTCTGAGACAGTGGCCCTTCTCCCATTGAGCAGCATTTGAGGCCCACTTGGCTCTAGGCAGGATGGAGGACGGATTCTTCCATGTTATCTTTAACTCACTTGTGTGCCTATCTCTGACTGGGCTGCACAGAGACAGGGTAGAACCCTGGAAGAAAGCAGCACACAACCACTGGGAGAGTCTGCCTTGGTTGTTACAATTTTGTAACAAACGCATGTGCTTCTCATGAAGAGCCAGCAGCAGATTTGAAACTGGACCCAGCAAAAATGCCCTTATGCTCTGTTGGCATAGCTTTGCAAAATAATTAGCCCGAAAAGTGCTGCTTTCTTCCTTATTTTGATTTTCAGCTATATTTCTAACTACAGGTAAAATTAAATGGTTTCCCTTCCTAATGTTTTCCTGCCTTTCCTCGTCCATCAGGCTCAAAACAGTTCTCAGGGAAATCTTTTGAGGACAAGACAATCTGTTGACATATAATCCATTTTAGAGCAGGCTTCCCCACCCTATGTCTCCATCGGCTTCTCCGCCCCCTTTGTGGGGAAAGAAACAATGTTACACTGCCATGTGACTTGACCAGCAAAAGTTTGTTGTTTCAGGTGATTAGCAGCAGAGGCCAAGGGTCGTAGGGGCAGTGCCAAGGTTCACAAGGGGTAATCAAGGGGTCACATCTGCAACCCTGGTGACCACTAAATGATGTCCATGGTGCCGAGATGACTGTTACAGCAGAGTAATTAAAAGTAGTGCAGGGGTACTTACTTTAGGGGAGTCAAAAGAGAAGTCTCTTAAATGCCTAGATGCACCCTTGTTTAATACTGTGTATATTCTTCAGCTCGGTATGAAGTCTAAAGTTGCCAAACCTAACTATGACTCGAGCGCTAGTGTAAAGCAGTCAGATTGAGGTCAGTCGGCCAGCATCGTTGCCACTGGTTTTATGTTTGACCCAGAGAGTATGTCTATCAACATAGTCTGATATGTAGTGCTTATGTA
This sequence comes from Pleurodeles waltl, assembly GCF_031143425.1. NCBI lineage: Eukaryota > Metazoa > Chordata > Amphibia > Caudata > Salamandridae > Pleurodeles > Pleurodeles waltl. The sequence continues at coordinate 252,421,091 of NC_090443.1, forward strand.
AATATTTTAGTGGATGTGTCAAGCAGAACTAGCATATGATAGTTTTGAGATGTAAAAGGATCCCTCCATTTTGCTTATGGAGCACAACACTTACCACCCCAATAAACTAAGGATAAACAAATTGATAGACCTCAACATACAAAACAGATATAATGAAAATGCCATCCCAATTATGATGTGACTCTTCATGCAATAGCAGAAGCATTCAGTATTACTAGGTGGAGGGCTCTAACCACAATGCCTCCCTGTACACAACAGATGTAGCTAATAATGTCCTACTCTTACTCCTACCTTCAGCCACAAGATGGAGAAACAGTAACTCTAATGATTCTGGACATTCTCCATGTCGCAATCTGATGAGCGTGTGTCACCATTTGATATCCTTCACCAATGCACTACCTAATCCTTCATCATTAGAAGGACAGGCTTATAATGTAAGGCATTTTCTGTGGAACCTTGTTGGCAGCTGAATGGCACAGATGCATGCTATCCCAATGTGCCTAACTCAATCACTCAATATTAGCAAGACAGGCCTGTGCCTGAGAAGACTGGAGAGTTACGCTACACTTTGCTGAAAGCCAGAGAACTCTAACAGTCCACCCTGCAGGTCCTGAATAGTCACATACTCTAAGGACCACATCTGACAATGTCAAAAATAAAACGAGCATTTGCATTGCAGCGGGTTTCGTGTTTGCTCGAGTTAGAGTTTTAAACTCCTAACCAGACTTTTCTTGCTACATAAACTGAAAAGTAAAACAGTTTCACATAAGCAAGCCGATGGCCGCCATGAGTGCGAAGCAGACACCCAAAAGGAAACAGAAGTTCCCTCTCAGTGAAACGTATAGGCAAAAGTGCAATATCAATGTAACCGGCAAAAGTGCAATTATCCATGTAACACGGTCAATGTCATGCAAAGCACTTGATTACTGCCCAGCGAGATCATGCTGCCTACGAAATAAAAAGAAAAAGTAGTCCAGAAACCATATGGAAAATATTGAGCCTCGTATGTTTTCAGTAGTTGTCCGGTGCGCTCGAGGAGGGCTAAACACCAGAAAAGGCATGACGTGTGCTTGCTTTTCACGAATGAAATCAAGTGAAATTTAAAAGGCAAGCCCATGAAGCAACCAAACTGATGGGCATGGTTAAAAGCCCATAGAGATATTACACTAGGGACAGAATGCTTTGCACGCTGGACCTTCAAAAAAATATAAATCAGTGTATCTTAGGAAATCTCCTTACTTGATGTCTCATAAGGGGAGTCATATAATTAGGACTGTTCACAGTCTATCAAGCTAGATCCCTGATTACCCTCACTCTTGCTCTACACCTGTTACCCTGAACAGATCCCCAAGATCTCAGAGATGAAGGTCTCTTACCATAGCCTGAATAGGTATTCTGGATTGAGAACATAAAAGAGACACAAAAACACAATAAAGTGACCTGCAGACCTGTCAGCTGACACAAACTATAAAACTGAATGTCTATCTCTTCCTCATCCATTTTTACGCCAAGCACATTGACCCATAGCACAATAACAGCATCTTTCATCATACATGGCATGCTAAAACTTCCCATAAAGGCTTAAAGGAAAATCACTACTCTTCCAACTACACACATCACCTTGTGTACCATTCTATCGGGGTGGGTAAGCACTTCAGTGCCCCAGGAAGGTGTAGTAAGCATTATACAATGCAACAATACAGTAGGAAGACCACATTTTAAGGCTCTCTCATGGAACTGCGTTTGAAAATCCATCTGCACCGGACGCCATCAGAGAATGTGTTTTAAAGCTAAACTAAGCAAAATCAATATTTTGGCAATCAGTGACAAAAACTAATTCAAAGCCAATATCACTGCCTTCCTATTTACTGTGACGAGGACAAGGGCCATAGAGGTAATTGGGAAGAATGAGAAAAGCACTTCTCACACCACTGTTTTGTTTACTATGTACCAGACGTACTAAGAAACAAGTTGCAAAATGTGCACGACTTTTTGCAACCTGCCCCTATCTTGTTTGCATCGCAAAATCTCTAGTTGCATGGTAGTCAGAAGAGAGAACTTTATTTCGGACACAGGGGCCATAAAAGCACACAGCAGCAATAAATAAATACACAAGGTTACATAAAATATGTAGAGTACATATAACTAAATAAAAATAAGAAAACTAAGTGCACTCTCACAGTGAATTGATACATTCTTACTAAAACCATTATACAGATAAAAGTTTTCCTCTAACAATCCAACTAACCCCAACGAACTCTGCAACAGAAATCACTAACGTTGAGCGAGTGCATGATATGAGAATTCGAAGAGCTATGTCGTACCTGTGGACTCACAGCAGTCTGCAAGCCGGGGCCAACCATTTCCTACGAGAGGCCGCGTATGCAGAGCAGACAAATAAAACCTGAGGGAGATTTTCAATAGGTTCTTTGCAAGCTAGGCAGATGGTTGTTCCTTCATCTAACCACTGGTAAGTGATCTTAGTGGCAAGGTGCCTGTGCGGAACTGGAAGTACAATTTCCTTTCTCTAGGCACTGTGATTATGTTCCAGAAGGCCTCGTAATTGCATACCTCTTTTAGGTTGGCAAATTCACATGATAGTGTGTAGTGAAGTGCAACCCCCAGATCTTCAGAGTCTACCATTTGCTAATACATTTTTTCGGGTCGATTTTTGATGGAAAGGAGGCAGTAGTTAGAGAGTCTCAGAGTTCCCTAAGCCCAAGCAAATAAAGTAACCCCTTGATGTGTCTGAGCCAGTAGTTACACTAGGCCCAGGTAATTAAATGTGCCCACCTTTTCAAGTAGGGTAACCTTGATGAAAACTTCCCTCTGAAGGATCTTTGGGGCTTGAGCGTCAATAATTTAGTTTTGGAGGCATTGATTTCAAGTCCCCGCATGGAACAATATTCCTCAAAGCACATGAGGAGTTTCCGTAATTCGCTTGGGGTCTTGGATATCAGGAGTGTATCATCTGCAAAGAGACTGGAATTTTTTGTCTGCCTGACGATGGTGCATCAGCCTCCACTCTGAGTAAAGAGGGGACAATATCATTAATGTACAAAGAGAACAAGGTGGATGCAAGAACACACCCTTGCCGTACTTCCCTTGCCACCAGGATTCTGTCAGTTAGGTGCCCCTTGTTATCCCACCTGACACATGCATAATTACCCTCATGAAGCTGAATTAATAGTGCAAGAATGTGCTCGGGGATTCCCATTAGAGAAAGAACTTTCCACAGCTTGTTACGGGGTACTAGATCGAATGCAGATTTCAGATCCACAAAAGCATCATACAGATTCCTTATGCCAATAAAAACTGTCTTCCAGTATAAAAGCAAAAACTTGAGGGCTTGCTCAATGGTGGATATTTTTTAACGAAAACCTGCCTGAAGAGGACTAACAATGTCGTGTTCAGCCTTCAAGTTTTCAATCTTGCCCAAAAGGCAGTGACAAAACACTTTCTGCACACAGTCTGTCAAGCTAAATGGCCTATAATAACAGGGGAAGGATCTGTGGCCCTTTTTAAAAATCGGGACTACAATGGAACCCTTCCAGGACTCAGGAATTGGTGCCCCAGATGCTATTGAATTTGATATGATGGTGATATATCTTGGGCAGATTTCAATATCAGTTAAGAATAGGTCTGCTGGAACACCATCCGAGCCAGGAGCTCTACTACTCTTTAGAGTACCTAAGGATTATGCTATATCCGCATGGGAGAACAGTTGCAGCACTGGAAGGGTGGGTGTTAGAATGACATTTGAGCAAGAGTCCTTATGTTCAGAGGTTATACTATCATGGTCATAGGAGTACAACCCACTAAAATGGTCTACCCAGTCCTTTGGAGCAATATTAGTTGTAATGTTTAGTGCACTATTTCCTGGGCCATGCGCTGTCAAGGACCAGAATTCACTACAGTTCCTCTCTCGTGCAGCGTCATTAAGTGCAGCCCACCACTTGTCATCTTGTTCATGCTTGGCTTTGCAGACAGCTGATTTGTAAGACTTTGTAGCTGAGTGAATGGTGTTTACATCCTTCGATTTAATGGCTTGGATTAGATGCTTTATTGAGGACCGACACTCTTTATTAAACCAGCGATGCCTGCTCTTAAGCCTCTTGCCATCAGGATCTATATCTTCTGAGAAGTGGGCCGCAATGCCCTTGAAGCATGAGGTGTGAGCTAAGCTTATTTACTCATTGGAGATTGCAGGACCCGCCTCTAAACCCATCACTGTGGTCTTCAGGGGTGAACGTGGTTAGCAGCATAGATGAGCGTTGCTCGAGCCAACACCTTATTCCACTTTAGGCGACGTTTGTCATGAACCAGACTAATTCCCTCTGGTGCTGTTACTTGGGTGTTAATCATGGACAAGTGGTTACACAAAGCAGACATATGGACTGAAAGAGGGTTATGGTCACTTTCAGATCTCTCAATAACCATCATTTAGAAGACTAGGGGCCATAATCTTATGTCGACTAGACAATAATCAATTCTACTAGTGTGGTTGACTTTGTTATATGTATGGCAACCCTTTGCATCAGATTTAGTCCTGCCGTTAAGTGTCCTGAGTCCAAATTCCATAGTCAATGATTTTACTTGGACAGCAATCTGCGTCCACCTTTTGATAGGTGGGATATCCATGGCAGGGATAGACCAAAAGTGACATTGAAGTCACCTGCCACAATAATTTTGTGATGCCGGGGACAATTTTGCAGGAAACGTCTCCAGAACACAGAGGGTTTTGCAGACCCAACCCCACCTGACCCCACTAGCGTAGATGTTAAAAATGATCACAACTCTCTTTCCCGAATGATAGGCGAAGACCTAATAGGTCGGGGAATCTATGGATAGCTGTGATATGCAACAGTTTAGTGATGTTCTAGCCCAAATGGTTAGGCCCCCGGAAGGCCTACTCCTGGTACTGAGAAAAGCAGAGATATAAAAATTTTAGTAGCCCGTTCGGAAAAGTGGATCAATAGACCATGTCTCCTGAAGAAGACATATGTCATGTTCCTCAATAAAGGAGGTAAAGGACGGGAGGGGGAGGACAGATCTCAAACCTGCCACATTCCATAAGACAACTCATACTCCAGTGATTAGAGAAACCGCCCTGTCCACTGATGTTATATTTGAAGAGTCAGCTACCAGACGTTGTTTGGCAGGTGAAGTTGGTGGAGGGGAGGGCGGTCGTTATCACTATTGACCAGCGGGTCCTGGGTTGACTGGTGGAATCCATCTAGGAGAGCTAGCCTGACCATAGGTGTAGTGTTCTCACAACTAGCTGTCTGTTCCTAGATTGGCAAGTGATGATCATGGGGAAAAGAAAATACAATGTTATCACGATTGTGCAATGGGTCCTGGGTAGTCTGATGGAATCTGTTAGGAAGAGGAATGAGGGGGCTTGTGGTGTCAATGTTAGGAACTACAGACAGACCAGGGACAGCTGTTTTATATGAGTCGGATAGTAGTTTAACATGTGTTTTGAATGGTACTTCAAGTCAATCATTCTCACTGAGAACATATAGGTTACCTGCTGGACAATGGGTAGGGTGAACCCCATAGTGCGCAGGCAGCCTTGGGTACTTGAACAGGATACAGGATTGCCCTAGAGCACTTGTCCTTGTGTTTAGGGCCACCAGATTATCCACAATGCTCCTGTCCCTAAATGTCAACTGTAACTTATCAAAGAGTGTGTTTCAGTTGGGCCTTCTGATTGCATCAATTATATCCTCACGTATTACAGAGTAGCAGCCTCTCACATGGCGAATCCAATGAATCGCCTTATTTCTAACAGTTTCCCCCTTCCCTTTGTGCCAGTGGGTGTTATTTGGGAACATTGACCATTAGAACAGTGTTATTTGAGTGGGACTGGTCAATGGCAGTCTGTGCAGTGCATTTAGGGACAGTGTCTCTCGTAGATTTAGGGATTTGATAACAGACACCAGATGCCTTTTCTACACCCAATCTGTTGTGTGGGGGAGGCTGATAAGAGTTCTTGATCTTAACACCCGCTAAAGGTTGGCCAGCACAACTAGTCACTGGCAATTTTGGCAACTTCATCGGGGTAGTTGATGGATTTGGCATTGGGCTACAGATATGATTCATAATGGCTGTGGCGTCTGAAGAAATTAGCTGCTTGACTATTGCGCTTAAAGAATTAACCATAGACTGAGTTCTGACACCTCGCTCTTTAAATCTTGTATGCATAAGATGTGCTGTGCATTTGTCTGAGCTAAATTCACATTTACGTCTACTGATCCCACCCACCCTGATGCCTGAGTTGGGGTCATCATGTGGGTCTGAAATATTGATTAAAGGGCTAAAGCAGTTGGTACACTGAAGAGTGTCATTAAGATCTAGTGATGGCTCATTCACTGGTAATGAGGGAGCGTGGGTGATGAAATTTCTACCCTCCCCCTGCCCTATAGTGGCTGTGACCTGTTGACCACGTTTTACAAATATTTCTGCAATTTTCTTGTGACCTGCCCCCTTTCTGACTGGGGAGCACTCGCCCCCAGTTTAGTTGGAGCCACTAGCTGGGGAAGAGGTTAACATTTCTCCGCATTCACCCAGAAGGTTGTCAGTTCTGTCCATAACACAGTTATTAGCTGCTTGCTTATGCCTTTTCTGCTTGGTTTTTAGCACCGCCCCTGCCCCACCCTCTGTTGCTTTCCTTTTACCTGTCAAAGGACTGTGATTAGTGGATAAGTGTTCTATAAAAAGTTAGTTCAATGATACAACCTGCAGGAGGATACAATAATTTAAAGAGAGAGTCAGCGAGGCCTACTTGGAAATAGATGTTAGGGCGGTGGCCCAGCCCCGCCTCCTCTGGGCTCCGACGGGCATGAACCCGCTGCGAAGTGCCCCCACGTGCTTTATAGAGCTCGTTGGTCTGGTCAAATGGATGCAGGTGCTGGTGGAAATGACCGCCTCCTGGGGCCACAAAGCAGTCTGGGATATGTAGTCCCACTCTGGAGTTCAGCGTGTCCTGTGCTGCGAAGTGCCCCACGCACTTTATAGCGCTCGTTGGTCTGCTCAAGTGGACACAGGTGCTGGTGAAAATGGCCACCTCCTGGGACCACAAAGCAATCTGGGATAAGTAGTCCCACTCTGGAGCTCAGCACGTAGTTGTATGGTGTTCCGGAACAAACTGCTTAATGTATGTTTCTTAGACATTTATTCAAGCTGAAAGCTGCTGTGGTAAAACAGAAAACAGCACTCCTCTGATAAGCCTTTTGGAAGGTAACCTTCTATGTGTGCTGCTCCCCTTAGTGCTCAGCTACTACAAGAACTGCTGCAGTCATATGCAGAAGTTGTAAATTAATCCACTTTGAAGAAATCACGCAATCTAGTAAAATGTATTGAGTAAATAATAGGTGTCCAGTTAAAATTCCTGTCTATTCGTCATCTAGTATCCAACAGACTTAAAACAGCCAACATGTTTTGTTGCTTTAACATACCGAAACTGCTTCAGGGAAAATTGCATTCTCGTGTTGCTAATATATATTAAGTTAGCCATCTTGTTTATCCATTGTTATAAGAAGATCAGTAAATCGTCACATAATAATGACACTGTGTTGTTTGGTGTGGCATACAATTATTTTTCAGACACAGCCAAAGTTTGTACTCAGTTTAACTGGACATCTAATATTTAGTCAATACTTTTTTGCTTCATGGAGATCTCTCTATTTATTAGATTTCTTTTATTTGTCCAGGTCGTTATTTGAGACCCCCTGAGATTGGCTACTAAACACTGAAGGGATGGCCTGTAAGGAACAGCAGACCATCATCCCTGTGTCTGCATTCCCAAATGGGACACAATTTTTTTAAGCGGCAGTTAAAGCAACTTATGTTGTTTAAAAAATTGGTTTCAGGTTTGGTAAAACTTTGGGGGGAGCAGGCAATGTTCCCACTGCAACAATGCGACCACTGCCTACTCCCCCTAAGGTCACTCAGTACTCTTCACAAAGAAAAAGGTGTTACGAGAAGACATCTTCCCCTTTACAAATCAGTTACCATCTCATTTGAGTTGTTGGTAATTGATCAGTGATTTGTAAATACAAATACACCATTGGGGAATTGTAATCAATGTATTCCATTATAATATTGAGCTACTAATCTTGTGTTGAGTTTCCCTTTGGCTAGCAGTGCTTCATGCTGTAGTTACCCTCCTTCTGAGCATTACAATTAATGAACAGATGGGAGAATGTTGGATATATGCTTTGCTGTGCTAGATTTTAAACGAGGCTACAAAGTGCCAGAAAATGTGCAAAAGTATGACAGCAAATAAAATGACCTTCCACAAATCCCTGACACTTAGCAGCTTGATTTTGTTATAATCTAGCTGATCAATGGCAAGTATCAGTGCTATTGCAGTTGCAACATCTTCAACAATGCTGCATTTTGTCTAATCTCCTGGATGGCTTGACCTATAGCTTGGAAAAAGAATGGAGAAGGTTTTGTTAGTTTAAAAAACTTCACAATGCCTCATTATGTCTTGATGGTGGAATGTTTGATAGGAGGGACAACATAGCATGCATAACAGACCTCAATCCAGTCTTTAGACAACCAAGGATAAGGTCTAGTTCCGCAAATGAAGATTGCTGAAGGAACACCATACCAGAGGGAAGTCAGAATTCATTTGGAGTGAGTCAGTCACTGTGGCTCACAAAAACACTTCTCGTTATGGTGCTCACAAATCATTCCCCATTTTGACATAGCAATGTGAGTAACATCAGGGCCATGGTGGCCAGGGGATTCTTGTACTAGTACAGTCCCTCGTAGGTATGATGGAGGATTTCACCACATTCCAACACCCTGTGCCCATGATAATACAGGTCAAGACGGGTTTCATGTTTATCTAACATCAACAGACATATGAGTGGAACTCCAGCAAGAGTAAAGTGTATTGGTTTTTCTTTATTCTCAAGCAGCAGCAAGTAGCTTAAAAGTGTATGAAACCTTGTACTCGATGTATACAGTTTTAGCATTAAAAACTTCAATGTGATTGTCGAACTGTTATTTTGCTTGATGGCTATTTCTGCATCAAACACATGTTAGACTTTTAGGCCTCCTTAACACCCTTGAAACTTGTCATGCTGATTTGCAAATAGGAGTTGATGCCTCTGTCATGCTCCTTCCTAATAGGGACTCAGTATGGATTACGAAAATGATTTTAGATTCTGAAAGAAAACTAACAAAATAGGTTTCATGAGCACCTAAACAACATTTTGTGTGAATAAACTGTGATTTTGCGAAATACAGAGTTTGTGATCACAAAATGGCTCTGGGCATCACCATTTTTTCTTAGCGGTTTTCAAATTTTAGTGCAAAGTGTTTAATTTGTTTCAGCGTATGTGGCTGTTTTCAGATATCTCCAGGAGGTCAAGCTATTTATTTCCTACAAGTAGGGATTATTTGGTTTGAAATGGTGTTGACACATGAAAGTTGCTTTACACTAGGGCCCTCATTACGAGTTTGGCGGTCTTCGAGCAAGACCACCATGGAAAATGCCGCCAACATCCTGCCAGTGCTGCCGCCGTATTACAAGTCACAATCACCAAGCCGACGAAACACAGCCAGAAATCCCACACCGCTAGTGGCACTGACGGCTAAAAGAGTGACTATCCGCCTGCCGGGCCCACCATGCCAACACCATTCCGGCCGCCATATTATGAGTCACATTTCAGCACAGCAGAACATGCACAGCGGGAAACCATTTTACACGTGTCAGGCCACAAGAACCCACGTTTCACCGACAATGAGTTGCGGGTCATGTTGGTCGAGATCATCAGAGTAGAGCCACAGCTGATGGGAGCACAAGTCCAGCAAACATCTATTGGCAGGAAAACCAAGCTATGGCAGAGGATTGCTGACAGGGTGAATGCAGTCAGCAGCTACCCACGCACAAGGGAGGACATTAGAAAGAGGTGGAATGACCTCAGGGGGCAGGTTGGTTCCATGGTGTCCAGGCACAACATCGCCCTCAACAAGACTGGCGGTGGACCCCCACCTCCTCCCCTTGACTTGACATCCTGGGAGGAGAATGTCTTGGAAATCATACATCCTGAGGGCCTGACTGTAATCATCAGAGGGATTGACTCTGGTAAGGAAGCAACACCCCGGAGCACTAACCACTCCAGTCCTGCATGCCTCGCAAGCACCCACCACTCCCCATACTATCACAAACCACAAGACTACACCCCAAACTATCACCCCACCTTCCTACTCTGCATGCCACACCCCCACTCTCCCACCATCCACCCATCCCTCACAATGCACGATAAACCTTCATAATTTCCTCAACTTCCACTTACAAAATGCATCACTATGCATGCCGGATCCGAGTCACACTCACACCTCACAGTGGAGCACCTGCATGGACAATCATCCCACAGCCCACCCCTACTGCTAGCCAAAAATGCATCACTACCTATGGCAATTAAAGCAATGTCAAACAGCAAACCCACAACTAGATATGATATGAAAAGCATGGTCCAAAGCCTATTCACCATGCAGTGTCTGCATTGCTGCAAATGTCATAGCCATCACTGGGGACATATCCATGTACTAACTCTTACCCTTTCCATCCACAGCTTACCCTGCTACTGCCACCAAGCAGAGGATGGCAGGGTCAGACAGCCCTCCCCAGGATGAAGGCCCCAGTGGATGTCTGGAGGATGATGAATTGCCTGGGCCGTCTGGGACGACTGAACAGTCCACCCCCAGCAGCCCCAACCTGAACACCCCGGACTCACCCTCTCCTGTGGCTACAATACCTCAGCTAGTCCCTCCACCACAAACCTGTGCCTCAGGGACCATTCAATTTCGTGTGTGCCCCACAGTACAGGGGCCTGAGGCAAAGGCACCAGCCCCAGACAATGAAGGCCCTGGTGCTACTGGGAGTGTGCACACTGTGTCAGGATCACAGGCACAGGGGGCCAGGGGTAGTGGGAGTTGATCTGTGGTCCAAGGGAGGGGGCAACAACAATATCAGAGGAGACTGGCCAGGAGCCCCTCACCCAAGTTCTGGGTCCATACCACCAAACCCAGAACACCATGGGCCAGATCATCACTTCTCTGCAGGAGACCCAGAGGCTTCAGAGGGAGAACCATAAGGAGGCCATGCAGCAGTGGCAGACCCACAATGTTACCATGGCCTCCATAGCAGGGGTGCAGATGGAACTTATCACCATTCTTCGTCAGTCCACCTTTCACCAGCAGGCCACTAACATTAGCCAGATCACATCTGAGCCCCCCACGTCAACCTCAGCCAGTGGAATGGAGGCCCTGTAACAGGACACACAAGACAGCAGCACAGCTTCCCCTGTAGCTGAGGACCCCCCATGCAAGCAAGGACATCCAACCAGACATCCAGCCTCCACTGATGCCAAGACCAAGACCACCACCAGGAAGTGAGCCACTTCAGAACATACCCCCTTGTGTGTCACAGCTACACCCTGTTGACTGTCCACTGTCATAACTCCCTTTTCAAATGGCCATCATACTGGACTTTGACTCCCCACAGGTGTGCCAAGTACTCCGATGATCCCACTCACCATAACCCCACTTTTCAGCCCTTGCACTTATCTTATAAAAATAAACACCTTTGAGCACAGTTACTGCCTATTTCTCATCTACCATGATTAAAAAATAGACAGCCATGACATGTGTAACAGACAGACCATTGTCCTACCCATGTATGTGACACTGCCATTTTCAAGTTCTGGAATACAGATAACAGCACCAGAACCAAAGTTATGGGTTCACCCAAAACCCACATTGAACACACAATCCTGATGGCAGCTGTGCACATGGCAGACATTGCTACTGGTTGCCTAGCATGGCTTTTTCACATACCTGCATACCAGTGGAAGTATTGTTGTATCAGCTCTGCTCCGGAATCAGCTGCATCCTCATCATCCACCTCCTCACCACTCCCAATGTCCCCTTCATCAGCCACTGGCACAGCTGCACCCTCCTCAGCATCCAGTAATGGGATGTGACATCTGAGAGTCAAATTGTGTAACATGCAGCACGCTACAATGATCTGGCACACTTTTGCTAGTCTGTACAGTAGGGCCCCTCCAGTAAGGTGCAGGCACCGGAATCTGGCTTTCAGCACTCCACAGGTGCATTTGATGACTTATCGAGTCCTTCCATGGGCCTCATTGAAACAGTTTTCAGCTGCTGTAGTCGGATGCCTGAGAGGTATCAGTAGCCATGGCAGGTTGGGATAACCAGAGTCACCTGTGTGCTCAGAGGTAATAGGTATATTGAAAGCTGTAGGTAACCCGGGCAGGTGGTGTAGAGTGTACAGTATACAGAGACACATATATGATACGATACATACCAATGAGCCAGGCACAATCCCTTTGCAGTGGTGCCATCAGGTGTGGGATGCTGCCATTCTGCAGAATGTAGGCATCATGCACTGAACCTGGGAACTGGGCAGCAACTTGTGTGATGTAGAGGTCTGCGAAACATACCACCTGCACATTGGTTGCATAGATGTTTTTACGGTTCCTGATCACCTGTTCACTCCTCCTGGGTGGCACCAGGGCAATGTGGTTCCCATTAATAGCCCCATCACATGTAGCACGTGCTACAGCGTAGAAGGCTTCCATCACAGTGGACAGATCGTCACATTGGGGGAACCTGATATAGCTGCCTATGTGTTTGAATAGGGCACATAGGACGCAGCTGAACATGGGCTGGGACATTCCAGCAGCCCAGCCCACTGTAATTTGGAAGGACTCTGAGGCAAGGAAGTGGAGGACTGCCAACACCTTACTGTGGGTGTGATGGCATTGGGATGACGAATACCAGGCGGCAGATCCGACTCCAACAGCCTCACAAGCAGCCAAAAGCACTGAATGACATGCTGCTCTTCAAGGGTGGCAAGATCTACCAGGGGCCTGTAGACTGGAGCATTCCTCACCATCATTCTTCCACTGTACCTGGGAATAGGAGGGAATAGCACTCATCACATATATTAAGGACTGTGTGAACACAGTGGAGCTGTGCACAGGTCACTGTAAAACATCCATCACGCACCTCATAAACCCCCTCTACACACATTGTAGAAGTAAAATGACAGCCGCCTGTCCTGCATGCACAGGACTGATGGAAGTGAGCGAATCCCCCGGCGTAAGACGTCATGGCGGTAGGGGGTCTTAACCACCATGCAACTCCTCATTGGTTAACATGGTTGCCAATTTGCGACATGAGCCAATGGTGATCACTGCCAGTGGGGACGGTGATGTCCGCGGCAGCCATGACCTCAATTTCATGTGCTCATGTTCATTTGACTTCTGGCACTCGTGCTGAGAAGACCTCCACTTCGTGTGCTGCTGTGTGCTGACTCTGGTAGCCAAGATGCCACGTGCTGCAGGGGATAGGGCCCTAGCCTTCTCACAGGAAGAACTAGAGAAGTTTGTGGAGGGTATCCTACCCCTGTATGCCCAGTTGTATGGGGCACCAGGGCAGCAGGTGAGTCCACTGTGATTGTACTGTCTGTGCATGGTACAAATGTGGACAGGGGCCTTGGGACTAGGATGAGTGACTTGTGGAAGGACTTGGCTGAGGACTGTGAGGACAACTGGGATATTGAAATGTGCGTATGTTCATGAGATGTGTTGTGTTCACTGCAGTCCCTAAGATACCACGCTAAATTGCTTTCTCCCTGTCTCTGAGTCATCCATGCAGGTGAGCGCCCATCAGAAGAAGGGGATTTGGTGTGCCATCGCCAAGCAAGTGTGGACCCTGCGGGTCCATGCCCGGGGGAGCAACCACTGCAGGAAGTGGTGGGAGGACCTGAGATGCTGGGCCAGGAAGGCAGGTGAGGCACAGCTGGGGATGTCCTCCCAACGAGGGAGAGGTGCCCGTCGGACTCTGACCCCCCTTATGTCCTGCATTTTGGTGGTGGCGTACCCTGAGGTGAATTGGCACTTGAGGGCACCACAGCAGCCAAAAGGGGGTGAGTTCACATTCTTACATAGGTTATGTGGTGAGTGATAGGTGCAGCCTGTGCAGTGTGTGAAGGCTGTGGAATATGTGCTAGGTAGCTTCTGTCTGACTAGGCTTGGGACACATTGAAGCCAGATGTGCTACATACAAGCTCCCAAGGGTGGGTACCTATATTTCTGTAAATATGACGCATCCCTGCACTTTCAAACTGATCCAGCACAGGAAGCTGGCTTGCAGCACCACTCTGAATCATTTCCCCCTAAATGAGGTCCTAGATGTGTATCTTTCTGAGCCTTTGAAAAAAAAGCAGCAGCAGTCAACCAATCATCCAATAAACAATATACAGTACAAACCTAAACTAAATAACAAGTACCTTGATGGATTTGAACTCCAACTTTCACCCAATGCAAAGTCACTTGGATTCACCTCGGACACTAAGATCACCCTCGTAGAACATGCTGCCAAAAAGATAACCTTTCTGAGTCTCTGACTCTCAATCTGTTGTCCCCTTCTCAAGTAAGGCTTATCTCATTCAAAATAGCCTTTCTCTATTTTAGCCTAGGCAAAGGAGTGATTCATGATACTGAAGGTGGATTTTTCACACATTCCAGTGAGTCACTTGTCTCTATAATATGCACCCCCCTGTTTTCTGGCGCCTTGGCCTTCGAACATGATACGGAATTGGATAATCTGTCTCTTACTGGTTGTTCTGAAGAATCTTCCATATAGTTTTGTCTTCAAGGGATTTGATTACATAATAATAACATAAATTTGGTTTAAAAAAAGCCCCCACAACCTTTTCATTGTCAGGTACTGCTGTACTGCTTGAATTACTATTGACTACTTTAAAAAATCAAAAATTGAAAAATCTAGGTCCCTAGTGCCGCATTTTTAAAGTAAATGAAGCATTTTGCCCTCCACAGATTTTTTATTACATTTTCAAAGTAAGGACCAAAGAAGAGTGCACAAAGTAAGGGCAAAGGAAGGAGGTTTGTATGCTGACTGGATTCCAACTGATCTGAGCCAAACATGCCTGCGTCCAGAAATTGGTGCCCCTGGGGCAGGTCCTGCTGCATATAGTTGATCAAAGGTGTCATCCAACAAAATTTGGACATGCTGTTCCATTTCCACCAGTGCTGAAACAGGATCTTCCCCTATGAGCATAACTTCAATAATTCTTAGGAATCTTTCTATAGTGATTGTACTGCATGGGTAGCATTGAACTAGGCCCGAGCGGAACGTTGACACAAAACATGCTCTCTTAAGTGACAAATTAATCTTCTTGCCTGTTTTTTCAGCTGTGTTCTGTCATCAAAAGGATTTGGATGAGGCACTTGCTAGCAAAGAGTCCTCTTTTGTAACTGTAGGAATTTCAGAATCAAAATTATCGAGGTAGAGTTCATTTGTCAGAAATTGCTACTCAATACCTTTGCATTCCTTTCCCTAAACATTTTGGAATACCTCATGGACTCATTGTGCTAAGGGTGGAATTTTGAAAATACAAACCTCCTGGAACTTCTCCACATCTGGAGGAGGAAACCTTTTATTATTTCATAATGCTCTAACACTGCTTATAACTCATTGCTTTGAAGATAGTTTGCTTTTGGTTTCTCATAATCAATACCATTGAGTTGCACAGGCTGATAAGAATAACCTGGAAGCAAATAAATCAGCTATCCTAATGATTTATCAGATGGAGGAACTAACCTTGTAACTTTGTTTGTTTCTGTTATCTGCAAGATTCCATGTGATAATTTATGCACCTTTAGGAATTAACATAGTATACCAGCAATACCCTATTATATGCTTATTTCCTTAACATTGCCCCTTCATGCTTCTCACAATAAAAACACAGGCCACTGGGTTTAACATGATCTCTTGAAAAGCATCAACAACAACCTGTGAAAATGGGGTGGTTGGTTGAGGAGGGTGAAATCCTACTCAAGCAACAGTGACAATCCTTGTCAGAGCGAATCACAAAGTCACTAAATTAACCTGTGGTTGACCCTCTGGTAGCTTGACACAAAAGCAGTCAGGCTTAACTTAGAGGCAATGTGTAAATTATTTATGCAGTGCTCCAACAGTAATTAAGTGAAAACACAGCACAAGAAATATCCCACACCAACATTGAAAAACAAGACCAAAACAACAAAAATCTAATCAGTGGAACTTGAGGTATGCAATTTTAAAGTTTCAGATAAAAGTTGTGCTAAAAACTGCAAAGCACCAGCTGGGGGAATCTGGTTTCTATTTGACCGGGTCAAAGTCACCAATTCAAGTGAGCCGTGGGGAGCGCTGGCTGGGCACAGGACCAAGACTATCCCGTTGAGGATTTTACCATATGTCCTTGGTGTGCAGTCTGCACTGCATTGCTTTGCAGGGCTTTGCATCATCCAGTGCCAGTTAAGGTTAAGCTGAGAGATTCTGTGGGTCTTTCCTGAGTGCTGCACAGGTTCTGATGAGGCTGGCAGCTGTCCAGTAATGCTTTGTGTCACCTGCCATTGGTTATGATGAAGCTTGCAGATCTGCATCAAGGCTTTGTGGGTTTTCACACCACTTTGCATCGATTCCGATGAAGATTGCAGAGACATGGCAGGGCTTTGCCTAGTCTGACTTTGATGGAACGTTCAGTGAGGACAGTAGGTACTCTCTCTGATGAAAGCCAAGGGCTCAGAGCTTGGGGAGGCATCACTTCATTATCAGGAACTCACTCCAGCAGGGCTGAGGCAGGTCTAGTTTCAGGTGCAGTGCAGCAGAATCTGGGATGAAAAGCGCAGGTCCACTCATTCTTCTCAGCAAGCAGGAAGGCAGAAGGCTGTCCTTCTTCTGTAGTATCGATAGGTCCTAAAGTGTACTGAAGAGTGGATCTGATGGTCCCCTTATTTATACCTGTTGTCAGCTTTGAAGTAGGAAGAGCATCTGTAGTTGCCCCAATAGAGCTGTCAGGAATTTCTTGCTTCCCTGCATTGGCTCCAGTCTGCCTGGGGAACAATAAGCTAGTGTGAAGTCCTTTTATGTGTGAGATGGGTCAGTGTCTTTTAAGTGGAAGTATGGTAGGTGTCAGCTTCATCCCCCCATCCATCCTGCCAACACCAAAACCATATATTGTGATGCTGCCTGGGAGGAATACACAAAGCCTAACTGCCAACTACACCTAGTCATGTGACCCAGGAACAGGCTGCAGGCACCAAATGATTAGGACAAAAAAACACCAACTTTCTAAGTGAGTCATTTTCAGAATTATGGCCCTCATTACAACCTTGGCGTGAAATCCTGCTTACCGCCATGCTGACGGCCGTCAAGATACCGTGGCCGCGGCAGAAATCCGCTATAGGTATTACGACCCACATCTCGTAATCCGCCACAATACAGACACCCACACAAGTCCGCCACACCAAAGGTCAGTGATAAACTGGCAATAGCAAAACCTCCACCATCACGCTAACAGGAATACGCCCACACTATAACGACCCACGAATCAACTCGGCGGTCATTCAACCGCGGTAGGCCATTGGCGGTACACACTGCCACGCTCAAAATACACACACATTTACAAAACACAACCACATTGGACAATTCGAAATACACACATCTGATACACATACACACACCACACCCACACACTCACACCACTATAAAACACACATCCATATTACCCACAACCCCTTACTACACATTTTTTGGGAAGAAGCAGAGAGAGAGAGAATAGCAAACAGAACACCAGCTTCCACAGGCACACAACACCATCACTTATTCAACATCCGCGCATCTCAAAGAACACACACCAACAAAACACATCACACAGCACAACAAACATCACTTCACACATCACCCACACCACATTATGGCACCTCAAAGGTGAGGAGGAGCTCAGGGTCATGGTGGAGGAAATCATCCGGGTAGAGCCGCAGCTATTCAGATCACATGTGCAGCAGACATCCATTGCTAGGAAGATGGAGCTATGGCGGAGAATTGTCGACAGGGTCAACACAGTGGGACAGCATCCAAGAACACAGGTTGACATCAGGAAGAGGTGGAAAGACCTACAGCGGAAGGTACGTTCCTTGGTATCCAGACACCAGGTAGCCGTACAGAGGACTGGCGGTGGACCCCCACCTCCCCCCCCCCGACAACTAACAACATGGGAGGAGCAAGTCTTGGCAATCATGCATCCTGAGGGCCTTGCAGGAGTAGCAGGAGGACTGGACTCTGGTAAGGCAAATATTTACTATTATATCCCCCCATCCTACCTGCATGCCATCACAAACTCCTACCCCTACCCTCTCACCCATCACCCCAACACCTCACAGATACCCCACTATCATAGGCCACACATCCCAATACCAAGCCCTGCATGTAACACCAGTGCATGGATACCCATTACAGACCTGCATGGACACCCATCACCAAAGCATGTCCAGTAGAGAGACCCACCCAGGCCACAAAATCACCAAACACATAAGGTGAAAGACAATAATGCAAGAACACGAGTAGAGGGTAACTCACCCATTGCACAAGATGGCACACACAGATACAATAACTATGCATTTGCACCCCCACAGGACCCCTACCCAATGTCACTGAACAGGAGGTTCTAGACATACCCAGTCCCCCCACAGAAGAAGCACACAGGTACGACAGCAGCTCTGCACGCCTGGATCAAGATGACCAGCCCTGCCCATCAGGAACCTCTGGACAGTCGGTTCCCCTGCCACAGTCACAAACCACTATTGAACCTACCCCCTCAGGAAACACCACCACAGCACCCACCCAGCGGGCCCATGCCACTGTCCACAGGACACATCAATCAGCAGTGTTTCCACCACTACAGGGACCCCAGGCAAACCCACTAACCCAAGACAATCAGGGACCTGGGGTCAGTGGCAGTGGGAACACGGTTCAGGGGACAAAGGCACAGGATAACAGGGAAGCTGGGAGGACTGCTGTGCGGCAGTGGGAGGACAGGCCCAGGGAACCCACTCTCCACGAGGCACTCTCCAACAGCATGGGAGCATACCACCATTCCCAGGAGACCATGGGCACGGTACTGACCAGGTTTCAGGAGACCCAGCGGCTGCAGGAGGAACAGTACCTGGGGATCAGGGAGGACTTGAAGTCCATTAACGCCACCCTGGTCACCTTTGCAGGGGTGCTGGCAGACATGGCCAACACCATGAGGGACACAGTGGCACACCAACGGGCCCCTGACACTAGCCTGAATGATGAACAGCCCTCCACCTCCGCCGGCGCTAGTGGACAGGAGGTCCCGCCACAGGACCAACAGGCCACCAGCACCCCACCCCTGCAGAAGGAGAACCACACCGCAAATGGTCCCTGCAATCCAGGCACAAAACAGAGAATATTGCAAAGAACCCCGCCAGGAAATAACACTCTCCTGATTGTCACCCTTCTGTCCCACTATGTCACCCTGACAACCTTGAACTGCCATTACACCACTTCCTATGCCCCCTTGGACAATGCACCTGTGATACCAATAGACTGGACTCCACCAGGGACATTCCTCCACCATCACCCCAGCCCATTGCACAGCCCCCTCCACTTATTAGCACAGAAATAAAAACCCTTGAATCACAAATTAATCTGGAGTCAGTCTGCACTTTCACAAATGTGTTATTGTAACCTCTCTGAAAAATAGCAATGTCAATGTTCATTTTCACATACCAATGTTCGACACTTGTAGGGCAGCAGTAAACATAGCAGAAGGCAGAAAGCGGTACCCAGATCTGTGAAATGGAAAGCCAAAGTGAACTGTCAGGGTCCATACACAGAGGTAAAAAGGCAGAAACATGCAATGTCCTACTGTAGTCTGATATGAGAGGAGCAGTGCCAGTCTCTTACCTGTGTCTCACTGGAAGTATTGCATAAACTTTAAACTGTAAACTTTGCACTTGTATAGCACACTACTCACCCGTTAGGGTCTCAAGGCACTGTACTCATACCACTATGGAACCCCTCCTGGCTTTTCCCTGTGAGGTGCCCACTCCTGGGCACCCCCAGTGTGAAGCCAGGCATCCAAGCACTGGTGGGGCCGTTGTGGAGATTAAGCAAGCTATTGCCCAGAGTTGCAGAGTGGGACCCCTTAATTAGATTAGGCACCAAGGCGAGAATTATCTGGTCCAAAGCAAATTGAGCCCAAGACCTGCCGAAGCGGGACTTGAACCCTGGTCTTGAGCCAGATCTCTGCTTCAGGGTCTGCCACTCTAACCATTGTGCCACACTTCTTGTTTCAATTGTATATATCTTCTTCCTCTGCCTCCTCTTCCTCACTGTCCACAGGCTCCACAGCTGCCACAAGAACAACATCAGGCCCATCCTCCTACAGAAAAGGCACCTGGTGTCGCAATGCCAGGTTGTGCTACATACAGCATGCCACAATGATCTGGCACACCTTCTTCGGTGAGTAGTATAGGGAGCCACCTGTCAGATGGAGGCACGGGAACCTGGCCTTCAGGAGGCCGAAAGTGTCCTCTATTATCCTCCTAGTTCGCCCATGTGCCTCATTGTAGTGTTCCTCTGCCCTTGTCCTGGGATTCCTCACTGGGGTCTGTAGCAATGACAGGTTGGGATAACCAGTCACCTGCAAATATAGAGGGGTATCTGTTAGACACACACCAACCCTTAGTGACTCTCCCATACCCAGACACCTATTCAAACTGTATGGGGAAATTGGGCTCACCTAGTAGCCACACACGGTGCCTCTGGAGTTGGCCCATCACATAAGGGATGCTGCTATTCATCAAAATGTAAGAGTCATGCACTAAGCCAGGATACTTGGCATTCACATGGGAGATGCACTGGTCTGCCAAACACACCATCTGCACGTTCATTGAATGGTAGCTTTTGCGGTTTCTGCACACCTGTTCATTCCTGCGGGGTGGGACAAATGCCACATGTGTACCATTGATGGCACCAATGATGTTGGGGATATGTCCCAGGGCATAAAAGTCACCTTTCACTGTGGGCAAATCCTCCACCTGGGGGAAAACGATGTAGCTGTGCATGTGTCCCAGAAGGGCAGACAACACTCTCGACAATATGTAAGAGAACATTGGCTGTGACATCCCTGATGCCATGGCCACAGTTGTTTGAAAGGACCCACTGGCCAGGAAATGGAGCACTGACAGGACCTGCACTAGAGGGGGGATTCCTGTGGGATGGTGGATAGCTGACATCAGGTCTGGCTCCAACTGGGCACACAGTTCATGGATGGTGGCACGATCAAGTCTGTACGTGATAATGATGTGTCTGTCTTCCATTGTCAACAGGTCTACCAGGGGTCTGTACACCGGAGGATGATGCCATCTCATCAGCTGCCCAGCAGACCTGCCCTATGGAGGAGAAGGGTGAGCAGAGGGTCATACACCACATAGGTTTCACAAGGATGTTTAGAACAACTGTGATGTAATTGGTGTGTGGCGCTGTCTGTCCGTATTCCTGCACAAAAGTGATGTGACGCAGTTAGTTGGCCTGCCATGTGGTCCCCTGAAATGGCAGCTGCCTGACCTGTAAGGAGGGACAAGGGGAAATGAGATAACTGCGCTGGCATTGTGCAGCGTCGCAGTAGGCGGACGAAGACCGCAGAGCAATTCAGCATTGGTTATCATTGGGCCCTATGGGTTCCAGGAGCCAATGACCATGTACCCCGGCGGTGACGGTACGCACCGCTGCGGACGTGACTGCCATTTTCTATCTGTTCACTCACTTGATACTTGACCTTCAACAGGAGAGGACCTACACTGCAAGTGCTGCTGTGACCTGAGTCTGGAAGTGACAATAGCCATAGTGTCTGGGGAAATGGCCCTTGCCTTCACCATGGAGGAGTTGGACAACCTGGTGGCTGGGGTCCTCCCCCAGTACACGCTACTCTACGGTCCTCCAGACAAACAGGTGAGTACACTGTGAGCAGGATGAATGGGACATGAATGTATGGAGTGGCGTGGATGAAAGATACAGGGGGGTTGGGAAGAGGCCAGCATGTGAGGATGGTCAGTGTATTTGTTAATGGGCCAGGGTGGGAAGTTGTGGTCAATGATTAAGAAGAACCGGACGGGGGAGTAAAATCCATCCTTACTTCACTTTTCCTCTAGGTCAGCGCCCACCAGAAGAAGGGTATTTGGCGTGCCATCGCCAAGGAAATGCGGACCCTGGGGGACTACCATAGACAGAGCACCCACTGCCGCAAAAGATGGGAGGACATGTGCTTCTGGACCAAGAAGACGGTGGATGCCCAGCTGGGGATGGCCTCCCAATGTGGAAGGGGTGCCCATCGCACCATGACGCCCCTGATGTACCCGATCCTGGCGGTGGCATATCCTGAGTTGGATGGGCGCTTGAGGGCATCACAGCAGCCACAAGGGGGTGAGTACAGTCTCATTCAGCTGAGTCTGCGCGCTCAATGAGGTGTCTGGGTGGGGGAAGTGGGCTGTGGGTTCCCCTAGGCCAGGGCAAACGTGCCAGGATAGGTCCATTGTTAGGCAGGCTCTGTGGCACTCCAACCCCAAAAGTGGTAATGGCCATCTACACCTAGTCAGGCTCCTGTGGGTTCCAGGTGTGCATCAAAGGGGTCTAGGCACTGTCTCCCATGGGCATGTGATTTTCCCCTGAACTGTTAGTGCATGGCCTAATGCATAGGGCTGCTCCCTGTGTGTTATGTCCACAAACGGTGGTGTTGTTGCAGGCATTGACTATGTGTCTCTCCTGTCTTTCCTCCCCTTTTTGTTTTGTCACCCTGTCCTTGTGTGCTTTAGCATCATCTGGCAGAGGAGCACTGGCACCGGTGCAGGAGGGAGCTGCAACCCACATGGCCCAGGAGGGTGAATTTAAGGAGTCTGAAGGCATCAGTGGGATGAATGGCAACGGGGGGCTCCACAATGGGGACAGGAGGAGACACCAGCGACAGCGACTCCTCCTCTGATGGGAGCTCCCTTGCTGTGGCGGGCACCTCTGTGCCCACCACATCAACAGGTACAGCCGCCACCCTCCCTACCAGCACCTCCCTCCCAGCAGCCCCTCAGCGTGTTTTCTGTGCCTGCTCACCCAGGAGGGTGGGCATCTCCTTCGCCCCAGGCACCTCAGGCCCTGCCCCAGTCAGCCCTGCTGCCCTCAGTGAGGAGGCTATAGACCTCCTGAGATCCCTCACTGTTCGGCAATCAACCATTTTGAATGCCATCCAGGGTGTCTAGAGGCATTTGCAGCAAACAAATGCATACCTGGAGGGCATTCATTCTGGCGTGGCAGCCCAACAGAGAACATTTCAGGCTCTGGCCTCAGCACTAATACCATCCATTGTCCCTGTGTCCAGCCTCCCCCCTCCAACTTCCACTACCCAGACCCAATCCCCTCAGCCTATCCCAAGCACACCATCAGACCAGCATGCACACTCATGAACACACAAGAGTGAACATGGCAAACATAAGCACCACACATTCCACAGGGACTCACACAAGTACCATACCCATGCAGACACACCAACATCCACCGCCTCCACTGTGTCCCCCTTCTCCACGTCCTCCTCCTCCCTCCCAGTCTCGTCTCCGCTCACACCTGCATGCACTACATCCTCAGCCACTACCTCCATCACCAGCACACCCATCACTACACACCGCTCACGTGCTGTCACCACCCCCACTACCATGCACACATCTCCTCTTTTCTCTCCCAGTGTGTCTGTGAGCCCTCCTCCCAAATTACACAAACGCAGTCACACACCCACTCAGCAGCCATCTGCCTCACAACAGCCTCCAGCCTATGCACCTTCACCCAAATTCAGCAGACGTACACCTCCTACAATCACTACCTCTTCCTCCACTCCCAAACCCCCTCCATCTTCCAGTCCCAGTGTGTCTAAAAAACTTTTCCTGGCTAACATTGACCTCTTCCCTACACCTCCCCCCGTCCTTCCCCTAGGGCCAGGGTGTCCAGATCCCAGCCCAGCACCTCAGCCACGAAATCATTGAGCAATGTGGTCCCTGTAAGTACAGTAAAATCGGGGGTGGCACACATCAGGGCTGCCAGTGTGCCACCTAGTGAGGCCAAGGATCACCCTATTCTGCCACCCGCCAAGGTGAAGAAGGGGCCCACATGCCGTAGGGAAAAGCTGCACCAACCACCCAGCAAGGCCTCCTCCAAGACAAAAGAGGACAGTGCCAAGGTCCCAGCAGTGACTTCCAAGATGGGGAAGGGACACAAGGCTAAAGGGAAGTCACCTCAGGGCACGGAGCCTCCGGGTGAGGGACTGGTGTCACCCCTTCTGCAAGACAGAACAGCAACTTGTACGGCGGTGGCCACCGCCGCAAACACCGCCACCTGCACCGCCACCTGCACGTTTGCTGCCTCTGCTACATTCCCCAGCATAATCCCCAGTGGGCAGCCGTCCGAGGCTGCAGGAGACGTCCTGCTGTCTCCCTCCACAGGTGCTGACACATGCACCACCTACAGCATCTCTGCCGCAGACACTGCCGCAGCCACCGCCACCTGCCCCGCGACGTGTTCAGACAGTGCCACCACAGCTGAGATCAACATTATCCCCAGTGTGCAGTCATCGGAGGCTGCAGGAGACGTCCTGGACTCTGCACACCCTACATGAGGCACCACAACCAGCACTGGCAGTACCAGCAGTTGGCAGGCAAAGTCACTGCAGGGTAGAGTGTGTCTCTGCCCCCATGGAGTCTCATGCTACTTGTTCCCAGAAACTTTTGTGGCTCAGACACCCAGGTGAGGGAATGGGAACTGCCACACACCACGTGCAGCACTCTGGCCACCGTGGCCCCTCCAGAACCAGTGGAGAAAGACATCCACTACCCCAGTCCTTGGCAGGATGAAGCACTCCAGAACCAGTGGAACATGTCACCCACTTGAGGGACTGTGGCCTTGCACTCCCCAGGAGCAAGCAGGGGGCAAACCACCCACTTGAGAGACTGTGGCTTTGTACTCTCCAGGACCAAGCCCCAGGACCAAGCAGTGGGCAAACCACCCACTTGAGAGACTGTGGCTTTGTACTCCCCAGGACCAAGCAGTGGGCAAACCACCCACTTGAGAGACTGTGGCTTTGCACTCCCCAGGACCAAGCAGCTGGCAAACCACCCACTTGAGAGACTGTGGCTTTGTACTCCCCAGGACCAAGCAGTGGGCAAACCACCCACTTGAGAGACTTGAGAGACTGTGGCATTGCACTCCCCAGGAGCAAGCAGTGGGCATGGACCCCCCTCGTGGAGCCGTGGCGTCCCCCATCATCTGGCTGAGGTACCCTTGCTCCCCTTCCCCCTGAGGTTCCTGTTTTTTTCAAACTGATGCCCCAGAAGTGTTCTCTCCGTTTTGAGGCAGGTGTCATGTGTGGGCTTCGCCCATGCATTTTGGGACCACTGGTCCACAGACATTGAATGGAACACTTTCCGGACTTGTGTAGTTGCTGTACATATTTGTATATATTGATCTCTTACAGACATATTGCCCTATCTGGATTTTCAATGTTTACACTTGTCACAATCATTTCATTTGGTCTCTGCGTTCTTCCAGAGGGTTACGGGGTGTATATGTAATGTTGTTGCATGTGTGTATGGTGCTGTGGGTGGGGGTGGGGGTGTTGCGTGTTGCATGTGTGTGTCACTCTCTTTTTCCTCCCCCTCCCCTGTGTGCTAGGTGCAGTACTCACTGTGGTTGTCACTGCTGTCATTGATGTTCCTGGTAGAAGAGGAGGTAAACCAACATTGGCAACACCTGAAGTTCTGGCTCCACGGCATCCTGGTTCCTTGTTGGGTGTCGAGAGGTGAGTGGATTCTGTTCCAAATACTGTATCCTCCGTGCTTTTGATGGCGTAGGTACCGCCCCATAAAAGCTGGTAGATTGGTGCCTTGTAATACAGTGGGAGGTACATTGTCTTCTGCCTGTCTGTTGGCGGTTACCGCCGCAGTGTCCGTTTCTACCGCCGTGGCGGTCGGTGTGTTAAAGTGGCTGTCTGTGTTGGCGGTTTCCGCCATGGTCGGGATTCCATTTTTTATCCCGCCGGCCTGTTGCCGGTTTTACCACCGCTTTAACACCGACCGCCAGGGTTGTAATGAGGGCCTATGTTTTAAAATCCAGCTTTACCAAAAAAGAGGGTTCTAAATTACAATTCCTTAGACAGTAAACTTACTTTTCTATCTGCTCCTAATTAAAAGTTACCACTTTATAAATGTAATTAGGTAACCCAATGCTATCCTACGGAAAAGGTAGGCCTTTCTGATGTGAAAAAATAATATACTTGTTTTTCACTAACAGGACATGTATAGACAAAAACTACATGTACAACTTTTTAAATACAATGTACCCTGACCTTCTGGCTCTTTAGAGCCTATCCTAAGGGTGACTTTTATGTATTAAAATAAAAGGTTAAGGCCTGGCAAAAAGATTATTTTGCCAGGTTGAAATGGCACTATAAAACTGGCACACAGGCTGCCATGACAAGCCTGGGACATGTTTTAAAGGGCCATTTAAGTGGGTGGCACAACAAGTGCTGCCACCCACTAGTAGCATTTAATTTACTGGCCCTGGGCACCTGTAGGGCCACTTTTCTAGGGTCCCACAACTAAGTTAATGTTGCAACTAGGTGTACATTTATTTCACCACGATAAAGGAGAGAGCACAAGCAGTGGTAAAGTGCACAGAGTCCACAAGAGGGGTGAAGGCAAAACGTTTGGGTTCACCACAAACCAATGAGTTTTAACATAGTTTTATCACTTCTATCAAAAGAGAACAATAAACATCAAGGCAACAGGAAACATAAACACATGGTTGCTTAACAGACAGGCTAACATGTATAGTGTCCAGTTCAAAAAAGTACAAGGTTAACATGAGATACCTCCCCTAACAGACCACATAAACATATCCGGACTCATTAACTTTTTCAAGCTCATATGGGCTATATCCCGCAAATCTGAATGTATTGGCTGTTTCCCAACCAGGGTTGTGTTTCGGTTTAATATGGGTAACCCCTGCAATGCTGCAGCCAAATCGTTTGCGGGCGACCCCTTCCTCCTGTGGGGCTGTCCGACACTCTTGGTGCTGGGTAACACAATAGTATCTAATGGAAGAGATAGGCCTTACAGAAGTGAAAAACGAATTTAGGGATTTTTCACTACCTGGATTTTTACAACTTAAAAACACATGTCCTAATTATTACATACACTGCACCTTGCCCTATGAACTGTCTAAGATCTGCCTTAGAAGTGATTTGCATGTATTAAAATTAAAAAGGAAGGCTTAGGCCTTGCAAAAGGTTTATTTTCCCAGGTCAAATTGGTAGTTTAAAACTGCACCATTAGCTACAGTGGCAGGCCAGAGACATGTTTTGAAGTGCTACTTTAGTGGGTGGGACCATGAGTGCTGAAGACCCACTATTACCACTTAAGTTACAGGCCCTGGGTACATGAAGTGCCACTTTGCTGTGGACTTAATAAGTAACCATGTTTTAGGGAGACAACACAGGCACCAAGCACTGGTTAGCAGTGCAAAGAGTCCTAATATCAAAAAATAAATTCAGTGAAGAAGGGGGGTAAAGGTAAAAATGTTTGGGGGCGACCCTGCGCAGAGTGCCAAGCCCAAGAACACTAAATTGCAGTTGCCTATTTAATGGGTGCCCCCCAAGAAAGGGCGCCTGCACAAAGACATGTGTGCTGTACATGAAGCAAAAGGTTATATTCAATATTCAATATTGGGTTCCAGCTGGAACAATTTCCTCAGTAACCACTGTAGCATCTATGTGCCTTTATGGCCCAGAAAACAAGAATTTATTGAGCTTTCCAAAGGCTCTCCCACAGTATTCCCTCCTCAGGGAATTAGCAGCTTTGCCATTTAGACTCTGGATCTGGTCAAGTGATCTCTGGATATAGGGCTCCTTTAGCGCCTCAGCAGTGCCCACACGTCACCCAGGGCAGATCACATTCTGTGCCCACACTTTCGAGCCACCAATGCTTTTATTCTCTTGCAGGGTAACTGTGAGTAACAGTAACACTCCACATTGTCCACGTCTAACATCACTACAGTAGATTCATGCTCAACAGAAGCCCAAAGTTCTCACACATTTATGGCACAAGAACAGGCCCACTACCTAGCAGACATGAGGATGAGCAGGACAAGTAGTGCCACCAGTCATGGAGCGAGTCCCAAGAAGACAACAAGAACAAGCACGTAGTGGGTGCAACTCCAAGACTCCTGGCAGTGGTTGACAATGCTCATTCCTTCGCAGACTGTGCTCTTTGTGCCTAAGGAAGGGTTTAAGAAGAGAGGTGGATAGCTATGCATTTAATGAAACAGCCAATCTGCATATGCCACATCTTCCCTCAACCTGACACTAAGGCAACCAGCCCAGACACTATCTTATCCCTGTATAATAAGCTGTAAAAAATCTAAGACAGTGGTTCCCTTTTGAAGCCAAAGCACATTATCACATTGGGCCTGTGTTTGCCCCTGCAGGCCTACCCTCATTCTTCACAAGTTTCAAAGGGCCCTCCTACTGAGCCACAGGAACAGACATCTGCCCTTTCTCTATTGTTTAGGTTAGGAATTTTCCCATCCCTAATTAATTGCATATTGCTAGTAATAGCTCTTGAAAAATCAAAAATCTGTGAATTTATCCAGCTCCTAGATTCCGTCACAGGTGACAAGTAGAACCCAACAAATCTATTTATTGCTTGATTCTCCTGCAGGAAAAACGTACACTTGTGGAATCAGACGATTGTTCATTGGAGCATGTAATCTGCCAAGTGTTGGGCAAATTACTTAACGTCACTCAGCTGGGCAACTTAAATGCACCACCCAGCCAGGCAGCTCAAATGCATCCCAGGCATGCAGGCCAAAGTGTGGATTTAATCATAAATATACAACAACAAACCCAGCTATAGTAAAAAATAAGCTTAGATATGAATGCTAGACTGAGGTACACTTAAACAACGCTGCACCTCTGGACATTGTCATGTGTCAATTCAAGGTTACCTTTAATATGACAGAAGCATGAAGGCCAAATTATAATCAGGATGGGTGGGAATGATCTATTTACCACACTGAATAAATGTCATAATTGAAATTTACAGGGTGAGGCAAATACCTCCTTTTAAGAAATTGGGTTAGTGGTTGAGTGAAGCTGCACTCCACCATCCTTGTCAGGATGAACCGAAAAGTCACTAAGTTAACCTGTACTAAATTAGTACCCTTGCACAAGTTTTTTTGTTTCATGACCATTTGTTGAAAATATATGTCTCTGAGGCAGGACCATTTATATGTTTCATCTATTGATTTATGAGCAGCCTTTGACCTGGTACCGAGAGATGCCCAATGGAGGGTTTTAGAAGCCTATGGCATTCCTGGTGACCTTTTGTGGATCTTGAGATCTTTGCATCAAGACACATATGCAAAAGTTAGATGGAACAGAGGAGGAGACCTTACATCTAGGATCCCATTAAAAGAGTTAGGCAAGGATGCATCCTCCCGCCAACACTATTCAGTTTGTATGTAAATGGCGCAGTGAAAAAGTTATCGCAGTGTAGGCATGATGTGCCTAAAATTACTGGGGATCTGTTGCACTTCTCATGTTTGCGGATGACATGCTTCTAATATCTAGAACCCAATGGGGTTACAATGAGAGCGAGATCCTTTTGCACCTTTTTGCCATGAAAGGGGATTAGAAATAAATATATCAAAGTACAAATTTATGTTAATTAACACGCATCAGTCCTTTAGAAAGAATGTGACAATTTGCTGAGTCCCACTTGAACACGTCAAAAACTTTGACTATTTGGGGGCAAGGATGGCAGATAATACACATTGGTGACCACAATTAGATAAAGATAAGACCATTTGTTTCCATAGGACAATGGCCATATGGAGCAGATATAAACAACTGGAGGGAGTTCAGTGCCACCTGTTCTAAAAGTATATCAGGCTACGGCTGTGTCAGCAGCCATATATGGGGCAGAGCTATGGGGTTATGTGAATGTAACAATGCTGTCACAGACAAAAAATAAGTTTGTTAGGACTTTGTTTGATCTTCCTACGAGTGTATCTCTTTTACCATTGATGTATGACTTGTCCATAAATAGGATTAATCATTCAATTGTCCTGAAACCCCTTTTATATTGGGTAAGGATGTGGTCATCTGGGGAATCTTCCCCTTTTAGGAAATCGCTAGCCAAATTGGTACTTCTAAATCCACAAGCAGGAACACCCTGGTTCAAACATGTAAAACAATTTGATGATACGTTAAAAATGGGGAAAATGTGGAGCAGGCCTTGGTCAATGGGAAAATATGTTATCCAGAAATTGAAAAGGGAATACTGGGACTAACAGCTTGGATTGAACAGAAGGATGGGAGTCTGGCAGCGCAGTTCTTGTTACACAAATGTATCCCTAAATTTGGATCATATGTAGACAGAATCTTTCCCTTCCAAGCAAAACAACTCTATGTCTTGTTCAGATGTGGGGTTCTTGCCCTAAAAACCTTTACTGCAAAATGGGACAAAGAGGCTAGTGAATTAATTTCTTGTTCATATTGCCTCTTGCATAGTGAGTCTGAGGCATACTTTTTTTTTTTTGTCCTCCATATGCCCAGGCTTAGAAAAAGTGGCTAATACCAATTTGTAAAATCACAGGTGTGATACAACATAGGGAAATGCTACACATTTTAAAGAGTGAGACACAAGAAGTAATCGCAGTTCCTCGTTATCTGCACTGGGCATGGAGGTTTAGATTAAGAGTTAGTACCCAAAAGGCTCAGTAAATATGGGGGTCTAAGCAGATACAGGCCCTCATTCTGACCTTGGCGGTCTTTTCGCAAGACCGCTGAGTTACCGCCGCGGTGAAGACCGCCGACCGCGGCGGTGTGCCGCTGTGCGCATTCTGACCGCTGGGAGCGTTCCGCCGGAAAACCGCCAGCAGCCACACTGGCGGTCGGCGGGAAAGTGGAGACTGGTCAACCTCCACCGCCACGCCAGCAGAACACCGCCCACAGAATTACGACCCACATTTCTGTGTGGCGGTCTTCTGTTGGCGGTCTTCTGTTGGCGGTCACGTCCCTATGGCTCCCGTCGCCTCCCGGAGGACCAACGCACAAGGTAAGTTGATCGTCCGTGAGGGGAGGGGGTGGGGGGGTGTTGTGTGATGTGGGCGTGCATGGGGGTGTGCGTGTGAGTGTGTAGAGGGGGTGTGTGAGTGCGTGTATGCGGGCGGGGGGTGCTGCTGTGTCTATGGGTAATGTGTGCTGTTCGGCAGGTGCGCATGTCGGCATGTATGTGTGCGGGTATGTGTCCCCGTTGTGTATGTGTGTGTAGGGGGTGTGTATATGTGCATGTTGGGGGTGTGTGCATGTCGGGGTACATGTATGTGCATGTCGGGGTGGGGGTGGGGAGGGGGTTCGTACCACCTCTGGGGGGTGGCAGGGGGGTGGAGGGTGTGGGGGGAGGACTCGGGTGGGTAGTGGGGGGTGGGGGAGACCCCTATCAGTGCCAGGGAAGGAATTCCCTGGCCCCGATAGTGCTTACCGCCATGGTTCGCACGGCGGTTCCCGCCCGCAAGAAACCGCGGCGGTAGGCAGGGTCATAATACCCTTGGCGGTCTTGGGACGACCGCCGGGCCGGAGTGCGCAAACTCCAGCCCCGCGGTCATGACCGCCGCGGCGGTCGGAGTGGAGAAGTAGCGGTCGGTCGCGGCGGGGACCGCCGCGGTCAGAATGCCATTTTTAATACCGCCGGTCTGTTCGCGGTCCGACCGCCGTCTCTCCGCCGACCGCCAGGGTCAGAATGAGGGCCACAGTGTATTATAAGACTCTTGTCTGGACTCTGGTCTGGTATATTATGACGCATGTAGAA
Source organism: Pleurodeles waltl (assembly GCF_031143425.1). Classification (NCBI taxonomy): domain Eukaryota; kingdom Metazoa; phylum Chordata; class Amphibia; order Caudata; family Salamandridae; genus Pleurodeles; species Pleurodeles waltl. The sequence continues at coordinate 252,452,914 of NC_090443.1, forward strand.
TTCACTGTGAACTTTTTTGTGTAAATATTTGATATGGACAATTGTAAAAATGTTTAGAACATCATCATCATCAAAATACTTTATTCGATTGAATTCAACAATCAGAAAAGCAAATAATACATACTAATAACATCGATCAACAATCAAAAAAAGATAAAAGAAACACAGAATAAATCAAGCCATACCTAAAAATAAGGGCCAAATAACAGATTACATTACAAAAGGTTAAATGAATTCTTATGAGAAGCAATATAAAATCAATAAAACAGTAAGTTTAAAACAGAAGCTAAATACTTGTAAAAATTAAAAGATCTCACTGAATTACCTAGTAATGTGATCTAGCCTTGATCACTGTGCATAGATATAAAGCTAATCCATTACAGATCATGATTGATGGGAGCGACAAGAGATAAATAAAGGCTGGGCGACATTTTTTAAAATGCATTGATTTTAAAAGTGGAATCACAAACACTTTCCTCCAATCTGAATAAATTTTACAGAAGAAAAGTACATGCATTGTGCTTTGATCAGACACTGAGTCACAAGGACATGTTTCCAAAGCTAAAGTCCAGTCATTAATAAGCAGAAAGCTAATGAGACGATGAAAGATCTCTAGTCTTAGGCGCGTAAGGACAAACCGATGCCTTGGGCTCAATACATTTCTTAAATATGGTTCCATGCCATCTATTTGTTGCAACATAAGGTTCCTCCTTATGCTAGATTTCTTTACCTCAGTAGCCCATCTCAAATCAGCCAAATGAGTAAGAAAAATGTTTTTCAAGTCTTTCCTAGAGATTGTTTCCATTTTATCCGGAGTAAAATATAGCTCAGAATGGCCCAACTCCGTGAGAAAATTCTTTATGTAGTTCAGCCATGGGATTTTCAACGAGTGAGTTAGTACTAGTGCGTCTTCTATGGTGGCCCTGTTCAGCCTGGCAGAGTCAGAAGTCCATACTTTATGCCATAATAAAATTGGTTGAGTGTGAATTAAGTCTATGAGGTATGTTACCCCCATTTCTAAATGGCATACTAATGTTGAGGTAGATTTTGGAACACTTAAAATAGCCTTTAAAAAATCGTTTTCAGCTAGCTGTAAGATATTACAATTCCTATATCCCCAGAGTCCTGCCCCATACAATGCAACAGAAACACATTTTGCGTTAAAACGTTTATATGATCTTAAGTATGTATATGATTTATGTTAATTAGTTAATTTATTTATTATGATATGGCTGCCTCATAGTCCTGGTGCCTTTACACCTGGTGGGACTCGCGGTCCCAGGAGTCAGCTTCTGCCTGGGGGCTGACATCACAAGCGGGAGCTTCAAAGCGCACCGCATAGCCCCGCTGCTTGCCGCCTCGTAGTCCTGGTGCCTTTACTCCTGGTGGGATACGCGGTCCCAGGAGTCAGCTTCTGCCTGGGAGCGTGACATCACACGCGGGCACTTCAAAGCGCGCCGCATAGCCCCGCTGCTTGCCGCCTCGTAGTCCTGGTGCCTTTACTCCTGGTGGGACTCGCGGTCCCAGTAATCAGCTTCTGCCTGGGGGCATGACATCATACGTGGGCGCTTCAAAGCTCACCACATAGCCCCGCTGCTTGCTGCCTCATAGTCCTGGTGCCTTTACTCCTGGTGGGACTCGCAATCCCAGGAGTCAGCCTCTGCCTGGGGGCGTGACATCACACGCAGGCGCTTCAAAGCGCGCCGCATAGACCCGCTGCGCAGGACGCGTGCAGGCGAAGCCCGGGCCAAGGGTGGGCCCGTCCTTGCCCATCGAAGACCATTGGAGGCCGGGCTGGGCAACCCCTCTGAGACTCAAGATTCTTGTCCGGAGGATGATCTAGCTGCCAGGGAAGTCAGGACTTTACCTTACCTCCCAGTATTCCCGACACTCCTAGGTCCCAGTTTAGGGGGTGCGATTACCGCGGTGGGGGACGCCCGTGGTCGCTTGTTTAAGTTTGGGCTGGACCATTCCCCTTGGCCTTGGAGCGCAAGTGTCCCAGGTAAGGAGACCTACGACATTGTCTTCTGGTATTTGCTTTACTTTTTTCTCCAAAAATTTCTGCTATTGAGTTCAAACTATGGGGAAGTGGAAAGCAGTTGACATCCCAGTGCTTCCCTCTGGTGCTAAAAAACTCAAGAAGCGGCCAAGTGGGAAAGTGGATGGATGCTCCAATACCAGTAGGAATCAGTTTAAAGCTATTGACTCATTATTTGAAGAGGTGGAGGCAATTCTGAGGAGCCCTTCCATCTCTGCCCCCCTAAACTCTGAAAAATCTTCGTAGAGGAAGATCCCTGACCTTTTCAAGAAAAAATCCCAAGCGTCCCAACTAGTCGCAAAAGTGGATTTTCCCCCCACCCCCAAAATTCAGGCACCAACTCCTTCCCCACTGAAGAGACTTGTTTTGAGCACGACACCTACCAAATGCCTTTTAGCCAGGGACATTTCACCTTCAAGTTTGAGGGCTTCTTCTTCTACCAACATCCCCTGCACAAATAGATTTTCAGTCCTGTCTACTCTTAATGGGAGTCCAGAGTGTCCCTTGCATTTAGTCTCTGATGATCTAGACATGGAGAAACAAATTCGGAAGATACAACCAAATGGAGCACCTGAGTTGGCAATTATTCTCCAGAAGTTAGACGCTCTAAAGTCCATGGTATCAATAATTTTGAACAAAATTTCTGGACTATCTGAACAGAGGGCAACATGTAATTGCAAACTGTCGAATGAGGACGACCACAATCCTGTGTTGACTGGGGGGCCAGGCATGCAAGATGCACCAGATGTTAGTGGCCAAGTGGGTAATTGCCCGTACGCCATGAGCCTAGGGCAAGGCCCAGAGACACAGTAGTGAAGGGGAAGGTGACCTGTTTATCTGTGCCAGCTACTATGGGGCGAATGCCCTATTCAGACCTAACCAAAAATGAGCATACATTTGGTTCAGGGAAATTAACTATCTCCCGTCCAATTGTTACCCCGGAAGATTTTAGGGGAGATATGGGTGTACAGGTGCCTGCCAGTCTCCATAGACTTTCCTCCCATGGTCTACCTAGATATGCAAAGGTGTGTGACACGAAGGGGAGACAGGACTGGAGAAGGAAGGATGCCTACATTTATTTGATAGTGGTCCCTAGGTTGCCAGCTGGTTACAAAGAAACACACGATTGGGGGAACATGGCGGCTGAAGGTCAGCAGCGTTCGCGCTGTTAGAACAGCCGCGCCGCTGCTGGACCCCCCACCGGCACGAAGTCAGGACGTGAGCAGGAGGAAGGAGAGGAGACACGGAGCAGGGACGGGAAAATTCTCCCGTACACTTACACTTACCCGACAGCGGCATGCCATCTCGCAGATTACGAGATCGGATACCGGTGCGAGGCAAGACGCCGGCAGTGGGAGCTGCTGCGGGACGGGAAAGTGGCGGCAATTAGGAGCGCGCTGCTCTCGAAGTTCGGAGAGTGCACGCTCTCACCTCCAGGGTCGCTCTGAGGGGAGCGACCGGAGGCAGAGCAAGCAGGGGCAGCACAAGACGTTTTGGCAGCATAGCAGGCAGGACTGAAGAATTACTGCCTAGAACAAGAAGAAAGGACTCCCTATCTCCATCTTCAACGTTGGGGCCTGTGAATTTGCACCAAGGCAACATGAATGACGACGGAGGTCAGGTACTGGGAGAGGGGGGTGGACATGTTGAGTCTGAGGACTTTAGTAGCTTAAGGGAGGGAGGCTCTTCTGATATATTTTCATGTCAGGTCAGCAAGGACATGGTTAGTGGCCCTGAGAATTCTTTGGATAGTTTGCTGGGAGAAATGGGGGCAGCACTGCCACAGCAAAAGAAGAGACCTGAGGGGAGGAAAAAAATAGCCCTCCCCTCGCTCTCAACAGAGAATATCCCCCTTGTTGATGGCATATTTTAAGGACAAGAGCCTAGGCAACGTCATGGCCACTGCTAATAAATTCACCCCCTGCTTCTTTGGATACAATTCCAAATAAAACGTTATAGTCCGAATGTGAGGAGGGTGAGCAAGATGTTGTGTACGGGAGCATTTTCTCTGTCTCATCTGTACCCCCTTTAAGTGAGGGGGGTAGCAGGCATGAGTATACCGATGCAGAAGCAGACCCCTCATGGTATAGGAGAAGATACCCCCCACAACAAAGTAATGACACCTTAGAGGGGAGGATACCAGATTCCTTGAGTTCCCAGCAGGACCCATCACTGGAGCCGAATTATACGCATATTCAGCCATCGTTAGAGTCCCTGCTGCACTCTTTATCTAAGGAAGTTAGTCAGGGATTCGTGGTATCACAGAATAACCAGAAAGGGATTCAAGAGGTCTGTGAGGCTTTGGCGGCGAAGATGGATATTTTGACACAGCGAACTCAGATTCTGGAAAATCAAGTGACTCAACTTAGTGAAACGGTGGAGAAACATACAAAGGATATTGAAGTATTAAGGATGACGGGAAAGCAGACTGCTGAGCATCTGGAAGTGTTAGAAAACCATGCCACGAGGAATAACATTAAAATAATGAATGTTCTGGAGGGGGTTGAGGGAGATAATATTAAAATGTTTGTGGTAGGTCTCCTGAGTCAATGTGGGGTGTGGGAGGGGCCCGAGGATTTGCTATCCTAAGATATACAGAGGGTCCATATGGACCCTTTTCGGAAATCATCAAATGCCACTAAGCCAAGAAGGATACTGGTGAATTTTCTCACCTATGTTATTAAGGAAAAGATCCTCTCTAAAGCATTGAAAATTGGAACTTTTAATGTGAGTGGCTTCTCTTTTGAAATAAGATTGGATGTATCGTGGATGACATCCAACCGTCAATGGGAACTTGGCAAGAGGTTGGAGGAGTTTAGGAAACTTGGAGCCACAGCCCAGTTAAAATTTCCAGCAATTTTGAGAGTAATGAGAGAAAATCGGATGCATGACCTACGGGATGTCCACGAAGCAGATTCTCTCCTTGAGAAATTTAAGAACAACTAAATTATGTTGGGGTACTTGTTTGCTCTCCTCTCTACCTTTTTTTTTTTTTCTCTCTCGGTGGGGGTCTAGTAGTCCCAAATGGCTGGATAGCCAAAAATGGGGGGGGGGGTTACCCAGGGAGGTGATAGGGAGGGTACTGGGGGGTCTGGATGGTGGGGGGAAGGGATTTGGCAGCGGTGGGGTGGATCAGATACGGGGGAAAATGTCCTCATTATAAAATGGATCGACCCGTAATACTGTTTATTAGAATGCTCGTTACCTTTGAAAAAATATATAAGATGGATGGCTGCAGGTAATTTCCAGACTCTCTCATGGAACGTGAACGGGTTGAGAGTAAAGGCAAGGAGAAGTTATGTCTTGCAGTATATTAAGGACTCCTCTGCACAAATTATAATGATTCAGGAGTCTCACTTGACATCTCTAGAAGCGCAGGAGATATTTAAACCTCTGGCTTGGGTTAGTCAAATGACATGCTCTAATAATGCATCGCATTCAAAGGGAGTGGTAATTTTGGTTAAGAGAGCTGCTAATGCCTTGATCATGTGCACTAAATCAGACACAAAGGGTAGATGGGTTATGGCGGATGTTAAAATTAACCAGGCCATTTATACTTTGGTATCTTATTACGGCCCCAATGTAGATGACACGACTTCTTTATGGGAAATATGTAATGCACTTTTGGAAATCAGTATCCAATTATAATAGCAGACGACTTTAATGTGCTTTTAAATTACACGATAGATAGGTCCTCTGGTAGTAAGGCCTGTGGGTCTCGGAAATCTTTGGCGTATATTAAAGTGATGATGGATCAGTTTGCTTTGATTGACATTTGGAGAGAATTACATGGTTGCTTACGCAGTTCTACCTTTCATAATAGAAAATTCAGGCATTCTATGATAGAATATTTTTACTAGCTAGGGCTCTAAAGGCATGTGTGGTGGATGTACAACACATCCCTGCTCATTTATCTGACCATGCTGCTGTTATGGTGATTCTGAAGGAAGATGGCCCACAGTCGGCAAAAAGGTGGACGTTAGATCGCTCCCTACTAAGCAACATGGAGGTGGTAGAATGTTTGTCGAGGGAAACCAAGTGGTTTTTTGAGGATAATTGGAATTCTGCAGCGCCCTATGTGGTGTGGGATGCATATAAAGCCTTTATTAGGGGAGTTCTGATTTCCATTTCTGCTCGGAGAAGCAGGGAGTACAGATTAGGCGTTCAGAATATTGAGAAAGAATTAGAGAGGTTAAAGAAAAAATTGGTTGAGGTACATTTGGCTGGGAAAAGTGAACACTCAATTATGTTAGAATTGGTGACTAAGAGAGTAGCACTTTCAGCTTAAATAGAGGCGCGAGTAAGAGAGAAATGGGAGGCAAGTAAATTTGCAAATTTTGAGTATGGGGAATGCGCAGGGAAATTATAAGCATGGAAATCAAAGTTTGATCTTACTAGAAACCAAATTTCAGAGATAAGAGACCCTGGCACAGGTGAGGTTGTAACAGACTCCTTAGCAATTCAAAGAGCATTTCAGTTTTTTTTAAGCTTTATATAAAGAAGATCTACCAGAAGTGGCAAGAGAGGGGATGCCAAAGGTAGAAGAATTAATGTCAAGGAAACTTAGTGAGGAAGGGGTGTCTCTTTTGGACGAGGAGTTTTCGGAGGGAGAAATAGTACAGGCTATCTCCAAAGCAAAAAAAGGGAAGACAGCAGGCCCTGATGGCTTACCTGCTGAGTTTTATGTAAAAGTAGGTAGTATTTTATCTGCTCTGCTCAAAGTTCTTTTTAATGCAATTTGGAGGGGGAAATCTCAACTACTAGGGTCTTGGAATGAAGCGATAATAACAGTCATATTAAAACCCAGGATAGATTCCTTGTCCTGTGAATCATACAGGCCAATTTCCCTATTGAATAATGATTATAAAATATTCACAAGTATACTCGCCAGTAGACTAGGGGAGTGTATTGCGTCCCTGAATCATGAAGATCAAAAGTTTTTTTTTTAAATCAGGTATATGTATCAATTATCCCACGAACTAATCAGGGCAATTGATATGGCATCAGTATCGGGTCTCCCTTTAGCGGTTATTACTCTTGATGCCACTAAGGAGTTTGACAGAGTGAACTAGGGCTATTTAAATGATATTTTAGCACAGCTGAACTTCGGGCCAAGGTTCTTGGGGGCGATTAAAAGTGTCTATACCAATCCATCGGCAAGAGTTTTGATAAATGGGAGTTTAACCTCTCTGTTTTCTATTACTAGAGGGACCAGACAGGGCTGTCCTCTCTCCCCTTTGCTCTTTGATGTATTTATATAGAGCCACTTGCTGGTATGATTAAAAAGGACGCTTTAATAAAACCTTTTGTTTATAAGGGCTGGAAGAAAAAGGTATCTATGGTATGCGGATGACATTATAATTTATACTACAGACCTCCTCACGGCACTGGATAGAGTGAAAGGGATAACACAAAATTTTGGCCAGGTATCGGGGTATCAAATTAATATGTCAAAGACGGAAATCATGACATGGAACATGGATACCCATCATAAGCTACTAAAGGACGAGATAAAATACCTTGGAGTTAAGATACCACAAGATTTGGAGAAAACGTCGTCGGTAAACCTGAAATTTTTGACGCATCAGATAGATAAACTGTTATTAAGCTGGGTACATTCTCCTTTAACTCACTAGGGAGGGCAAATTTAGTAAAAATGTTTATTCTTCCAAAGCTCACTTTTCTCTTCAATATGATCCCGCTGTAATTTGCGGAAAAAAGAATACAGGATATACAATCAAAGATAGATAGTTTTATCTGGGCCTATAAGGTAATCAGGATTGCCAGGAAGAAGCTCCGTAGAAGTTATTTTTCAGGGAGGAATTGCCCTCCCGGATATCCAGCTATATGCATGGGCATTCCAGTTAAAGTATGTTAAAGATCTATTAGTAGCAGAGGAGGTCTCCCCACAAAAGAAGGCTATGCTGAGCGGCAAAGGGGAAGAAGAGCGGAATTTCCTATATAAATTTGGCCACCCAAAGTTCTATAAAAAAGTAAGGCTGAAATCACTAAAGGCAGCGGCCTCTTTGTGGGCAAGAATCAGGAAAATCACTAATCTATCATATTATAGTGCTCACGCTCCCATTTGGGATTCCCCCGGAACCCCGGAATGTCTGAAAGATGTCTTGGCTCGCCCTCTGAGGGAGGCAGGTATCATGGAATGGGGACAAGTACTACAGGAGGGGGTATTGAAACCTTGGGGAACATTTGTCACTAGCCAGTGTTCGATGTCTAGGTTCAAATATTATCAATTACACGCATGGGTAAGATCTTTAAGGATAGCGGAAAAGGAGACCAATGAGTTGGTGGAGCTGTTACATAACAAATCTGCCATGTGAGAAGGAAGCTGCTACCTATTATAGAATATTCTTGGAGTGTTTGGATAGCTTAGATGATGATCAGAATTTCCCGGGCTCCTTATGGGAGGAGGTGGAGATTAGTACATTATGGGTAGACTCTTGGCAACGTCTCTATAGTGTAGTCAAGACTGCTGCCCTTAGAAAGAATCATTTATTTGTTTTGCACAGAGCATATTATACTCCAAAGAAGTTAAATAAATTCAACAAAAATACCCATGCAGCCTGTAAAAAGTGTGGGCTAGTGGGGGCAGACGATATTCATATGTTGATGCTGTGCTCCCGGGTTTCAAATTTTTGGGGGGATGTGTTTGAGACTGTATCTTCTGTGATGCATGCCCCATTGGTGGCCTCCCGGGCTTTAGTTTTATTTGGTGGCACCTTAGAATCGATAAACGTCTCAAGTACTCATAGGAATTTGCCATTTTATTTAATACTTCTGGCAAAACGGGAGGTTTGTAGGCATTGGATTTCTCCTACTCCTCCAACCTGGTGGGAATGGGTGGATGCTGCAACGATCCTTCTCATTCGTTATCTGATTTGGATTGACTAAATATTGCCCCTGGTGCAGGGCTTATCAATGTAGTAACTGGGGTTGGTAGAGAAGAACGGCCTGGTAACCCAGATAATGGGGGTCATTCCGACCCCGGCGGTCAAGGACCGCCGGGGCCGGGGTCGGCGGGAGCACCGCCAACATGCTGGCGGTGCCCCGCAGGGCATTCTGACTGCGCCGGTTTGGCCGCGGTCAGAAGAAGAAAACCGGCGGTCTCCCGCCGGTTTTCCGCTGCCCGACGGAATCCTCCATGGCGGCGCAGCTTGCTGCGCCGCCATGGGGATTCCGACACCCCATACCGCCATCCTGTTCCTGTCGGTTCGCCCGCCAGGAACAGGATGGCGGTATGGGGTGTCGTGGGGCCCCTGGGGGCCCCTGCAGTGCCCATGCCAATGGCATGGGCACTGCAGGGGCCCCCGTAAGAGGGCCCCACAAAGAATTTCAGTGTCTGCTGTGCAGACACTGAAATTCGCGACGGGTGCAACTGCACCCGTCGCACCTTCCCACTCCGCCGGCTCCATTCGAGCCGGCTTCCTCATGGGAAGGGGTTTCCCGCTGGGCTGGCGGGCGGCCTTCTGGCGGTCGCCCGCCAGCCCAGCGGGAAAACCAGAATGGCCTCCGCGGTCTTTCGACCGCGGAGCGGCAATTTGGCGGTTCCCTCCAGGCGGGCGGCTACCGCCACCCGCCAGCCTCAGAATGAGGCCCAATGTCTCTTACTTGGGAACTAGGATTAAAACCATATACCCAGAACTTACCATTATGTCTTGGAATGTGGCAGGAGTGGGAAAAAAGTTGGGAGACCCAGAGTGGGTTAGTATTTATTAACAATCAAGACATATGCCTACTTCAGGAAACTTGGGCTGAAGAGGCGTTTTATCTAGATGGGTTCATAACTTACTTTTCCCCGGCCCAACCCCCGTCTGTGGGTTTTGGTAGACCAAAATTGCGATTCTGCTGAATAAAAAATTATAATGTGATCACTTAGCACTAAGCCTCAATTCACATGACCTAATAGGGGTTCAACTTACATTCCAACCTGGCCTTATTGTGAACATGGTCAACGTGTATGTAAGGTCCGTTTCACGAGGCATAGAGTCTAAGGTGCTTGCCCACTTGGCTAAACATATGGAGCACCTGCATCCATCAGGGTTCCTGGTGGTTGGGGGTGGTATGAATTACACTTTTGAATCCAAGAATTTCTTCAGTAATTTGACAACTGAGGAAGATGAATACTGGGGTATTCCTCAATCGAAGGAGGACGTTTCCTGAATCGGCTCCTGTGTCGCCTCCCAGATGGCCTCCCTCTGCCTTAGATACGGTTTAAGAGAATGCAACGGCCGCACTAGCCCAGATCCAAATTGTGCCCCTACCTTCAAGCATGGGTCTTCCTTAAGTACCATTGACTACTTCCTGGTGGACGTGAGGCTTTGGACTAGCACCATAGACATGAAGGTTGAAACTCGTCACAATAGCGACCACAATCCTTTGCGCCTTACCCTATCCAACCATGCCTTTAGGAGAGCTAAGAACCTAGAGACTACTGACGTCCCCATTCCTCTTTTGAATCATAGACAAACCTGTGTTAGCTGGCCAAGAGTAATATCAAATCCATATACGATCAAGGCAATCTATTCATCCTTTTTAAAACTCATCTCTAGGTTTTGTGAGCAAGAGGTCGACAACATCCCAATTCTGAGCATCCACGCAGAAATGGCAAGTATCCTACAGGGTTTCTTTTACAAGAATTCCCCCTCTAGGCATACCCCTGATCAAACTCAATCTAGGGAATGGTTCAATAGGGACTGCGCCCATGCAAGGTTCATTTTAAAATGAGCCCTTCAAACGCACTCACAGGAGCAGATTAGAAAGCCCAGACTAAGGTACACCTAGGCTCTGGAACTAGCAAAAAAAACTTGGGAACATGATATTTGGCAAAAAATTCTGGAGGCAGTCAAGAATCTGAATGATGGCTCCTTTTGGAGGTTGCTGGTCAGTAGGCATAGAGGGGGCAATGATACAATTACCTGGCATATTCAGCCAGAAAGATGGGTGGCCCATTTTTCTGAGATTTACGCTGCCCCTGTACAACATGTCCTTATGTGTAATGGGGGTGATGAATGTAGACTCTCTGTTGAAGGCCCTGTGAAGGATATTGTTTTCACGATGGCTGAAACTACAGCAGCCATAAATTCCTTGACACCAGCTAAAGCTCCCGGTCCGGATAAGATACCGGGGGATTTGTTTAAATCTGAACCCGTTATCTGGACGTGGTATATTAACACACTATTGAACGCCATAGCAGCAGGTGGCACCATCCCGGATATGTGGCACAGGGCGGAAATAATCCCCATATATAAAAAAGGTGATGTAGGCTTACCAGGCAAATATAGACAAATTAGTCTTATCGATAATTAGCAAAAGATCTTTGCAAGAAAGTTTTAGATAGGCTTATGGAATGGGTTCAAGACACTCAGGTTTTATCCCCTCTTCAGGCTGGGTTTCGTCCAAAAACCAGCACGATGGATCAGGTCTTCAGGCCTTCTTTGTTTTATTGGAAATATGTCACTCTAGCAAAACAAAAATTGTATGTCGCCTTTGTGGACCTAAGATCTGCTTTCAACCTTGTCCCCAGAGGGAAGCTATGGGAAGTTCTAAATAAAATTGGTGTCCCAGAGAATCTAGGGTATTTAATCCAAAGGTTACATGGGAATACCTATGCAAGAGTGAGATGGGGCAGCCAGGGGGCTCGAATAGATATTAGGAGGGGGGTACGTCAGGGCTGTGTCCTTGCTCCCACTCTCTTTTCTTTGTTCATCAATGAGGTGGTTGAATTTGTAACTGATAGTAAAAATGATGCTCCATCCCTGAATAATCAAAAAATTATGATCCTGTTATTTGCTGATGATTCACTCTTAATTTCCAAAACTCCTAAGGGCCTGAAGGTCCTAGTGGACAGATTCAGCGCTGTTTGTGCAGACTGTGGTTTGGAACTTAACCCCAGCAAAACCAAATGTACACGCCTTTAAAAAAAAGCCCAAATGAATTGCATTAAGCAATTATAGTTCTTTAAATTATTTATATATTGATTAAATATAATAATTTCATGATTATTGTGATTCATTGTTATTTGCATATAGTATGACATTGAGAGGCAGTTCCTTTCATCATATAGGTACGTCAAGGTTTTTAACATACATGTTTTCTTCTTTTATTTTCCTACGATTAATTGACTGTTTAATCCTATCTTAATCCTGTATTCACTATGTATTTATTGTTATTTTTACCTGTGATTGTATTGCTTTGATGGTTAATTTTGACTGAATAAAGCTATGTGTGATGATGATGATGATGATGATGATGATATGCACTTTTATGCCTGTTAACTGAAATATGTGCCTTCTGCCTATGTCCTGTGACATATGACTGTGAACACCTATACTGTTGGGGCTCCTGCCTTTCAGAAAGTAATACAAAGGGGGCTTAGATGTGGAAAGGATGGCCCATAGGATTTCCTAGCAGGCTGTGCCGGAGGGTTTGAACAGGGGTGGTGAAGTGACGCAGGACTCTAGGATTGGCTGGGGTGCCTGCCTTTGGAACCCTTCCTCTCCTCTTTATGTACTCTTGCCCACGGGGAGTCTCCTTTGCCTGTGGATTTTTATCCACTTCACTGCTGGATCCTGGCACCGCCATAGAGAACTGGAAGGAGGAACCCCCTGACCTCCCACTCGGGACCAATGACTCTGCCCAGTTGCCCCCAGGACCAGTAGGTCTCCCTAAGAGTCAGTGAGGCTGGCCCCCTGTGGACTAGTTGGGAAAAAACTGGATTTTTCTGTGCCCAGATACCAAGATCAAGAGGAGAGCTGGAGCAGGGAGCTAGAGGAACCAGCTCCTTGAGGATTACGCCGCTTTGGAAGTGAGAAGGATTGCTGCAACTGCCTGTGTTTGACAGAGCTCGCCAACCGGAGTAAAATAAGACTAAGATCGTCAAAGAGGCCCAATGTAGCCCAAGTTATGGCATTTAAAGTGTTGTGACCTTTGACCTGCTGTTTCCCAACCACCTGGGCTCACCAAAGTTTAGGACTTACTGAAGAGTGCTGGAGCAGGCATTGTCACCCAACCTGTGCCTTTTTGCCTCATGTGCACAAAGTTCAGTGTGAATGAAGGAGAAAGCTGCAGCGAGTGTTGAAAAGCAAAGGCAGAGGACACAGTTAGGATTTAGTTAGCTGCAAGGGGAAGAGCATCCTCAGGCCTTTAGCTGAATAAAGCAGTCTAAAGCTGCGTAAGGAGTGGCTGTGTGACTTATCCCAGGTAATTTACTTGGTAGGATATCTCACCCCTCTCTAGGCTTGGTAAGACCTGGGGACTATAATAGGCTATTCCAGGCTTTTGCTTCCTGGAAAGGATCCCATCTAGGCACCTTTGAAGGCAAAGAGTGTGGGGAGGGCACCTTGGGGTGTGCAACAGCCTTCCTAGTGAAGGTGTGTTTGGTGCAGTTTGCAGTTCGGTCATCTTTGCTGAGGCTGTACTTGGGCCATGTGAAGCTACAGCAGAGGAGTCACCAGTGAGATCTATCAGTTGTCCTTGGTGCCGAATGTCTGCAGACATTCCAGGTGTTCTAAAGTTAACTAAAGTGGTTGCTTGCCAATGGGTCTGTATTTCTTTCACCACCTTTTTTGATTCCCTCTCTAGGGACTAAAGATCAAGTGGAATTAACTGGTATACTATTTTGGCGAGCATTGACAAGTGGAGATATTTTGAGTTACTACATTTTTTGCTATTAAGGAGTGGGAGAACTGCAAGTTGTGCCATCTTGGTGGCACCAAAATCGAACAATCTCAGTTATCCTCAAGTCCCGTTAGCTTGAGGAGGCCCAGAAGTAAGGAAGGGAAGCACTGTGACATAGGAAGTGATGGGAAGAGGAGCTCTATGGGATACTTCAGAGAATGAAACTGGGAATAATTCACAGCCGCCAATTAAAACTAGACACTAGACTACCTCTCTCAAGCTTTATTAGAAAATCTGTGTCAAGACACGTTTTCCTGCTAAGGAGGCAACAACGCAGCAGTGATCGCCCTCATCTAATGAACAATTACACATTCCTGGGCTCATCATACATGTCGATAGCAAGGCGTAATGTTCACAAGAGTTTGGCATCTTGGATGCTTTGGCTTCACAAAACGCAATCATCCCTATGTTTACAAAGCATAATTTAAGATCACCTATTGGTGTCATCTTTTATATTAGTTAAAAAGAACCTTGCATGACTGAGCAGCAACTTTTCACAAAGAATGGTAGTCAGGACAATTGTATTTACGTGACAATATGCCACTAACACTATTAACATCAAGTCTAAATTTAAATATTTCACCCTCCTCTGCTTTATTACGTCTTACGGCTAATTCAGTTGACACTACAAGGTATTCTAGAGGCATTGAGGTGTTGATAGTAAAAACACAATTTCTTTGCAGAGTATAGCAGGTGAACTTCAAAAAGGTACATACCAGTCTACCTACAATAATAAGACCAGTAAGTGAAAGGACAATGGATAAGACTAAAAACATCATCAATAACTTAATAGTTGGAACTTGGTTTGATTCAGCCACGCACTCTAAGGTAATATCTCAAAACCCTAATCCAGTAGAAAATAATGGGGCTGAATAGAAAAAGGGCAATTATTGGCTTGGAATGTTCCATAAAGTGTCCTGGCACTAATTCATGCACTGCATACACACCATGGGACCCGTGGGGAAATGGACCATTCTGATCGTCTTACTGTAAATATAAATATCGGCAATGGACTAAGCTAAGGGTAAGCTTTGGCACCGAATCTGTTTAGCCTATGTTTGGCTGATTTGCCTGTCACATTAAAAAGCAATATGAAAGGGTTCAAAGCCTATACCTTGGGTAATGTATGACGACACCCTGGTGATTTTAGATAATACACCAAGGGGCTTTGAGAAGTAACTCGAATTAACTCAGTATTGTAAGACACATTATGTAAAAGCAGGGTCCGAGACAATTGGTTCCACAATCTGAGAACAAGAGGAATGTTTAGTGAATAAAACGCTCACCAAGGATAAGTGCTGTGGTCTGAATTTGACAAGATGAGACCAAGCAAGGCAGTCTCAGTTCACTTTCATTCCGAGGCTGGTAAATGGAGTTCTATAAAATGTGTAGTTACTTCTGTTAATTGCAATTTTTAGAACTGGAAGACCAACTTTGTGTATTGGGAAATACCAAATTGTTTTTATTGTGCAGAATACTGATGAATCAGCTGAGGACTGTTCATAGAAGTTGTCAAGGAAAAGTTGATGATTAATGGGTGTATAAAAGTCATGAGAAGGCTTGTAGGACCGGATAGTAGTGGTCAAATGTATCTGTTATTTGCATGGCAACATTACTGATTAGCAGTTTCACAGTATTATTATTGAAGTCGTTGTAGGCATCTAATTCGTATTACTATAGCAGGTTGGTCTTGCAGTTTCACAGCTATTTGGAAGACCTTACAGATGAAGTTGACGTGAATGATAGAATGGTGATTGGCCAAGTCATTAGACATTTGTGAGAAAGAATGATTTGTTCAGTTTTGTCCAGCTAAAAGTGACAAAGTAAAGCTACGTCAAGCATTGGTTACATCAAGATTGGCTGTGAGGGCCAAAGCAAAAAGGAATTTGATGACGGAATCCGTAATTATGTTACACCCATTTGTGAGGTATTGGGGGTTTGGGATTTCATAATATTTTCTATGTCATTGGTGCAGTGGAGTTGGAAGGGGGTGCAGATGGGATGTAAGGTGTGTAGAGCGAGATAGGGGTTGTTGTAGGGATTTGTGAGATCTGTGTTGTGACATAAGGAATTAATCATCTGGCAGCAGAAATGGTTTGTTACTTGATCTTCAATGGCATGGGGTATCATTGGTGGTGGAATTAGATTGTTGTATTAAGACCTGGGCGTAATTGTAGATACTCCAGTGTAAAATTTCATCACATAATTTCTGTGTAATAACCGGGAGTGCATGATCACGCCACGTCAATGCTTTTGAGGAAAATCGTATTGTGAGAAGCACTGAAACAAAACGAAATGAACTATCACAATCGCCTTCTTGCAAATGCCATCTTGTGAGCGCCAAGCATCAAATTCGTACTAGAGCAGGAGTTCTTATTATATGGCAGTCATCATCGATCATTTTGGGTAGTTTTTTTTTTTTTTTTTTTACCGAGCAGATGAAAAATCAATTTGAAATTCATATTCGAGTAGATAATTTACCCAAATGGACCATTCAGGTAATTTTTTCAGCGCAAAACCCATGTTTTATTTTATTTGTTGCCCATAGGAAGTGCCTAGGAAGCTACTGTACACGCAGTAGCAGCTTCCTCCTCCTGCCCTGAAGATTCGTCCCTCTGCTTGTTCAGCACTTTGTTACTTTCGATTTGGATATTGGTGGGACAGGATCACTCTCCTGTTGTCTGCACACTCTGTTTCATCCATACTCCTAAAATCTTTACTTCCCAGGAAAAATCAAGGATGTTCAATGCTGCACTGAAGAAACAGCTTGTTGTTTGAGGTCAGACAGGCAACAGAATTTTAGATATTTATTTTTTTTGCATCTTTGTTGTTGGTTGAAAGCCTGGAGTTTGGAATATGGGCTAGGCTACCTGTGCTTAACGTTTTTAAGCGGGTATGTCTGAAATTAAATATACCTGTTTTCCTTTACCTTATGTGTTTTTTCAGAATGTGTACGAATGTGTTGACCTCTTAACTGTGGTGGTGTTTTACTGTTTGGCGCCTAAGCTGCCTTGCACTAAACCTTTTAATGTATTTTTCACATTCGTACTGCTGCTAGGCTGTATGTCCATTAAAACACTTTGGGGTGTGTTGACGTCCTTTGAATAAATGTAAAATGTGGGTTATATTTTGTCTGCATGTGCCTATTTTTGACTAAGGTCAGGGTAGCTTCGGAGTCTAGGGCCATGAGGCTCAACATCTTTGTTTATCAGCTACCTTCTTCCTTATGTGATCGCCCATCATATTTTGTTTGTGTATGTGTGACATAATATGTTTGATTTATTGTGTCTGCTACACGTAAACGTATTTTGGAGAGGTGTTTGTGGTTGAGGAATTATTAAAGTTAATTTAATTTCGTTTTTTGGCATCATTGATTTAATGGTGGTAGATAAAGGGCACTTCTGTGTGTTGCCCAGACACATTTTGGGTAAATTAAGTATATATATATATGTATATATATATATATATATATATATATATATATATATATATATATTGCCACCAGATGTATATTGTGGAGAAGGTGTTTCAGGTAGGACAGGGTGACTTTGTTCTATATTCTCCATGTCTCCTCCTTTTCTAGCCATGCAGTGGTGGTCATTTTGGGGTCATCAGTGTGTGGGTTTGCTATTGGCAGACATGTGGTCTTTGTTCCCCATGCCTCCTTCTTTGATGCCCATGCTGCATTGGCTGTTTTCTGTAGTGTATGTGTGTGTGTGTAGGTGCACGTATGTGTGTGTGGGGGGCAGAAGAGCTAGCCACCACCATTTTGTGCAGCTTTTAGTCTACTTTGACAAGTCATTTTCTAGAAGCAATTATAGAACAGACCCATGACATTTTTGTTAATTTTGGAGGAGGGGGTCCTGGTATATTTATTCGTGATTGGGGCTGATTGTAGGACAGTTTTGTTTTCATTCATTTATTTAATTGTGCCACTTCCCCTTGCCTTCCATAGGGTTCCTGTGGGCACTGGAGTGGCACCAGCATTATTTTTCTTCATTTGTTAAATGTTTCCGTCCCCCACCTTGCCTTCTATTGAGTTCCTATGTGTCCTGGATGGACACCAGTAATTATAGAACTGATTTATTAGATTTATCCCTGCACCCCTCCGCCTCCCATAGGAGTCCCATGGGCCCTGAATGGACACCTGCAATTTTTTTTTTGGATTGTACCTTGCATCCCCCTTTGCCTCCCACCGGGTCCCAATGGCCTTGGAGGGACACCAGAAAGTATTTATTTATTTTGTTTGATTTCTCTGTGCATCTTCTGCCACTAGTAGGGGTTTCATGGCCTTGAAGGGATGACCTTTAACATTTTCCTGTGTTATTTCATGAGAAAAAAAGTTAGTTTGTGCAGAGTTTTGGTACACTATCATCAAGCATTTGTGATGATGATGATAACTTCACTTGTGTTACATTGGTTAGTTTCAGATTGCCCCTGTTTAACTGGCCTTCAAGATTTTTTAAATAATCGTCTGCATACTGGTGCACAAAACATCACTTGTAACTGAGACAGAGAAGTCTGAAATTAGCTAACATGCACATCAGAGTCCTCCCCTGCTAGGTGCTTCTGCTTGTGCAACGTGCCAACTACTAGTGCTAAGAAGATGGCTCCAAAGAAGGAGGCTGCTGCCAAGAAAGTGGTCAATGAGGAGGAGAAGAATCCTGTGCCATCACTGGCATCAAGCACTCATCCTTCTTCAGGAAGCGTGACCTACACTCTACTCTAGGCAGAAACAGGCTGGGAGGAAGATCATTCCTGCATGAACGTCACCATTAACAAAGCCTAAGCCTGTACCGTAATGCATAGCTGACTTCCAACCCTCTATTCCCACAACGGGCCCACCCTAACCTGAAAAAGTCACAGCGCCATCCTCTCCCTATATAAAATAGGCCTTCATGGACTCCATCTGCTTCTTAAGGTCCTGAAGGGCCTGCTTAATTTCCTCCAGGTCTCTTGTGATACGTTGAAGGAGGGCTAAATCTGTGGTGGTTGGTGGGTGTGTGGCTTGGGTGGGTGTGGTCATCAACTTCATGCAGTGCCAAGGATTTTGTTGCCAGGATTCCTCCAACTGGGAGCATGAGGCAGAGATGACTATCGCCTCCTACTCCTCTTCTATGAGGTATACCAGGGAGCGGTACTCCATGGCAACTGCCTCCAATTTTAGACCTGCAGCCAAGCAGTTTTTTCCTGCCAGGAATGGGCATCCAGTACAGGACCTCTGGCAGGAGTAGCTAGATTGGCCAACAAAGAAGAAAATAACAAAAATTGTAGTGCTCCACGAAAACACTTGTTTATAGAATTGAACAGTAGCAAAACATTGCTAATCCCCTAGGGCCACTGCTATTTTTTTGGTGTGAATATTTGCCATAAGGCCAATACATGCAGTATCAATTAATCCATAACCACCACGATCATCAAAAATGTTTTTACTAAAATCGATTAAAAATTAAAATAATTTCATTTACAGACACAGAAGGGCTTATTTACAAGCCCCTGGCGCCACCCCAGTATCACTTTCAGCAACACTCTGGTAGCGCTGTGCCCTTTTCCACATTTAAAAGGCAGCGGTAAGCCACTTTGCATGTCTTAATACCGCCTTGTAAATATGGGACCTCCAATGTAGTTTTCTGCGGCAGAGGGGTATGCAGTGGGTGTTGATGTGGCCGATTGTACGTAACACCCATTGCTTTTATCACTGCCCCAGATTTATGAGAAATCGTAAACTTGAGGCAGTGCCAAAAATGTGGTGTTAGTTTGACCCAACGAGGAGAAATACTTTTATTTCTCCTCTTCAAGGCTTTTTCTATGTGTGCTGCATTTTGCAGCACACATAGAAAGAGCAAAACATGGTTTATGTGCAGGAAGATGTCCCTTCCTGCACATAAACAATCATTAAATAATTACAATCTGCTACTTCTATGTGTAAGAAGATGATGTATAGAAGTAACACATCACTATTATTGATTGTTTATGTTCATGAAGAGACACCTTTCTGCACCTAAACAATCCTTCTCTGCAATGCAGGCACCCTTGTGCTATGGTGCTATTGTACCTGCGTTGGTGCTATGCAGCAAATTTTAGCTCCAGCTCTAGGGGAAACACAGGGGTGCACCATATTTTCATAAATATGGCACATCCCTGTGTTTCTGAAGTAACGCAGCGTGGCGCTGCCAATTTTGCCACTGCACCACGCTGCGCCACTTTCTTGTAAATGATGCCCATAATGTCTGCTAATAAATAAATGAGCTGCAAAATATTTATATGCATATGGCCATTGATGAATATGGCCAGGGCCACTAAAATTATGCAGCAGGCAGGGGCCAAATTATGCAGCAGGGTTGAGTAAATTATGCGGCAAAAAAGGCAACTTATGTGGCTTAATGCAGCAGATTTAGACATACTATTCCTTCACTTGTTAAGACTTTCTAGGCATTGGTTGCACCTCATTAGCACAGGTTTTAAAGCCAAAATACAGCAATAAAGCAACAGAAATGTGACAAGTCAACCTTTGCAAAGGGCGTTCCACTGCGTGGCAACAAATGTTGCTTAGTTTTTTTCAACTTTTAAACCACTTGAGCTAAAAACATTTTTTGGGTGAAATCTGGAGATTATGCAGCAGATGATGAAATATGTGGTAAATGCGGCAAATCTTTAATTATGAATAAATCGTTGCAGCTGCACAATCACATAATTTCAGTGGCCCTGAATATGTAACATTAAAATAAAGAAGCACATTTTATTTTACTCTAAAACATGCAGCAGTAATAGAGCCATCGTGGTGGGCAAGCATGTTTTTCTGGGATAGCTAGTGGTATGTTGTCAGAAATGCCAATGGCTGTACTCTTATTCCATTACCTCCTCATACGTCCCACTTTGAGTAAGTGCAAGCACTACATACTTCCACCCCAAATAGTATTCTACAATCACTTTCTTCCTTGGCTATGGAGCAAGTAAATGTAGGCTAAGGTAAGTTACAAAAGGCTTTGGGATAGGTTTTGGATTGACTGTGGACTGGTAGGTTGTCAAGTAATAGTAGGCTTAGCCACATGGTTAATCAAAAGTAGCAGATGGAACAGTAATGGAAATCATGAACACAGTCAGTCACGTATGCAGACACTGTGGGAAAAATGTGGCACATGACAAGATTGGATTGTAATTGTAAATTTTGGGTTGCCTGGGACAGTGGTAGGTGTGTGGGCACTGGACACTGCATCTTTTCTTTTACTTATTGAATTGCAGAGAAGATGAGCCAGAAACGTAGGAGGCTGGATAATGTATAAAAACAATGCTTACAGCGCAGTCCATATGACAGCCTACCTGATATGCTTCCTTCACTTGTGGTGAACTGGTGTAGCTTTGAATCTGCTGTGTTTATTTAATTTAAACTTCCATGACATATGTGAATTCACTATTGCAGGACTCCGTTGGGGCACAATAAAATGACAAAAGATGGATGATGATTGTCTGGTATGGCGCAACGCCCAGGGGACCAAGTAATGTGATTGACAACAATACCATGAAGAAAAAATTTGCAACTATCATTACAAGACTCAGGGGCTTTGTCCCCGAGACCTGAAAAATAAAATTTAAAAGCACATAAGTAGGAGGGGTAGGGATACCTTAACCACCTAGCCCTTGTTAGGGTGATCAGGGGGAAGGGCTCACAAGGGTTGTGATGTAATGCTGCCTGAAAAGTAATACATATATTATTAAAACAAATATTACAAAACATCACTTACCTATCCCCATCACTTTGACTCCAAGTAGGTGAAGTAGGCCCTGCTTTGGTACTGGATGTTGACCCAGCAGTGCATGACTTACTACTGGGTGCAGGAGACTACAATTTGGCTGTGCATGCTTTGCCACACTCTCCCAAACGAAGGCCTATATTGACATTTTTTTTGTGCCGCATTTGCATCTTCGTTTGATGCAAAATCAGCCCAAACTTACAAAATGTAATTGTGTTTTGTAAGTTTGCACCGCTTTTGCATCAAAAAATGATGCAAAAGCAACACAAAAAAGTATAAATATGGGCCAAAGTAGTTACATGCTTGTCCACGTGAGGTTTATTTCTGCCATTTCTGAGCACAAAATGAGTCACAGCGTAATTTTTCAGAAACAACATTTGCAAAATGTAAGGTAATTACTTGGATTTACGTAGTAATACGATAGAGAAAATTACATGAATTATGCACACCCTAGCTGTAATGTTTTACAGCCTTGAAAAGGGCTTTGATTTCACTGCCAACTTCAGAGACAGTTTTGCATAGTAATCAGATTTGGCTTTGGTGCATTACCAGGCCATGCATGAAAATTTGATGACTGGAATAACAGTGGATTTATTTTTTCTGTTTCTGTGAGTAAGAAAGAGTATGGATTTAAATGTTTTGGTTTGCTTCAATATTATCCTGTTGGTTTGCAGTGAAGAGAAGATAGGGCCTGTGGTACAGAGTTGAAGAGGCAGATTGTAAAGGATCTGGAGATAATAGCTACAAATGTAGATTGTCTATTTTGAGGTCTATGAAGGTATTGTATGGAAGAAGATTGGGTGGTGGGTGATCTATTCAAGTGGGAGCTGGGGAACCAGGTTTAAGTTTCAGCTTTGGCTTAATATTCTCAGCACATCACTCTCCCTGTGGCTAACAAACAAATATGAATGTGTCCTGGTGTAATGAAACTGGTGCTCATGTAAAGCTCTCCAATACCTTTGGGTCGAGTATACTCTATATAAAGCTGCAAAAACTATATTGTACAAATCTAGCATATCATAAATGACATAGAAAGTATTATCAAAAAGAGTTATGAGGAAAGGACAACACTTTCTATTTGCTCAAAATGTCAGTTCTTTGTTGCAGCTGAGAACAGGGCAAACCATAATTGCGGCCACAGTAGGGTGTGCCCAGGTGATATATCCAGCTGTGCTCACAACTGAGCAAATTTGAGTTTCCGTTACTCCAATGAGTGGGTAATTTCTCAATAACATACCCCTCTAGTTGGTTCTCAGTGTTGCTTTTGTCTATGAAATGTTTGGTGAATTTAGTCAAATTTAGTCACAATCTTTTTACATCTGATTCTGCTTATGTTTTCGTTTTTGAGTATCTTGACTTTACATGATGTCATGCTTATGTACCTTAATTTGCAGGGGCATTTGATTACATATATTACATTGGCTGAGTTGCAATTGGTATGAAATTTTTCAGATCTATTAGCAGAGAATTAATTGCTTCTCCCTGTATATTGGTACATAATGCTTCAACATCCTTCCATGCTAATGAGCAACTCTCTTTTGCAGTCAAATCTTTTTCCTTCCAAGATGTTTAGCATATCTTTTGTGGCTTATAAATAAGAGAACATCTGTTTGACCGAAGGTTGTAGGAACCAGTCATGGAATAGGTAAAATGGTTCCAACATCTATCCTATACTTGAAGCTATTGATCATCCTAGATGTTTGAGTTTTGGCACTTTAGAAAGTATGTAAAAGTATGGTATTCTAGGTTGAGTGGTGAAAAAAACCTCAGCTTTATGTTTAGTGATCAGGCCTCTTGGTTGCCCGACCATGAATGTGATATTCTCCAGAATATCTCGGGTAGGCTCTTTAGGCAGCTTTGTTTAGTTAGGAGTCTCATGCACTCATCTCAGTATATTTACCTTGGCATAATTACTATAGCTCCACCTTTATCAGCCTTTCTAATCATTATAAAATCGAACCTTGATAAATCCTGCAGTATTATTCACTTATTGTTTGATATAATCTGTTAAAATGAATTGTCCCATCTTTTTGGATTTCAATCTGTTTAGTATCTGCCTGTTGAAATGCCAGAGCTTATGGTGGCATGTTGAAGGATGGTGGTGAAAAGGTGGATTTATTTCATAGACCTGCCTTTGTGGGGTAAATAATGAGTGATCCCTTTTCTGCAAAAAATAGCTTCAAACATGTTTTTCCATTAATAATTAATTCAGATAGTTCAATTTGCTGTTTAGGCATGTCACTTTTTGGTGCAAAGACAAATCCAACAACTTTGTTCGATACAGTTATCTGAGCATCAGTGAGTGTTGCCTTCCTGAGATTAATTATAATAGTCAGGATTTGCTCATCCCTGGCTGTGGGTCTTTGGACTACTTCATGTTTGTACTCTGGTGGGATACCTTCCAGTGTACGTTCCAATCTTTTCTCCTACCTGTTAGACTTTTCATCCTTGGCGTGGTCTCCTTTAACTTTTTGCCTCTGTACCCCAGGTTGTTGATGTATGCTGGACTCTGATTTTGCTGTTTTTGTTACTCTGGGCACTTTACCACTCCTAACCAGTGCTAAAGTGCAAGTGCTCCTATACAAAATGTGTATGTAATTGGCTTATCCATGATTGGCATATTTGATTTATTAGTAAGTCCCTAGTACAGTGCACTAGAGGTGCCCAGGGCCTGTAAATCAAATGCTACTAGTGGGCCTGCAGCACTGGTTGTGCCACCCACATAAGTAGCTCTGTAATCATATCGCAGACCTGCCACTGCAGTGTCTGTGTGTGCAGTTTTAACTGTAAATTCGACTTGGCATGTGTACCCACTTGCCAGGCCTAAACCTTCCCTTTTCTTACATGTAAGGCACATCTAATGTAGGCCCTAGGTAGCTCCAAGGGCAGGGTGCAGTGTATGGTTAAGGTAGGACATATAGTAATGTGTTTTATATGTCCTGACAGTGAAATATTGCTAAATTCGTTTTTCACTGTTGCAAGGCCTGTCCCTCTCATAGGTTAACATGGGGGCTAACTTTAAATCTGATTAAACTGTAGATTCCCTTTGGGAGTGGATGGACATTTGGAGTTTGGGGTCTCTGAGCTCACAATTTAAAAATACATCTTTTAGTAAAGCTGATTTTAAGATTGCGTGTTTGAAAATGCTACTTTTCTGTGACTCTGCCTATTTGTGGATTCCCTGTCTGAGTCAGTTGGACAGTTGGGCTGGTTGCACCTCACACTAGACAGTGACACAAAGGGAGCTGGGGTGTAGTCTGCATTTCCTGATGAGCCATCTGTGCTAGGAGGGAGAGGAGGAGTGGTCACTCACACCGGAAAGGGCTGTGCCTGCCCTCACACAATGCAGTCTCCAACCCCCTGGTGAGTGCCTGGGGCCTGGCCTGGGCAAGGCAGGATTTCACATTCAAAAGAGACTTTACTTTGAAGTAGGCCTACTTCAAAAGAGAAAATGGGTATAAGAAGGGCACCCAAAACCACAGACTTTAGAAACCAAGAGGAACCTCTGCCTGGAGAAGAGCTGAAGAGCTGAGGAAGAAGAGCTGCCCTGCCTGTGACTGTGCTTTGTGGAGCTATCCTGCAGTTGCTGCTTCTGCCAGAGTAAAAGGGCAAAGCCTGGACTTTGTGTGCCTCCATCTTGTGAAGATCTGCAAGGGCTTAGAGCTTGCCTCCTGTTGTTTGAAGTCTCAGGGACAGCAAAGACTTCTCTCTGCCAGCACCTGGAATCTCTGGAGAGACTCCTACTCTGCCCTGTGGTGCCCATCCAGTTACTGGAAGCCTGAAAGGAGAATATGGCAGCCTAAGAGGAAGACATCCACGCACAGAACGCTGTGTGGGGAAAAAATTGACGTGACTCCGATCTGTGGCTGGGAAATCGTCGCAACGCCAGATTCGCGGCTGAAAATAGACGCTCTTCTGATACGCGACTGAAGAATCAATGCACGGAGCTGGAGAAACGATGCTCAGCATCGCTGACAGAGGCTGGTGAGATCGCAACCCGCGCTGCGTAGTTTTTGGATCATCGTGCGTTGGGATTTCCAACGCAAACACCACTGGGCGTGTAAAAACAATGCAAGGTCTGCCCGGACCTGAGAGTGGTGACCGGATCGACGCATCGCTCTCCTGCAGAGAGAAGAAATTACGCGCCCCAACCCGACGAAAGGAGAACTGACGCAAGGTCTCGCTCGTGAGTGAAATCAATGCATCGCAAGCCCTTTTGACGCATACTCGTCCGTGCGGGGTTATTTTTGACGCACCCAAATTACATTTTACCGCTAACAGTGTTAGTGTGTGTTTGAAACTACATAAATACTCTTTTTGCTTTTTAATTGATAACTTGACATGTGATGTGTGTATTGTGGACTTTTGTCGTTTTTGTCTTGTTTTGTTTAGATAAATATTTTCAATTTTTCTAAACCTGTGTTGTGTGATTTTGTAGTGTTTTCATTACGTTACTGTGTGTGTTGGTACAAATACTGTACACCTAGCACTCTAAAGTTAAGCCTACTGCTCGTGCCAAGCTACCAAGGGGGTAAGCAGGGGTTAGCTGTGGGTGATTCTCTTTTACCCTGACTAGAGTGAGGGTCCTTGCTTGGACAGGGGGTATCCTGACTGCCAACCAAAGACCCCATTTCTAACACTACCCATTCCTCTTCCACTATCTCTGTCTAAAAATGGTCCAATATGTTGATATGACAATTATTTCATTAGAACAACCACGATTGGAGGAAGCCATAGAATGGGGAACATCCAATTTATGATCCCTGAAATTCCTTAGGCCCGTATATAGGGCAGGGAAGTAGGCACCTTGACGGAAGTTCCTGATTTTACCCTTTGCCCTGTATCTCTCCTTTCCACCTAGTTCATATCCAGAAGAACTACTGCCCCTAGACAAATTGTCTGATTTATGTGGGTTTTTGGTTTATTGCCTGCTTTTGAATAAGGGTATGTCCCTTCATCTTAGTACCTTTTTAGGGCTTTTTCAAAATTAATTTACTTTTCAGAGTTAAGAATTTTTCAAATTCCGTGATGCCATTATTGGTTTCCTCCAATTTCTTCTTGATATTCATGATGGTAACCTGTGTTTTGAATTCATGCTCACACATTTTTAAACAACAAGGCAACAGAAAGCTTTTTAACTGTTTTCATTACTGGGATCAGACTGTCTCTTTATCATTTCCAAGCTTGTTAATTTCCAGTCTTTGAATCTTTCTCAACTCCAGATTTTCAAGGACAATCTTGGGTTCAATGGTGATAATGAGACCACGTGGGGCAGTATTACCCCTTAAGTATTCTATAATGATTTACCCTTGTAAGAGGGCTTTGACCAGTGTTTTATTGAATTTGGGGTCAGCTCACCAGTCTCCTATGTTTGATAAGGTTTGGGTTAGTATAGTGTCCGCAAATAAAGGGGGAGTGGCAGCAAAATGAATGAGGCCGTCTCTTCATCATATGACAGGCCTTCTACCATGATTGGGATCTACATTTCCCAGCACAAGAGAGAGTTGGAACAGGTGGCATTTTTCCAGGGTTTGTTGCTTTTGGTGTTGTGGGGCCAGTGTAACAGTGTGATGGAAAAGAGGAGCAGAGCAAGGCTAATGATAGCATACTTTGATGGCTGGAGAAGAATTTAAATGTACACTAAATATCAATGGTTCAAAATAGAGATCAGTAGAGGGGACTATAATGATGGGAATAGTTACTTTCATAGGGAGACTGCCTCTTCAGAAGTGAAAATTGTGTTAAACATAATTTGAATTAGACAACGAATTGACAGAGAATTGTAATTTCATGACTTCCAACAAGGTTCACTGCTGCTTTTATATTGCTATACATTTTGTAAGAGAAATTCTAATTTTTTTTAATTGGACAGGGGTACATTCACCATAAAAATAATAGGGGAGGATGTCCACTTTAAGTAACTGATTTATTCACACGACTTTTCTCAAACAGCACTCTAATTCACATCTATTCAATATAGGTTTCCTCTTTGTTACTGTTAGAGTTTTTAAATTTGAAGAAGGCATATAACAATAAAAACACTATGCATCTTTTGCATAAGTAGCTTTTTTTCACACAACTGGGATGATTATTATAGTCTATTGTCTCCAGAATTCATTATACCGAACACCACTTTACTTCTACTGCTTGAAAACATGGGGGCGTTAAAACTATTCAGATCATATAAAGGCAATTTTCAAAGAAAATGTATTCTCTTCTGTAAAAGCAAATTATTTTAATATTTTCCATCACCTAGAAAGTCAGAGTACACAAAATAGCACATATAAATCCAACGGCACTTTGCATGCAAATAGGGCAACATTTTAAATCACTTAGATTTCTTATGTTGGCAAATACATTTATATACAGATGTATACAAATGCTGTTTTAGAGAAACGTGTTTAAATGTAAATACTACATATAGCAACATTGTTGCCAGTATAGCTTTTATCTTTATTTGTAGGCAAATGATCACTAGGCCTGGGTAAAATTCTACTTACGCCAGTGAAATACTCGCAACACAAAATTCATGACATTTCTCGAAATTGCACATCTCGCCATTTTATCTGATTTATTTTTTTACCCAATCACACGTCTTGTGTTAAAAAGCTTAGTCAGATATATGTGGGACACTGCTTAGAAAAGACTAGCTTTTAAAGAGAGACATTTTCTACTCAAACCAGCCTCCTGACCCTCACTCCTGGCAAGAAGTTTTAACTTGAGATACAAACTGGGGTGAAAAACGACTGTACGACGAAACAACGACTGCAAAAAAAAACTACTGCCTTAACAACGAGGTCGGAACACCGACCTCATTGCTACTACTAATGATTTTACCACGAATGCCTTAACAACGATATTTCGTTGTAAAGGCATTCCTGATAAAATCATTAGCAATAGGCACCATTCACCCTACATCCCTCACCCCACCCCCCCAACCCCACCCCAAAACCTAAAACCCCCTGACCCCCAACCCACTCCCCAAAACCAAAAACGCCCCAACCCCCAAACCCACCCCAAATCCTAAAACCCCCTGACCCCCCACCCCCTCCCCAAAACTAAAAACACCCCACCCCCCCAACCCCACCCTAAGACCTAAAACCCCCTGACCCCCCACCCACTCCCCAAAACCAAAAACGTCCCACCCCCCCAACCCCACCCCAAAACCTAAAACCCCCTGACCCCCCACCCACTCCCCAAAACCAAAAACGCCCCACCCCCCCAACCCCACCCCAAAACCTAAAACTCCCTGACCCCCCACCCCCTCCCCAAAACCTAAACCCACACTTACCTTCGCCAAGTCCCTTCTTTGTACCTTAACCATGCATGTTCGTTGTTCAGAACATACGTAGTTAAGGCACAAAAAACCGAAGTCGTGGTTAAAAAAAGCGTTGTTGCGTTTTCGTTAACCACGACCTTCGAAAAAAAAAAGTCGTAAAAAAGGATGTTTCCCGTGAAAAACAAATCTGACATGAGATACTAATATTTTGGTTTGAAAGCGTAGTTTAGTGTACTTTTCACAGAATTTCATGAACATTTGTGACAAACAAATGTGTGATTTCACCATATTTTAACTGGTGACATGAACACTTCTAGAATCAAATTTACAAGGCCCTTGCACCATTGTACCATCACTTTTTGTGACACTCCAGGGGCGCTGTGCAGTGCGCCACATTTACAAGGCTTTGTAAGGCCACTTTTTGTGGCTTAACGCCACATTGTAAATACAGGCCCTCTGATGCAGCTTTCTGCATCAGAGGGTGTGCAATGGGTGTTGCTGTGGGTGGTCTGCCTGTATTCTGCTTTGAGATCTTTGTCTGCCATGGATTTGGACTCTAATTCCCTTCTTCTATCTTCTACCAAATTTAGAAATTTAGTCTCTATAACTGTCATTGAACAGGTCGAATTGTGTTTATGTGTGTAGGCAGTGTCTAAAGGATTTAGGGCCAGATGTGGCAAAGGTTTTTGCCCATTCTGTGTCTATGGGAAAAAGTGTTCAGACATACGGCCCTTAGTGATACAAAAAATGTCCCTGCTATTTCTGCACCCTTAAAATAAGGATTCTTGTTCAGATGTATAAACAAAGCAGTTTCTGGAAGTACTAGATCATAATTCATAAACTAATGTTTAAACTTCCCTCTTGTAAAATATGCTCAACAAAACACTGCAAGAAATTCCATGTCAGTGGAATATGATGGCATGTGATGTCTTCTGACAGAGAAGCAGATAATTGCGTCCCTTGCATTTATTGTGTTGATATATTCATAAAGCAACCTTAAATATAAATTTGCAGTGTAATCTCCTCTTGAATCATTCATATGTAAAGTCATTTTATCTAATCTATAAAGGTTACTATCTCTAGGGTTTAATGTTTGCAGAGAAGCACCGTTAACAGCACTATTACTACTATAGGGAAAACAAGCAATAAAGCAATAATGCACATGTTATGCACCTATGTCTATACCTATGCCTACATTTCTTATTTGATTAAATTTTTTCTCTAAAGCCAGATATATTTTACGGTGAAATGCAGCAGCAACAGAGTATTTGTCCATTAGTACCACCTGTGCAAAACAACAAAACAAAGTTTGAAGGATGATCAACAAAGTATACACTTTGTGACACTTTCTTAACTCTACTTCGTGTTCTTCTAAAGGATAACCCTCTTTCTTCTTATACTCAGGCCTATGTATACTTCTTCAAATATTATGCAAAGTCTTCAATATATCCACAGTTCAGGTCACTGATAATGACATCCAAAATGAAATGTTTCAGTATATTCAACAGCAAAGGAACTTCGAAATAGAATTCAAAAACAATGATCAGTTCAAGGAGGTTCATTAAGGTCTACAGTGTTATCCCAAAACTCCCAAAACTTTCTCTCTCCATTTGCAGAAAAATATGTTCATTCAAGTGAAGAGTATCTTCGACAGAGCACTCTTGTTCTCTTTGATTTCCTCAATGCCATACCCTAATTTTCACGTGCATCAGAATTTTCAGTATCCTCAGGTATTGTCTTTGGCAAACATTTCTTAGGCAAACTCAATTTCTCTCTTTCTCATCTTCTGGGCTATTGGCCCCTAGCTTCCACTCGCTTTCTTCCAGCAGTGGGTGCTTTGGCAGGGTCTGATTCTGAATTTAATTATTTCATCACCACAGGACAGGATTCAGTTGCTTCACCTTCAACTTCAACTGTTGCTTGCTCAAGACCCCTTCGGACTACTTAAGTGTTTTTTTAGGCTCTGTTTGACCCCCAACAGCTTCACTAACCTGCTCCTGTTGTCTGTCTGTCACCACCGGCATTTCTGGAACAGGTGCTGTCTTATCATAGGGACATTCAACTTTGCGAGTATGGGAAGCATGAATAGAGTTGGGGAGACCTCCACACTTCTCTAAAGTCCTCATGACCAAGATTACTTGGAAAGGATTATTGTCATCCAGGGTTCCAAGGAAGTCTTCCTTACGTGCTTCCTCACCAAGACCCAGTCACCTGAACTAAGGTAAGGGCATTGCCCCTGGTGCAGAGAGGCTGTAGCTACTCCAACCTGATAGACACAGAATGCACCATGTCATCTAACCCTTTACAGCAGTCAAAGACCATTTCATCTGTCATGTTCACAAGTGCATTCGCAGGACTCTCTGGCAATCTCATCACCCTCCCCATAATGATCTTGTGAATAGACAATCCAGCCTTTGGCTCAGGTACACTCCGAGGACTCATCAACCCAAGAGGGAAAGCATCAGGCCATTTCAGAGATGTTGAAGCTAACACTTTTGCAAGTCTGGAATTCGGTGACCCATTCACTTGCTGGACAAGACCTGAAACCTCAGGTCTAGAGGCGCAGTGCAATCTCTGTTCACTTGAAATGCTGCACATAACAATCTCTGGACCACATTATTGAAATTAGTCCTGCGGTCTGATTCTAGGGAAGTTGGGAGGCCAAATCTATGTATAAGTTCCTTCAACAGCAGTTTTGCTACAGTGAGAATATCATTCCTTCTGATTGGGTGTGCTTCGACCCAACATGAGAGATGCACACAGTAACCATAACATACCTCAACCCATTGCATACAGGCTTCTCAATTATATACAACAGCATCCTGTTAAAGGGCCCTCCTGATCTCCTTATTGACTTAGTATAACTGCAGTTCTCTTTCCATCATTGTTCTGTTAGCACACAATACATATGTGACATAACGCTTCTGCCATCAATCTGAATGTTTGCCTAAACAATCTCACCATGGCATCTCTTCCAACATGAGCTTGACCTTAAAAATGCCTAACAATTATGGATGACAAACTATCTCGCAAAACTTACCTTCCATCCATCAAAACTCATATGTCATCATCTCTCTTGACACATTCTACTGTGACCTAACTCTGCTGTACCTCCTCTCATACTTCCTCTTGAAGCCTCTTTACCTCTTCCCAAGTGTCATCTGTAGTCAACAAAAGGTTGTAGTTAGTCTCATCCATTCCCTCATTGATGTACTCTCCATTAAAGGTACAGACATTGTGAGCACAGTACTTTGCAATCTTATCAGCATAGTTATTTCCTAAGGTTACACAATCTAACCCAGCACGATGTGTGGGGCACTTAACCACTGCAACTTGTTCAGGGAACTGTAATGCATCAAGAAGGTTTCTCACTTGTTTGCCATTCTGGATTGGTGATCCAGAAGATGTTAGTAAACCTCCTTGGGACCTTAGTCATCAGAAGTCATGAACAATACCAAAGCCATGCTGACTATTGGTAAACATTGTCACTTTCAGTTGGTCTGAAACACAGTATGTCCTAGTAAGAGCAACCGATTCAGCCACTTGAGCAGACAATACTCCTGGAAGCCAGGAACCTTAAACAATTCCTGAAAGTGTGCAGAAAGCACAAGCTTCTCCCAGACATCATCCACTGTCTCATAAACATGAGCCATCAATGTAGAGTACAAAATCAGATTCAGGTAGTGGCTCATCTCCTATGTCTGATCTTGGCTTGGTGTATAGTTCAGTATCATCGTGACAGTCATGGTCCACTTCAAATTCACCATCATTGTCATGATCAGATGCAGGCAACAATCTAGAAGGGTTTAGAATACCACAGCACTTGATAGTCACATTTTCAGCAGCAAGTATAACTTGTTCATACTTGGGAAGGCGCTACTTGTTAGGTGCAGGGTTCTAGTCCTTGTCAGTAACAATTCCACTGAGTGGGGAACATACACAGTTAACACGTGACCCATAACTATATTCTCATGTCTCTCTATGCTGACACAGACAGCAGCTACAGCTTTGAGATAGGCAGGTAGCACAGAAGCTACTGGGCATAATATAACAGAGAAATAGGCCACAGGCCTTTTGGCATTTCCATGAGTGTGTGTAAGCGCTGAGAAAGTGCAGCCTCCTCTCTCACTGCAGAAAAGTGCAAATGACAGGCATTCTCAGTGCCGGGGCACGACAAAGACTTTCTATCAGCTCTAAGAAGGCAATCAGGGAATCATTATCCCAGGGAAAAAGTTGGGTATCCACTGGCAACAGTAGCCCAAGATTCCTGGAAACATCCTAACTTCTTTATGTGTGGTTAGCGGACTAAGGGGGTCATTACAACCCTGGCGGACGGTGTTAAAGCTGCGGTAATACCGCAAACAGGCCGGCGGACAAAAAAAGGGAATTATGACCGTGGCGGAAACCGCCAACATAGACAGACACTTTAACACTCCGACCGCCACGGCGCTACAGACAAGCAGCGCGGCGGTCACCGCCAACAGACAGGCGGAAGACAATGTACCGCCCACAGTATCACAACCCGCCAATCCGCCACCTTTTCCGGGGCGGATTCACAGTGGATAAAAACATGGCGGAAACAGACATTTCAAAGGGAAAACGCTCACCTCTACACACTCCATGAGGAAGGAGGCCACCATGGAGCCGGAACTACAAATACTCCCTGCTCTTGTCTTCCTGCTCCTCTACGAACACCAGCAACGTAGGCGCCGAAGACAACGGTGAGTACTGCACCTACGACATGGGGGAGGCAAAAGTCACGGACACACACACGCAACACCCCCACCCCCACCCCGACCTTCACCCACTACAACACACACACCAATGCATTTCAAAACAGCACAGTAACAACCCACAACCCCACCGGATGAATGCAAAGACAAAAGGAAATCAGTTCAAACTTTGTAATGTATCAAAATACAGTAACCAATGATATACAGATATATATAAACATTGTAAAAATCATACATCACGATTAGTACTGCAGGTATGCACATATCAATGTCCGTGGACCACTGGGCCCACAATGCATGGGCGAGGCCCACACTAGATACCTGTCCACAAACGGAGAGAACACTGCAGGGGCATCAGATAGAAATACAACAGGCACCTCATGGGGAAGGGAAGGGGGGGGGCACCTCAGCCGGATGACTGCACCACGCCAGATCCACGACGGGGCTCCATGCCCATTGATGTATCCTGGGGAGTGCAAAGCCACAGTCTCACAAGTCTCTACAGTGGGTGGGTTGCCCACTGATTTATCCTGGGGAGTGCAAAGCCACAGTCTCACAAGTCACTCCAGTGGGTGGTTTGCCCACTGCTTTATCCTGGGGAGTGCAAAGCCACAGTCTCACAAGTGGATAACAGTCTCCACTGGTTCTGGAGGGGGACTGGTGCCCAGAGTGCTTCATCCTGTGCAGGACAGAAGGAGTGGATGGAGGTCTCCACTGGTTCTGGAGGGGGACTGGTGCCCAGAGTGCATCATGCTCCCCGTGACGGTCCCAGTTCCGTCACTGTCCCAGCTGCACATGGGCTAACGATGCTTGATTTGGCGGTCTTTGCCCTGTTCAGCGGTCTTCACCATGGCGGTCCTTGCCCTGTTCAGCGGTGCTTGCCTTTGCTGTCTCTGACCTGTTCAGTGGTGCATTGCCATGGCGGTCTTTGCCCTGTTCAGCGGTGCTTTGCCCTGTTCAGCGGTCTTCACCATGGCGGTCTTTGCCCTGTTCAGCGGTGCTTTGCCCTGTTCAGCGGTCTTCACCATGGCGGCCTTTGCCCTGTTCAGCGGTCTTCACCATGGCGGTCTTTGCCCTGTTCAGCGGTGCTTTGCCCTGTTCAGCGGTCTTCACCATGGTGGTCTTTGCCCTGTTCAGCGGTGCTTGACTTTGCTGTCTCTGACCTGTGCAGCGGTGTGTGGCATGACGGTCCCTCAGTGCCCAACAGGGCTGTGGCTGCCGGGGCCCTCCAGGGCACTGACGCTGGCGGTGGTCTCCGGACCAGTGACGATACTGCTGCCCTCCAGGGCACTGACTCTGGCGGTGGTCTCCGGACCAGTGACGATACTGCTGCCCTCCATGGCACTGACTCTGGCGGTGGTCTCCGGACCAGTGACGATACTGCTGCCCTCCATGGCACTGACTCTGGCGGTGGTCTCCGGACCAGTGACAATACTGCTGCCCTCCAGGGCACTGACTCTGGCGGTGGACTCCGGACCGGTGGTCTCCGGACCAGTGACGATACTGCTGCCCTCCATGGCACTGACTCTGGCAGTGGTCTCCGGACCAGTGACGATACTGCTGCCCTCCAGGGCACTGACTCTGGCGGTGGTCTCCGGACCACTGACGATACTGCTGCCCTCCAGGGCACTGACTCTGGCGGTGGTCTCCGGACCAGTGACGATAGTGCTGGCGGTGGCGTCCCGGCCGGCGGGGAGGATGGCGGCCTTCTCCGCCGTGCTGCTCTTACCAGACCTTGGAGACCTCTTCTGCCCCTTCACCACCTTGGGAGGAGTCACAGCTGACTCGGCACTCCCCCGGGACCCTTGTGAGCTGTTTTGCCGGCAGTAGTCTTCACCCTCTTCCGTCGGGCACTTTCCAACTTATGGTGCTTTACAGGGGGTGGACTGGCAGTGCTTTGGCTCCGTGTCACACTGGCTGCCCTGGTGGCCGGTGCACTCCACAGACCTTTAACACGCACCACTGGTACCGGACTTTTTTTGGCTGAGGTGCTACTACGGGACCTATGAATTGGAGGGGTGGGGGTGGTGGGAAAGAGGTCAACGTTGCTCAGGAAGAGTTTCTGACGAACACTGGGATGGTAGCTGGAAGGGGTCTGGGAGTGGAGGAAGAGGAGGTGGTTGTAGGAGGTGTGACTTGGGTGCAGGTGCAGGTACTGGAGGCTGTCGTGAGGTGGATGGATGTTGGGTGTGTGGGTGCCCGCGTTTTTGTACTTTGGAAGGGGCGTCACAGACACGCTGGGAGTGGACACAGGGGACGTGTAAATGGTAGTGGGGGTGGTGAGTGCAGGTGAGCGGGGTGTGGTGCTGGGTGTTCTGGTGCAAGTCTTAGTGCCTGTAGATGTAGTGCATGCAGGTGAGAGTGTAGATGACACTGGGAGGGGAGGGAGACGACGAGGAGGGGGGCAGTGGATGTTGCTGTGTCTGTATGTGGGTGATGCTTGTGTGAGTGCCTGTGGGATGTGTGGTGCCTATGTTTGCCTGAGCTACTTTTGTGTGGTGAGGTGTGTGCATGCTTGTCTGATGGTGTGGTTGGGATAGGCTGGGGTACAGGGGATTGGGTCTGGGTGGAGGAAGTTGGAGGGGGGAAGCTAGAGACAGGGACAATGGCTGCCATCAGTGCTGAGGCCAGAGATTGCAGGGTTCGATGATGGGCAGCCTGACCAGAATGAATGCCCTCCAGGAATGCATTAGTGTGTTGCAACTCCCTTTCTACACCCTGGATGGCATTCACAATGGTAGACTGCCCAACGGTGAGTGACCTGAGGAGGTCAATGGCCCCCTCACTGAGGGCAGCAGGGGTGACAGGGGCAGGGGCTGAGGTGCCTGGGGCGAAGGTGATGCCCACCCTCCTGGGTGAGCGGGCACGGAGCGAAGGCTGAGGGGCTGCTGGGAGGGCGGTGCTGGTAGGGGGGGTGGTGGCTGTACCTGTAGAAGTGGGGGGCAGAGATGGTGCCGCCACCACAAGGGAGCTGCCATCGGCGGACGAGTCCGTGTCACTGTTTTCTGATCTGGTGACCAACGTGAAGCTCCCCTCGCCCTCCGTCCCACTGGTGTATTCAGAGTCTGTGGTGTGGCCCTCCATGGCCATGTGGGATGCAGCTCCCTCGTGCTCCGGTGCCACTGTACCTCCGCCTGATGATGCTCAAGCACAAAAGAACAGGGAGAGTACAAAAAGGGGTGGGGAAACAGAAGAAAGACAGGTTGAGTGCATGGCTTACCGCTACCATTGGCGGACAATACTGACACAGCAGACCCCTGCACTACGCCGTGCTCTTGGCCTCTACAGATGAAATTTCTGGGATATGGCCTACATGGCTATAAGTGTCATCTGTCCACATAGATGACACAGGGGCATGTATACCTGTACTTGGCACTCTACAGAGGTGGGGAGGGGGGCCACAGGGCCATGCCTCACGAAGGGGCCTAGCCTACGGAACTCGCCCTGGCCTAGGGAAACCCACAGTCCCCCTCCCCCACCGAGACCCCTCCACTGCGCGCTAAGTCCGCAGAATGTACTCACCCCCTTGTGTCTGCTAAGATGCCCTGAGGCGCCCATCCATCTCAGGGTAGGCCACCGCCAGGATCCGGAACATCAGGGGGGTTATGGTGCGACGGGCACCCCTCCCACGTTGGGAGGCCATCCCCAGCTGATCCTCTGCCGTCTTCTTGCTCCAGCGGCAAATGTCCTCCCATCTTTTACGGCAGTGGGTGCCCCGTCTCTGGTGGACCCCCAGGGTCCGGACGTCCTTGGCAATGGCACACCAAATGTCCTTCTTCTGGTGGGTGCTGACCTACATGACATGTACAGGGGAAGAAGAGAAGTCAATGCCAACTGCACCGTCGAAGTGAGTGGCCCCCATCCCTACCCTTGCCATGTGGCACATGCATTCACAGTCCTTCATGGTCACAGAACTCTGTCCCCTTCCTACTGACATCCAGCCCTCTCCATCCAGCATAGCCCATACAACGTGCTCCCTGTGTACTTACCTGTTGGTCTGGAGGATGGTAGAGTAGCGTGTACTGGGGGAGGACCCCGTCCACGAGCTTCTCCAACTCCTGAGCAGTGAAGGCAGGGGCCCTTTCACCAGACGCAGCAGCCATTGTCTCTTCCAGACCGAGGTCACAGCAGCACTTGCAGTGTAGGTCCTCTCCTGTCGAAGATCAGGTATCGAGTGATTGAACAGATAGAAAATGGTGGTCACGTCCGCGGCGGTGACGTCCGCAGCAGTGCGTATCATCGCCGCCGGCTCAATTCATCATTGGCTCCTGGGACCCATGGGGTCCAATGTTAACCAATGCAGCATTGCGCTGAGGTCTATGACCGCCTACCGCAACGGTGTACAACGCCAGCGCAGTTACCTCACATCCCATTGTCACAGTTTAGAGGTCAGGCAGCTGCCATTTTAGGGGCCCACATGGCTTCATTTACTACTGCGTCACACATACCTAGGCCTACACTCAACACACATACAGGAAGAGTTTTGTATTTGGTGTCGTGTTCTGTGTAGCTGTGGGTACATACCTGAGAATTTGCTGACTCTGTGGTCGCTGTTGTCCTTCTTAGGCACCGTCAGCTGGGACATTTGAGGAGATGGCGGAATCCTCCGGTGTACCGACCGCTGGTGGACCTGTTAACAATGGAGGAGGGACATTTGATCATCACCTACAGGTTTGACCGTGCCACAATCCAGGAACTGGGTACCCAGTTGGAGCCAGACCTGATCTCACCAATCCGCCATCCCACAGGAATACCCCCTGAAGTGCAGGTGCTATCATTGCTCCATTTCCTTGCAAGTGGATCATTTCAAACAACAGTGGCCATGGCATCAGGGATGTCCCAGCCTATGTTTTCCAACGTGTTGTCCAGGGTGTTGTCTGCCCTGCTGAAACACATGAGGAGCTTCATCGTTTTCCCTCAGGTGGAGGATTTGGCCACAGTTAAAGGTGACTTCTATGCTGTGGGACATATCCCCAACATCATAGGTGCTATTGATGGCACCCATGTAGCTATGGTCCCCCCGCAGGAGTGAACAGGTGTACAGGAACCGGAAGAGTTATCATTCGATGAATGTACAGATGGTATGTTTGGCAGACCAGTACATCTCCCAGGTAAATGCTATGTTCCCTGGCTCATTGCATGACGCCTACATCCTGCGGAATAGCAGCATCCCGTATGTGATGGGTCAACTCCAGAGGCACCGTGTGTGGCTATTAGGGGACTTTGGTTACCCCAACCTGTCATGGCTATTGACCCCAGTGAGGAATCCCAGGACCAGGGCAGAGGAACGCTACAATGAGGCCCATGGGCGGACTAGGAGGGTGATCGAACGCACCTTCGGCCTCCTGAAGGCCAGGTTCAGGTGCTTCCATATGACAGGTGGTTCCCTATTCTACTCACCAAGGAAGGTGTGCAAGATAATCATCGCCGGCTCGATGCTTCACAATCTTGCTTTGCGACGCCAGGTGCCTTTTCTGCAGGAGGATGGTCCAGATGACGGTGTTGTGGCTGCTGTGGAGCCTGTGGACAGTGATGAGGAGGAAGCTGAGGAAGAAGACATAGACAACAGGGAGTCAGTCATGCAGCAATATTTCCAGTGACACACAGGTGAGAACAATTTTTTAACTATTACATTCACTTTCACACTTCTACCTCTATCCTGTCTGTCAATTTGAAGCAGTATTTGGTAACTGAGTTGTACATTTCCATTACGGTTTCACAGGTGTGGTTACCAACGTGTGTCATCTGCTTGCATCCTTCATGGACTTGTGATGTGTGACATAGGTATGTTGGCATTACATTTGAAAACGCATTTTGTCACTGTCATAGCTAATACACATTTTCAAAATCACAGACTGACTCCAGGTTGTTTTGTGGTTCAAGGGTGTTTATTGAAGTGCTAATTATTGGAGGTGGTGGCAAAATGGTGATGGGTGATGGTGGAGGAATGTCCATGACAGAGTCCTGTCTATTAGTCTCACAGGTGCACTGCCCATATGGGCATAGGAAGTGGAGCTGGGGCAGTTTAAGTATGGACAGGGTGACAAAGTGGGACAGTGGGATGACAATCAGGGTGGTCTCATTTCCTGTCGGGGGTCTTGCCATCTTGCTCTGTCCTGTTCCTGGATCTCAGGGACTGCTTGCGGAGTGGTTCTCCGTCTGCAGGGGGTGGGGTGCTGGTGTGGTGGTCCTGTGGCGGGGCGTCCTGTCCACTAGCGCCGGCGGAGGTGGTGGGTAGTTCATCGTCCAGGCTAGTGTCAGGGGCCCCTTGGAGCATCAAGGTGTCCCTCATGGTCTTTTGTATGTCCTTCAGCACCCCTACGATTGTGCCCAGGGCAGAGCTGATGGTTCTGAGCTCCTCCCTGAAGCCCAAATACTGTTCCTCCTGCATGCGCTGGGTCTCCTGAATCTTGGCCAGGACCGTAGCCATTGTCTCCTGGGAGTGGTGGTATGCTCCCATGATGGAGGAGAGGGCCTCGTGGAGAGTGGGTTCCCTTGGCCTGTCCGCCCCCTGTCGCACAGCAGCCCTCCCAGTTCCCCTGTGTTCCTGTGCCTCCGTCCCATGGACCGTGTGCCCACTACCACTGCCCCCAGGTCCCTGTTGTTGTTGGGGTGGTGGGTTATCCTGGGTTCCCTGTAGTGGTGGACACACAGCTGATTGACGTGTCCTGGGGACGGAGGTATGGGCCCGCTGGGTGGGTGCTGTGCTGGTGTTACCAGAGGGTGGAAGGTCAGTGTTGGGCTGTGCCTGTGCGAGGGGAACAGACTGTCCCGAGGCCCACGATGGTCCGGGCTGGTCATCTGGATCCAGTTGGCCAGAGCTGCTGTCGTCACTGTGGGCCTCTTCTGTGGGTGGGGTGGAGATGTCTGGACCCTCCTGTCTGGTCACGTTACGTAGTGGTCCTGCAGGGGTATAAGAGCATGATTATTTCATGTGTGTGTGTCATGGTGTGCAATGGGTGGGTGTGCGTGTACCCCAGTGCAAGCAATCCTGTGTGGGGGCTTTTGTGATGATGGTTAGGGGGTGTTATGGATATGTGCAGTGAGCATGCTTTAGTGATGGGTGTCCATGCTTAGTTGTGTCATGCAGGGCTTGGTGTTGGGATGTGTGGTTTGTGTTATTAGTACATTAGTGAGGAGTTGGAGTGATAGGGGAGGGGGTGAGGGTGGGGGTGTGTGATAGCATGCAGGTAGGGTGGGGGATATGATAGTTAAGATTTGACTTACCAGTGTCCATTCCTCCACCGACTCCTCCGAGGCCCTCTGGATGCATGATGGTCAAGACCAGTCCGCTGAATTGCGATGTTGTGCCTGGAGACCACTGAACGCACCTTCCCCCGTAGGTCGTTCCACCTCTTCCTGATGTCCTCCCGATTGCTTGGATGCTGTCCCACAGCGTTGACCCTGTCGACGATTCTTCGCCATAGCTCCATCTTCCTGGCTATGGAGGTGTGCTGCACCTGTGATCCAAATAGCTGTGGCTCTACCCGTACGATTTCCTCCACCATGACCCTGAGCTCCTTCTCGGAAAACCTAGGGTGTCTTTGGCGTGACATGGGGTGGTGTAGGTGATGTGTGGGGTGGTGTATGTGTTGATGAGTGTGGTGATGTGTGGTGGTGTGGGGTGTTTTGTGCGTGGATGTTGTATGGGTGGTGGTGTTGTGTGCCTCTGTGTGGTGGGGTTGTCTATTGCTGTGCTCTCTGTCTGTCGCCTTCGTCTATAAGTTTTGTCGTAGGGGTTTGTGGGTGATGTGGGTGTGTGTTTTATATAGTGTTGGGTGTGTTGGAGTGGTGTTTGTATGTGTATGAGGTGTCTGTATTTTGAATTGTCCAATGTGGTGGTGTTTTGGAGATGTGTGTGTATTTTGAGCGCAGCGGTGTGTACTGCCAATGGAATACCGCGGTTGAAAGACGGCCGTGTGGATTCGTGTGTCGTGATAGCATGGGCGTGTTTCTGTTGGCGTGACGGTGGAGGGTTTTTTTCCGCCAGTTTATCACTGACCTTTGGTGTGGGGGACTTGTGTGGGTATCTGAATTTCTGCGGAATCCGAGATGTGGGTCATGATAGCTGTGGCGGAATTCCGTGGCCACAGCGGTGTGTTGGCGGTCTTCTGCACGGCGGTAAGCGGCTTTTACTGCCAATGCTGTAATGACCCCCTAATTTTCAAAATGACTGAAATTCTCTCTTGTAACACTTTTCTCCTCTTTCTCAATGTGATGTCCAAGATATGGAACCTCTCTCTGATAGTACTGCAATTTTCCGAGGGATACTTTGGGCCTGATTACAACTTTGGAGGAGGTGTTAATCTGTCCCAAATGTGACGGATATACCACCAGCCGTATTACGAGTTCCATAGGATATAATAGACTCGTAATACGGCTGGTGGTATATCCGTTACATTTGGGACAGATTAACACCTTCCTCCAAAGTTCTAATCAGTCCCTTTATGTCCATTCTCAAACATGTGATTCAACAGCGCATTAGTATTCTGTTTGCAAGCTTCTTGAGCATTCAATGTCATCAATAGGTCATCAATATAGTGTTTCAGAGCTGAATTACAAGGTATGACCAAGGACTCCAAATTTTTCTTAAGAATCTGCTTAAAAATGGAAGGGCTTTTCATACCATGCCAAGACAACATTTCCAAACCAAAATGCGAAGAGGAATTGATTATTCTCATGCAACGGTATCAAGACAAAGGCTTGACACAAATCATTGATAGTGAACCACTCGGCCTCACATTGAATCTGAAGCAATATCATAGCTGGATTCAATACCAATGGGCAACATGGAACAACAATATTGTTCACCCTTCATCAGTTCTGTACAATCCTGTATTTCCCATTCGGGTTCTGCAAGCCCATAATGGGAGAATTGCAAGGACTGCCCATTATTTTTTTCAAGATTCCCTGCTGGATCATAGACTCAATCACAGGAGTTATCCCTGCAACTGTCTCAGGTGTCAAATTACATTGAGGTGCTCTCAGGTACACAGCATTTGGCTTAACTGTGATTCAGACAGGCTCAATACCCTTAATCTATCTGATACCTTTTCCTGTAAAATCCCAGACTTTGAATGCGCGCTGGTGGTGCCGGGAGCTGTAACATTGGGGCAGGAGCCCTTTAAACTTATCTTGCGCTTCCGCCGTCGCGGGAAGCGCGCTGGTGGTGCCGGGAGCCGTGACGTTGGGGCAGGAGCCCTTTAAATTTACATTGCGCTCCTGCCGTCACGGGAAGCGCGCTGGTGGTGCCGGGAGCCGTAACATTGGGGCAGGAGCCCTTTAAACTTATCTTGCGCGCCCGCCGTCACGGGAAGCGCGCTGGTGGTGCCGTGACGTTGGGGCAGGAGCTCTTTAAATTTACCTTGCGCTCCCGCCGTCGCGGAAAGCGCGCTGGTGGTGCCGGGGGGCGTGACGTTGGGGCAGGAGCCCTTTAAACTTATCTTGCGCTCCCGCCATCGCGGGAAGCGCGCTGGTGGTGCCGGGAGCCGTGACGTTGGGGCAGGAGCCCTTTAAATTTACCTTGCGCTCCCGCCGTCACGGGAAGCGTGTTGGTGGTGCCGGGAGCCGTGACGTTGGGGCAGGAGCCCTTTAAATTTACCTTGCGCTCCAACCGTCGTGGGAAGCGCGCTGGTGGTGCCGGGAGCCGTGACGTTGGGGCAGGAGCCCTTTAAATTTACCTTGCGCTCCCGCCATCGCGGGAAGCGCGCTGGTGGTGCCGGGAGCTGTAAAATTGGCAGGAGCCCTTTAAACTTATCTTGCGCTCCCGCCGTCGCGGGAAGCGCGCTGGTGGTGCCGGGAGCCGTGACGTTGGGGCAGGAGCCCTTTAAATTTACCTTGCGCTCCCGCCGTCGTGGGAAGCGCGCTGGTGGTGCCGGGAGCCGTGACGTTGGGGCAGGAGCCCTTTAAATTTACCTTGCGCTCCCGCCGTCGTCCTTCTCCCGTCAGCGCACGGAAGAGGCTGGGCTGGGCCACACTCCTTAATTTTTGTTTTTTTGCATTGTGCCGACCAGGAGGGCTGAGTAAGTGTTTTTTTTTTGTTTCTCTTTTTTTCTCTCTCTTTCTTTTTTATTCCCTATTTGTCATGGGGAAACACAAGGTTCGCTCTAGTCCTGACCTGGCTATAGCCAAACCTAAAAGCTCTAAATCCAACAGAGTAACGCAAATGCATTCCAATTGCGTTTCCAGAGAAATTGATATCTCAGCCTCAGAAAACTTTACCTCATGTTGCTGTCTCTCCCAGCTCGACTGTTTTGGCTATTTCTTCACTTTCGCCTGGCATTGGTCACAACTTGGATACAATCCCTTCTGCTTCCATTATCAATGAGATTCCATGCACAAATTGGTTTTCAATTTTGGACCAACCAGAATTCAATCAATCAATCAATCAATCATAGTATTTATAGAGCGCGCTATGTACCCGTCAGGGTTTCGAGGCGCTGAGGGCGGGGGCGGGGGGGGGGGGCTGCTGATTTAGCGGTCGAAGAGCCAGGTCTTGAGGAGCCTTCTGAAAGCGAGGAGGTCCTGGGTCTGGCGAAGAGATGTGGGGAGAGAGTTCCAGGTCTTGGCGGCGAGGAAGGAGAAGGATCTGCCGCCGGATGTCTTGCGCTGGATTCGGGGTACGATGGCGAGGGCGAGGTTGGCGGATCGGAGTTGACGTGTTGGAGTGTAGAAGTTGAGTCTGGTGTTGAGGTAGGAGGGTCCGGTGTTGTGAAGTGCCTTGTGAGCGTGGGTCAGGAGTTTAAAGGTGATCCTCTTGTCTACCGGAAGCCAGTGGAGTTCCTTTAGGTGAGGGGAGATGTGAATTCGGCGGGGTATGTCTAGGATCAGTCGGGCGGAGGCATTTTGGTGAGTTGGTGAGTGCTATACAGCCTTTGCTTTCTGTGCCTTCTAAATCTATTTCTGATCCACCTAGTGATGATGTCTTAGCTCTGATATCTAGACTAAAGCATGAAGTCGGGGAATTGAAGAGCCTTTTATTTGAGGTCCCCAAACTTCTCAAAAAATCTGACCTAACTCCTCAGTGTATCCCGAATCCAGTCATAGCACAAGTTTCTCAGCCATTGGTCCCTGTGGCTTCACCAACACCCCCCCCCCCCCATTGCTACGGGAATCAGTCAAAGGCTCTTGCCATAGACATCAATATGGCAATCATTTGACCCCAGATCAAGCAAATTCGCCATCTTTTTCTTTAAATTCGGGTCAATCTGTGGCTCATACTATTCATGCACCCAATCGAAATTGCATTGACATGTGTAATGTCCCTCGACTTTCACTTCATACGAGGGAAGATACTTCTTCTCTTATTAACAAGGTGTCGTATTGGATTCGCCACACTAGGGGTTGTGGCTCCATCATCCACGTGGATATTGTCTTTGCTTCTCGTGTGCGAGGCCCTGGTGGACAGGACATTATTAAACTTCATCTCGCCAGCCCTGCTTTAGTTAAGGGGA
Source organism: Pleurodeles waltl (assembly GCF_031143425.1). Taxonomy (NCBI): domain Eukaryota; kingdom Metazoa; phylum Chordata; class Amphibia; order Caudata; family Salamandridae; genus Pleurodeles; species Pleurodeles waltl. The sequence goes on from NC_090443.1 coordinate 252,497,862, forward strand.
TTTTGCAGATGGAAGCTCGTAACATATTAAGATCTGACTCTGACATATTTTTTAGAGAAAGTTTGCCTGCTATGGGTCACAAGATTATGTCCTTTCGTCCATCTAGAGTCAACCCAATTCTTCGAAATGCTTCTGTTTCAACTGTCTCCCCTGGTTCGTTGCCTCTTCTTGGCGACGGGGCTGCTCTGGTTTGTAACAATAAAGGTACTTTCATACGAGACCCTGTTACCTCAGGGGATACATCAGATGTGGATTGACTACGCCATCCTAATTCTTGCAAAGATAACGCTTCATACGCCCGGGTAGTGTTACCCCCAAGATCTTCATCTGGTTCGGGTGTCAATACTACGAGGGCTTTAGCCTGCATTACTAATGGGATTTCCAATTCAGCTCCTGATGCCGACTTTTGCACGTCAGTTTGCAGTATTACAACAAGGAAAATATTGTCCTGGAATGTGGCTGGTATCAAGAGCAAATTATCTCATCCGGACTGGGGGGATTATGTTGAAACTTTCTCCATATGTATGTTTCAGGAAACTTGGTCTATGGATTGTGTGTTTAGGCAAGGTTATTGTTGTTTTACTAAAAAGGCGATTCAGTCCTCTAGGGGAAGGGCGATTGGGGGTTTATGCACTTGGGTTAAGCTGACTGAGGTGGTTAGGGTAAAGGAAATCACTGTAGAATCTGACGATATTCTTGCAATAGTAATATGGCCCATCACAGGTATCCCAGTGTTATGTATTAATATTTATAATAGGCCAGGCTCTTGTAACCACCAGTCTGGTACCATTCATCTGTTGCACAAATTTTTATCTGACCTCCATTTTAAATACTGTGTTATTATTGCAGGTGATCTCAATGCCCAAATTGAATTTGATTCAGCTTTTGCTGAGTCTATCCAGGCCGAAGATGAAGCATGGAATCTTCCCCCGCTTTTAATCCAACCAGTGTCATGTACTCCCTCCGCTAGGGTTATGCAGATAATAGACCTTGTAGTAACTTATGGCCTTCGTTTTGGAAATGGCCGATTTTCAAATGACAATTTTAGACCCACCTTCTACAGAGGCCACTATAGTTGCACTCTGGATTATGTTATTTTTGATCTGCGAGTCTGGCATTTTATAGTCAATATAGAGGTGGGTTCTCGGTGCACCAGTGACCATGCCCCCTTACAAATTGAATACAATGCAACTCTTTTCTTAGGGCACACTCCATCTCACGTTTTGGATGCTCCCAATGACTGGCTGGAATTATCCAGCAATAGGCGCGTGCTGAGATGGTCCTCGTTTTTTAAATCCAACTTGCTCAAAGATAAGCTCCGTGATTTAGTTTCTTGCCATCAGCTTTTTGATGACTCTATTGTCTTATCTTCTTCAGAAGTTATGTCCTCTCATGCAACTTTTTTCATGGATCTTAAGGTGCTCTTTACTGAACCTCCCTTAATTCAAAACAATTCTTCCTTGCCTAATCGTAAGTGGTTTGATAAGGAGTGTCGGGAGGCCAAGAGCCTTTTGTCCAAAGCTCTAAAGCAAAAGAACCGGGATGCCATTATACATGCGAGAAGGAACTATGCTTCTACTTGTAAGTCATCGAAACTTAAATACGAGGAAAAATTGTGGGAGTGTCTGGTGGAGGCGGCTAGTGCCCGTGATATTAAACTTTTTTGGACCTTGGTCTCACGCAGAGACCTGCCCTTTCAATTATTCCTGAATGCCACATTGATGCAGAATCTTGGCTTTCTCATTTTCGGGAACTCTATGGGTCCTGTTCCGACTCGAACAACACTCCTACTGATTCTTCATTGTGTTTTTCTCCTGTGTTGCCCTTTACCCTAAAGGAAACTGAGTTGGCAATCGGTGCTCAAAGAATAGGGAAGGCTCCTGGTTTAGACAGTGTTCCGTCGGACCTGTATAAATCAGATCTACCTGTTTGGACCCAGTACATCAATAGGTTATCGAATATTGCTCTGACAACTCGATCTTACCCAGATACGTGGAAGGTGGCTATTATTGTCCTATACATAAAAAAGGAGATAAGAGTTCCCCTGGGAACTATAGACCGATTAGTCTATTAGACAACCTGCAAAAACTATTCTCCTTCCAGTTGTTATCCAGATTAAAATACTGGATAACAAAAAAACAGGTTTTAAGCCATTTCCAGGCTGGTTTCCGGGACAAGGTCAGTACCATCGATCAGGTCTTCCGATTTATTACCATCAAGTGGAAGACCGTAGACATAGACAACGGCCATTTATTTGTGGCCTTTGTCGACTTGAAATCTGCGTTTGACCTTGTTCCGCGTGCCAAGCTTTGGGAGGTCTTGAGCAACACTGGAGTTCCGGGTTCTTTGATTAATATTATCAAAGACCTTTATTCTGATAATTATGCCAGAGTTCGCTGGGGTTCGGCTGGCGACCTGACCCCAGCTTTTTCTACAACGCGAGGTGTGAGGCAGGGGTGCGTTCTTGCGCCCACCCTATTCCTATTGTTTATTAATGCCTGTATCCCATATCTCTCAGACTGTCATGGTGACGCCCCAAATCTGGGTGGCCAGAAGTTCCCCTGTCTTTTGTTTGCAGAAGACACCCTGCTACTCTCGCGAACTGCCACGGGCCTTTCCAGAGTGCTATTATGATTTTTGGAGTTTTGCAAGGACCATGGGTTGGAAATTAACTCAGAAAAAACTAAATATATGGTCTTTGGGGATAATAGGTGCAAAATGAAGAGACCGGTATACCTAGATGAAGCCCCCTTGGAAAGAGTGGGCACTTTTGACTATTTAGGTATTAAATTGGAAGATTCACATTCTTGGCATGCACACCGCCAGAAATCTCTTTTGTGCCTGAAGCAAAGGGCGGGTGGCATCGTAAGATTTGCCTCTAGATCTCCCGATTTTGCGATGTCCCCCGCCCTTGAAATATACAAATCTCAAGCCTGGGGGGGGCCTATACGGTGCCGAACTTTGGGGCCATTGCAACCTGGTGGATCTGGCAAGGGCAGAAAATCAATTTTTGAAATCATTATTAAAAGTTCCTTCTAGTACTCCATCTCTGCCTATCCGTATGGATTTAAATCTTTTTTCTATCTCGCAGATTGCCGGTTTAAGGCCTCTATTATATTGGATCCAGCTTTGGACAACAGACGCCCTTTTTCCATTCGCTGTGGGCTTCTCAAACTGGTGGGCAGTAACACTATTGGTAAAACGAAATGGTGTTCCTATGTCAAAGAGTCCTTAACCCATCTAGGTTTTGGGTCCTATTGGTTGGAACCACTTTCTATTCCCAAAAATGCTGTGCAGTTATTGAAGGATGCTTTTTCGCATAACGCTCAGATCGTGCAATTTACTAAGATTGCCCCGCTGTCTATGTCTGACAATTACTTATCAATTAAATGCCATTACGAATTCGAGCCTTATATGGATATAGCATTATCTCCATTTTTACGCGAGCTCTTTTTATCAGATTCAGAATAGGGTCCCTCCCTCTGTGTTCTCTAACGTACAAATGGCATTGTCCTATTAATAGATCCAAGCTTTGTCCGATGGGCTGCCAACGTGAAGAGTCTATTTCACACGTTCTCTTTTACTGTCATGCATATCACAAACAAAGAGCTTTTTGGATCATCCCGCTCTGCAAATCTATAGGCGCCAGTTCTTATCTTCATGTTGAGAGAATTTTAAAATCTGATCCATCTGCCCAGGTAGTTTTACCAGTGGCAAAATTTCTCAAATCAATCTGGCGCCTTAGATTAGCTATCTTAAAGTACAAGACTGGGTAATTAACTCTTAGATCTATGTATGTATATTTATTGATGCTTTGATGTCTGTTTTTAGTATTTAATTTTTAGGATAATGACACTCGCCTATTGTATTATTGAACACTTATGGGCATAGGGAATAGGGTCCTTGCTGTGTGGTATATTCCAAATTTAGGAGACGTATACTTTGATCATTTCTTGGATTTTAACTCCCTATTATCGTTTTTAAATATTTATCATGTTTATATTTTTAGTGTTCTATTAATCTTTTAAAAAAATCTGAAAATGTATGATGTTTGTACTGTACTTTTATGGTATGTTTTTACTTACCGAAATAAAGTTAAATGAATAAATGAATGTAACGATGTCTTTCAAATCTGCGGGTAAATCATCAACAGTCAGCAGAGTAAACAAGGTACAGTAAGATCCATCATTTGTCATCTTAAAGGCGACATCCTCATCATGAGTCTGCACCTCTATGCCTGTCAGTGTACACAAGATGATGCAAGTCAGCATACAGTGTAGATCCCTTCCCAGACGATTTACCAGGCTAGAATTCTGCACCACAAATTTGTGCTTCTCTTCAAAGGATCCTGTTTTCACTGGTATTGCTGTAGTTTCCTTCGTTGTCATCTTTTTATTTGCTTCTCCTACAACTTAGACTATTTTTCCAGAGAGGGGTAGGTTTGGGACTTCTACTGTTCTCAGAGTAGAATGGGAAGCACCACTATCAACCAAAAATTACATGATGTGGCCATTTACTTCACCATCTACGAATGGACCATTACGGTCTACCTCTGAGGCAGCGGCAAGTATGCAGTCTTCTTCCCCTCTCATGCAACATCAGGCTGACTGATTGGAGCCATAACACTCGTGGATCTCAAACAGGAGAAATTGTTGGAATGGATTATTGTCATGAACCAGATTTGTGTTCATATGTGGAACTTGATTTGAATTTAGCCTAGGACCAGTAGCATACTGCTGTGGCCTTCAGAGATTGGGGGACTTGCATCACTAGAGCATGGGGCACCTCAAAATTTTAACTTCTCTGTTTCGGTACATTCTGCATTTGTGCTGGGTTTGTATTTTGAAATGGCTCAAACCCTGAATTTCTTAGCTTATTTGCTGGAATTAGATGACACTCCCCCTTCCAATCTCTCAACTTGTTACAGAGGGTGTATTTTTCAGAATATTTATATCCATTCCAGAACTAGGACAAATAAGGGCTCCTTGACCTCTACCCTGCATTAGCCTTGCTTAGAATCACCATTCCCTACAAACAGCTGAATTTAATTAGTTCTCTAATCTGCTTTCCTCTGAACAGCTATTAATTTCTCCTTAAACTTTTTCAAGCTCATTGCTGCAATATTTGGTGTTCTACCTTGGTGTGGTTTTCCTAACTTTTTGCCCACTGACCTCCTGTTTTTCTGACTCATTCTCTACTGGCTTTTAGGATTCTGTGCACTTTACCACTGCTGACCAGTGCTAAAGTGCAGGTGCTCTAAAATATGGTAATATTGAAGTATCTATAATTGGTATATGTAATTTACTTGTAAGTCCCTAGTAAAGTACACTAACTGTGCCCAGAGCCTGTAAATTAAATGCTACTAGGAGCGCTGCAGCACTGATTGTGCCACTCACTACAGTAGGATTCAAACATGCCTCAGGCCTGTCACTGCAAAACCTGGGTGTGCAGCTTTAAACTGCAATTTTGACCTGCACGTATTTACACTTCCCAGGCCCAGACCTTCCTTGTTATTACATATAAGTCACCCCAAAGGTAGGCCCTGGTTGACCCCAAGGGCAGGGTGCAGTAAAAATGAAAAAGTTGGACACATACTTTTTAGTTTAACATGTCCAGGTAGAGAAACAATTCTTACATTCGTTTTCCACTTCTGCAAGGCCTACCTCTCCCTTGGGTTCACATTCATATAGCCCTTAAATATATTTTTAAGTATAATTTCCAGAAAATGGAGTTTGGTGTCCCTGGACTCACAATATAAAATCATTACTCATGGTGAAGTTAGATTGTAAATTGTAAATCTGAAACTCCCACTTTTAGAAAGTTGGCATTTTCTTACTTTATCCATTCTGTGCCTTAGCCTGTCTCTGATTACACATCTGGGCTGGTCTGGGTGACAGCTACACTTTTTGAATTCCTTCTAGACGGCCACAAACACAGCACACTCAGCTGCATCTGCATTAATCTGCATACTGATAGTCTTCCTGAGCAGAATTAAGTGGAGGGATGGATACTTACACTTCAATAGGTAATGTCCAGTCTCCACACAAAGGACTTATTACCACTTATGGGTAGCTTGACAGACAGGGCTAGGACAAAAGGGACTTTTGTGCACTCCAGAGGACTCCTTTGAAGTCTACCTCACATCAAAAGTCTTTTTGGTATATGTACTGGACCCTAAACCCCACCAGATCAGTTCACTTCGGAGTCCTGATGAGACTCTGCCAAGAAGAGGAGCTGTGCTGCCATGAGGGAACGCCACTTTGCACTATGCTTTGCTTTGTGAGCCTGCTGCCTGCTACCTCTGCAGTGAGGGAGGGCTACATGTGCCCTCTAAATCCTCTTTTTGGCTTGTTCCCCGTCTCTCCGAGGTCTCAGGGACATCAAATACATTGCTCTACCAAGATCTGCATTACGGTGCTGCCCAGTTGCTGTGGGCCCAACGTGCTGTAATTTTCCCCGCAAGGATCCGTGGTTTCTCTACTCAACTGCGGGGGCTGTTCAATGCTGTTGTAAAGTGCTTTTGAGGACTTGTGCTCTGGATACCAAACAACCCCAATCCTGCCTTTTGTTATGAGCGCTCGCTGAGGATGCTCTCCAATGTGGCCTCCCCATTACCCTGATGACTTAGACCACTGGGTATCCCTTTTTGGAAAGTTGGGCATACCAGACAGTGGGCAGCTGTCGGAGCCAAAGGAGCCTGCCTGCGTTGTCCATGTCAGCTCAGCTCACTGAGATTAACAGCACTGGCAATGCGGGCCACGAGTGTGAGGCTGGCAGACAGTTTCATCAAACCCTCTCAAGGTATTTCACCCTTTTCCCAGACACGGACAGGCCCTAACTGTGCAGCGGCTTGCCCCAGTCCCACTGGCTTCACTCATGTTATCTGGTTCCTATTGTTTTCCCTCTTTTGTTTTTTGTTTTTCTATTTTCCTTCTTTCCCTCAACTGCTTCAGTCATTAGGATTGGATATAGCCTAACTCCCTCTATCATGTCAGTTCCCCACCTTTTCTGTTCAGCATCCCATCTAGCATCCGCATAGGTGTGCCCAACTTTTTGAGCTCTACCCTGATATCTTTTTCTCTCTCTGCCATTTACATCATGCTCCCAAGCATTAAGTGCTACATATTGTGCGGGCCAGGGAGGTGGTTTCATCTCATACAACACTCTTCTCAGTTCCCAAAGACTCTGAAATTGAATGTGCCATATCATGATAACCTCAATGCACCTTCTTTTTCAGTGATCTTGTGCCGGAGACCAAGCCAAAAACATGTATGGAGCCCTGTATTAATCATCATATAATGACCTGGGATATCTTTCAGAGGTGCCTCTTCTCCTTCTCTACTGGTGTATGCACATCTCTTCTGAACAAATCTTGCATAATTTAAAAACATTGAGGGGCATATTTAAGAAAAGTGGTGCTGCACACAGTGCAGCACCACTTTTCTTGCGCCCCTTAGTGCCCCCCCAATGCAACCATCTATGCACGTATTTAAAATATGGCGCACCATGGCGGTAGTTAGGGGACTAGCATCGGAATGTTTGATGCTAGTCTGGCACTTTGCAGGATTAGCATAAAAAATTCTGACGCTAATCCTGCAAAGCACCCAGAGGCCCATTGTAAGCAATGGAAGCCTCCTTTTAACCCCTGCTCTGAGCAGGGGTTAAAAGTGCCAAAAAAATGGCGCATTGACATCTCTTTGATTTCCTTGCACCATTTTTTGGCCCCCCTAATGGGGGAATGCCCCCTTTGCATACATTATACCTGGCACAGGCACAATGTAGCGCAATGGGTTAGAAAGTGGAGCAATGCATGCATTGCGCCACTGTGTAAATATGGGGCAGTGTTTTGGGCCTTCTAACGCCACATTAGCTTAAAACAATGACGCTAATGTGACGTTGGAATGGCGCTAGGTGCTCTTAAATATACCCCATAATTTTGTCCCAAATCAAATGTCAATGACCACAATATTATTTAATTTCAAATCAAAAACAATGTTGTATGTACAATCTGTTGTTCCGCCGCAACAACCAGTCGCAGCACAACCCCTTGTAATGTCTTTAACCAATAGCAGCTCGGCAACAATCTAACCGACCTATACTGCTCGCTCCATGCTGAATAAATCAGTTGTCACCATTGTTATACAAGCTTCTGAGTCCACCAACAAATGTAATATTTTATTCCCTACCCTAATATCCAAAGAGGGATGTACACATTCACTCGAGTCACCTTTAATCACATGTTCTTCAGTAACAACCACAATCATATCTCTGAATTCCTTCATTAGTTGTTGTTCACCATAATGTTTTTCATCGACTACACAACTGACTTTAGTACTTTTGTCATGAGTGGTTTGACAAACATTTGCAAAATGGCATATTTTTTTGCACTTGGGACATGAAACAAATTTAGACGGACACCCTCTACTTTCCTTGCTATGTGGTGGATTACCACATCTAAAACATATATTGGACCATTTAAAAAAAACTTTTCATGACTTTTGTTATCTTTACACTCTGATTGTTTGTCACACACAGCATTAACACTTTCTTTTTCTGTGGTTTACACTGCCAGTTCTTTGAGGGACGGTTGTGCCATTGCAACACTTTTAGCAATTTTGATAACTTCCTCTAATTAAGGACCTCCCATGGTCAGTAATTTTTGTTGTGTTTGTCTATTGGAACAATGTCCAGTGAATTGATCTCTTACTAGCTGGTCATGAAATGTATCAAATTGACAAATGGAGCAAAGTTGCCTTGAGAACTGATGTAGTCATCAACGTTTTCATTTTGCATTAGTTTCCTTAGAAATAATTTATGACAAAGAACAACTAGACTAGGTTGTACATCAAATCTTGTAACTAGTTCCTTGACTGCTTCTTGGAATTCATTTAACTCTTCACCCTCCGCTAATACAAGATCAGGTAAATGTTTGAAAATTGTGTCACCTTCAAAGCCCAAAGAATATAGTAGTAAAAATGTTTTTCTTTCAGGTCTAAATTGAGACACTCCTATGGCTCTTAGATACATTTCAAATGCATCAAACCATTGTTTCCAGGGAAATCCAGGATTGCCTGGAAACTCCAAATATGGTGGAGGTACATTTTCAGACTGCATACTTTTATATACGGTTGTGTCCACATAATGTATAGCACCAATGTATATAGCCTTCCAGAAAAGTACTCGCTGCAAATAACTAAACTCTTGAAAAATGAGTTGTGCATGTCAGTTTTGTGTATTTTTTCATAGGATCTAACTCTTGTAACATTAAGATTAATAAAGTGTAAATAATAATAAATAGCCAGGTGTGCGTGTCACCGTGTGCTGACACAAAGGCTGTATTTGCAAAAAGAGCACCAAAACGGAAGATGGCGATGCGAGTGTCCTCGGATATTTCAAAATGCTTGAACGTGCTAAAGCTCAGTGCTACCAGACAGATGTGCGTGTCACTGTGTGCTGACACGCAGGTTGGAGGAGCCAAAAAATAAATAAACACTAGAACAGTTCAACGCACTGTAGCACAGTGTTGATAGGCAACAAGACCAACAATATGCCTAGAAATGTAGACTGCGCACGCACATAATTGCGTGTCTAAGAGTGCGCGCTAGCTCCAATGATACAAATGCGCCGAGGTCAAGCACAAGCCCCATTCCGCTTATTTTGACTTGAAAAAGTTAATAGATGATTATAAGCAGAATCAGCTTAAACATGAATAAAGGTCTACTCTGTTTTTAACCCATATATAAATGGATGTATTACTTTCCTATAACTTCAATAAATGCCTCACCAGTCCTCACCCCTCTAGAGGAAAAATACGCTATGGGTGTGTGTGATCACCTATATTCATTATCTATTGAGTATTTTTCTGTTCCTTATATAGATTTGTGGAAATTGTCAAAATGTACAGAGTATAGAATGCAATTATGCTTATTCGGACAACAATAACAAGACTTGTTTTTTGGAAAAAGGAATGATTCATACGGGCTCACGAGGCATTTATTGAAGTTATAGAAAAGTAATATATCCATTCATCTATGGGTTAAAAATAGAGTAGCCCTTTATTCATGGTTAAGTGTATTCTTCCCTGGAGGGGCTACTATAGAGTTACAGGGGCCCTCAGGTTTTGAATTATAAGCTGAATCATGCCAAGGTACCTAAGGTTGTGGAAAGGAACAAAGCTTTGTGAGACCAGCAACACTTGCTCGATGCTGTCCCTTGTTTTCTTGCTTTCGTGGGTTCTCAGCTTCCAGAGATGGCTCCGTCCCTCATCGTCAAAAAGAATGTTATAATCACCATACAATGAGAAATAAGATGAACACCGGGTTGTGGTTTATTTACTTAAGCGTAGTGTGATAAAGAGCCATCTTTCGTTCCTGTCCAGCCGCCCCAACTACCACACGAGTGATCTGTCAAACTTCGACAAAGGCAAGTGGAGTATTGGTGACAAGATTCTATAATACCATTCTACATTTATCAAAGAGTATAGCAGTATGGGATTTCATAAAAAAGTGTGGCATGGAGTGGCCTTTCATTGTATGATATGGTAGGGTATGGTATGGCCTGTCACCATATAGCATGATATGGTATGGCCTGCCATGGTTATATAGTGTGGTCGATTATGATACGGTATGGCCTGTCTCTGTATAGTATGGCAGGATATGGTATGGTATTGCCTGTACTTGTATATTTGGTATGGTATGGCCTGTCATTGTATAGTTGTGTGTTGTATGGTATGGTATGTATGACCTAGTATGGTATGGTATGGAATGTTATGGACTCTCATTGTACTGAATGGTATGGGATGCTACGGTATGGTATGGCTAGTCAGTATCTTTTGTTTTATGCTGCACCAAAACACAAATACGGGAAGCAAATGGAAATGACCACTGAGCAAAACCGTGAAGTAAACAATCTTAAACCACATTGTAAAAAGACTAGGCTATGCTCCTTTATTTTTTTCATACAACAAAAATACACATGCTGCCAAAATGCACAGATTCCAAATTACAGAGGCACAGCAGAGCACCAAATCTTTGTTGTAATGTACACAATAAGCTACAGAAGAAAACTCAGTAGGAGCAACCAAACAAGTAAAATATTACTTTTCAATATAATGTTATTTTCACACTAAAATATTGTCATTCTGTTTTACATTTGGGTGGTGACAAAAGCAAATTGCTGCCAAAATAAACATATACAAAACTGAGGAGACACAACAAACCTCCAGTAGGAGCTATATTCCAATTTTGTTGCTATGCTGTACCAAAGGGTGTAAAAGGGAGAGGATGAAAAGTAAAAGGGAACAAACATGAACACAGGAAACTAGCAGGTGAAACTACAGAGTGCAGCAAACCAAGAGGAAGACAATCTAAAAACATATAGGGGCATATTTACAAGCCCCTAGCGCCACCAGTGCATCACTGCTTGTGATGCTCCTATGGAGCTGAGCACTGCGCCGTATTTACAAGGCGGTGTTAAGCCACTTTTTGTGGCTTAATGCCACCTTGTAAATATGGTCCCTTCACACTTTCTGTGGAAGAGGCATGCAATGGGTGTTGCTGTGGGCATTCCACAGCAACACCCATTGCATTTTGAGGCTGTCCCAAATGTATTAGAATTCATAACCCTGAGGCAGTGCCATATGCTAATGCCATAACAAGATTTGGCATTAGCATTCTGCAATAAGGAGAAATGCTTTAATTTCTCCCTGTTTTTTGCTCTTTCCATGTGTGCTGCATTCTGCAGCACACATAGAAAGAGCAAATTGCCTTTGAAGATTGTTTTTGTGCAGGAAGATGTCCCTTCCTGTACAAAGACAATCTGCCCTAAAACTCAGCCATCCTTGAACCATGGTGCAAGAGAGGCTGCGTTGGCGCTCAGCAGCTAATTTAGCGATGGGAGAAGCACAGGGCTGTGCCATATTCTTTTAAATACAGCACATCCCTGCTTTTTAGAAGTGGTGCAGTGTGGCGCTGCCAATTTTAGGGCAGTGGACATGCTATGCCACTTCTAATAAATATGCCCAAAGCCTCTTAGAAACAGCTACAAGAAGTAATAAATAAAATAGAGCTGGAGAGAAAGTGGGTACCGCAGAAGAACTTTGGTGCAGACCAACACACCTGGAACTTATTTGCAGACAAACAAATCTGATCTATTAGGGACCTTTTATCATTTTGAACAAAAAGTAAGACAATACTTTCAGCTCTACCTGAACCCTTAGCCTTTTTCGGTGCTCACGAGGGAACGATTCCATCATGAGCACCGGCAGTCATGTGCTGAAGAGATAATGATTACGTCCTCTGCACACGACCATCAAATTCCTATGCTGTTTACAACTGAAGGATTTGATGTTTCTAAAACCAGCCTCGGGAGCTGGGAAAGAGCTTGCCCAGCTTCCTGATGCTATCTTTAGCTTTCACTGAAATGACGAGCAGTGCGCACAGATCGCTGATGCCATTTCAGTGAAAATGAAAGGCTCATTTCAATTTCTCTGCCTCGGTGCTTAGGGGGCTTTCGCAGCCCCATGAGCACTGAGGCAGATGGGAGAGGTATCATAGAAAAGGGGAGCAAGGACTGCAGGAAGGCAATCCCCAAGCAGGAATCCACCACTAGACATGGCGGGAGAGGAAGCAGCCCACTTGGGCAAGGGCTTTTGCTCCCTCCCAACTTATTTTAAGGAGCTCAGTCTTTCTGCCCCCCTGGGGGGCAGATGGGGAAAAAGCCCAAAGGGATTGTCTCAAAGTTTAGTGATGTTGATGATACTGACAAATGGTTTGCAACCTGTGAGAGCCTGCAAAATGAGGAGGATAGGTCACCAGCACAGGGGCTCTCTATTGTGGGAGTTGCTCTCAGTGAAGAGAAGGGATAGACTTCTGAACCTTAATGAGGATGTGGCTGAGTACTATCAGCATATGAAAGTGACCTTGATAGAAGGATTTGGACTCACCACAGAAGAGTATAGACTGACATTTAGGGACACCATTAAAGGTGATAAGCATACACAGGTGGGCTGTGTACACTCCTCAGTCAAGGCACTAGATGCCTGGATAAAAGGCAATAAGGTGGACACTTATGTGGGCTATATAATTGCTTATGAAAGAGCACCTTTTAAGCAACTGTGTCTCAGAAAAAATACAACAGAATCTAGTAGATTCAGAACTTTCTAGTCCTAGAGAGTTGGACAAGAAGGATAACAAGTCAATTAGACAAGAGTACCCAGGAAAACCCAGGGGTTGTTCCCAAGAAGTGGGGGCTAGGCCTAAAATGGGAAAGGAGGCAGGTGGGAAGCCCACCACAGAGACTCCCTCAGAAGTCCCCAATCTGCTGCCCTGGGAGGCAGAAAGTGCACTAGGCACCAGGGATTTGTTTTTCAGATAGTGTGAAGGTCTGGCGACTGCCCAAAATGAGAATACCAATGTCTCCACCCCATCTTAATCAATGGTCACAGTCTTTCTGCCCCCACAGAGCCAGATGGGTATTAATACCCCTGATCTGTCCCCTGAGAGAGAGAAATCCCACAAAATACTAGGGATTCTGTTTTTTTTTTATAAAAGAGGGGTAGGAGCTGCCCACAGTGGTCATGGCTATTCCCCCACCCACAACACATGGGGGGTGAAGTCTTCCTGTCCCACTTGAGTGGAAGATGGGGCAGTAGCCCCTTATCTGCCCCCATGGGAGACAGAAAACCCACTAGGCACCAGGTCATTTTTGAGAAATGTCTAGGGATGAGGGCTCCCCAGAATAGGCATGGAAAGGCCCCAACCCCTGAAGAAAGGGGCACAGTCTTTCTGACCCCTGGGGGGCAGATGGTGGTTATCACACCAAATCTGCCACCCCCCGAAGGGGGGGGGGGAGAAAGCCCACTAGGCATCAGAGATGTTTATGGATCTATCAGGGAGCGGTCTCTTTCTTTGGGCACACATTTTGGCCATTTTAATTTTTATTGGGAGACCCATGGGAACGCTGGGTGGTAGGAAGTTTGTGCAGGCACAGTGATCCCACACAGAAATGTGATGACAATGTGATTTTTTTAGTTAAATTTGATGTTTGCAGGGGATTGTGGATATGAAAACTTTAGAGGATCTACGAAAGCCAAACCTTCCTGGACTCCCCAGGTGTTTAGTTTTAAGAAATTTCTGGGTTTGGTAGGTTTCTCTAGATGGCCGCAGAGACTGGGACCAAAGTTGTTTTGTGATAGATAATTTTGATGTCTCCACAATACATTTTGAGGTTTGCAAAGGATTCTGGGTAACATAACCTGGTGAGAACCAGACAAACCACATCATCCTGGATTCCCCTTGCTGTCTAATTTAAAAAAATGCACAGGTTTTCTAGGTTTCTTTAAGTGCCGGTTGAGCTAGTGCCCAAAATCCACCACATTGCAAAAAAAGAGTCAGTTTTCAGTGGACAAATGTGATGTGCCCACATTGCGTTTTGGGCCATTTCCTGTCTCGTGCACCAGGCCTACCCACACTATGAGGCACTATTTTTATCAGGAGACTAGGGGGAATGCAGAGTGAAAGGAAGTTAGTGGCTCCCCGCAGATTCACAGAAATGTGCGTAAAATGTGTTTTTTTAGTCAAATATTGAGGTTTGCAAGGAATTTTGGGTAAAAAAACCTGGTGAGAGCCACTCAAGTCAACCCACCCTGGATACCCCTAGGTGTCTAGTTAAAAAAATGTACCAGTTTGATAGATTTCCCGGGGTGCCGGCTGAGCTAGTGTCCAAAATCTACAGCTAGCCACTTTGCAAAAAAGGGCCAGTTTTGATTAGAAAAATGTGATGCATCCATGTTGCGTTTTGGGATATTTCCTGTCACGAGCACTAGGCCTACCCACATGAGTGAGGTTCCATTTTTATTTGGAGACTTGGGGGAAATACCAAGCGTGAGGAAGTTTGTGGTTCCCTGCAGATTCCAGAACTTCCCATCACAGAAATTTAAGAAAACTGTGCTTTTTAGTCAAAGTTTGAAGTTTATAAGGAGTTCTGCATGAAAGAACCTGGTGGGATCCACCCACATCACCCCACCCTGGATACCTCTGGGTGTCTAGTTTTCAAAAATGTACAGATCTGCTAGGTTTCTCTAGATGCCGGCTGAGCTGGGGTCCGAAATTCACAGCTACCCACTTTACAGAAAAATGATTTGTTTTGAGTGGAAAAATGTGATCCATCCATGTTGCTTTTTGGTTTGTTTCTTGTGGCTGGCAGTAGGCCTACCCACACTACTGAGGCACTATTTTTATTGGGAGGCTTGTGGGAATGCTAGGTGGGAGGAAATCTGTGGCTCCTAACAGATTCCAGAACTCTCACAGAAATGTGAGGAAAATGTGTTTATTTAGTCAAGGTTTGAGCAGTAGATTTTGGGTACAAAAACCTGTGAAAGCCTTGCAAGCCAATACACCCTTATTTTACCTAGGTGCCTAGCTTCCAAAAATAATGAGGTTTGCTAGGGTTCCTGAGCTGCTGACTGAGCTTCGGTCCAAAATCTACAGCTACCCACATTGAAAAAAAGGGTACATGTTGAGTGGAAAAATGTGATGCATACATGTTGTGTTTTGGTCCATTTCCTGTCGCTGGCAATAGACCTACCCACACAAGTGAGGTACCATTTTTATTGGGAGACTTGGGGAAAATAGCGAGTGGAAGGAGTTTAGTGCATTCCTGCAGATTAGAGAACTACCTAACCCAGAAATTTGAGGAAAATTAGGGCCGTATTTATACTTTTTGACGCAAAACTGCGCTAACGCAGTTTTGCGTCAAAAAAATTAGCGCCGGCTAACGCCATTCTGAAGCACCATGCGGGCGCCGTATTTATTGAATGGCGTTAGCCGGCGCAAGCAGACCGGCGCTGCCTGGTGTGCGCGAGAAAAACCACGTACACCAGGCAGCGCCGGCGTAGGGGGAAAATGGCGCATGGGCGTCTTAAAATGGGGCAAGTCAGGTTGCGTCGAAAAAATCATCGTAACCCGACTTGCGCCATTTATTTTCGACGCCCATCCCCCATCAACATGACTCCTATCATTGTAAAGATAGGAGTCATGCCCCCTTGCCCAATGGCCATGCCCAGGGGACTTCTGTCCCCTGGGCATGGTCATTGGGCATAGTGGCATGTAGGGGGGCACAAATCAGGCCCCCCTATGCCACAAAAAAAAATAAAAAATACTTACCTGAACTTACCTTAATGTCCATGGGATGGGTCCCTCCGTCCTTGGGTGTCCTCCTGGGGTGGGCAAGGGTGGCAGGGGGGGTCCCTGGGGGCAGGGGAGGGCACTCTGGGCTCATTTTGAGCCCACTTGTCCCTTAACGTCATCCCTGACCCAGGCGTTAAAAAGCGGCGCAAATGCGCCGTTTTTGGCCACGCCCACTCCCGGGCGTCATTTTTGCCCGGGAGTATAAATACCACGTAAAGGCCTGGGAGTCATTTTTTAAGACGGGAACGCCTCCCTTGCATATCATTAACGCAAGGAAGGGGTTCACGCTAAAAAATTACGCACATTCCGGGAACTTTGGCGCTAGACGCGTCTAGCGCCAAAGTATAAATATGGCGTTAGTTTTGCGTCGAATTTGCATCGAAAAAAACGACGCAAATTCGGCGCAACCAGAGTATAAATATGCCCCTTAGTTTTTAGTCAAAGTTGTAGGATTGCAAGTGATTCTGGTAACATGATGAAAGCCATGCAAATCACCACTCCTTCGATACCTATAGGTGTCTAGCTTTCGAAAATTGTACATAGCTTTGCTTTGTTTCCCTTGGTGACTGCTGAGCTAGCCACAATCTACATCTAACAAATGTGATGCATCCATGTTGTGTTTTGGGCAGTTTCCAGTTGCGGGCACTAGTCCTACCCAGATAAGTGAAGTATCATTTTTATCAAGAGATATGGGGGAATGCCGGGTGGTTGGAAATTTGTGGCTCCTTCATGAGTCTAGAACCTTCCATCACAGAAATGTAAGGACAATTTGTTTTCAGTAAATGTTTGAGGTTTGAAGGGATTCTGGGTAAAAAACCTAAGAGACTTGGGCAACTCACCCAACCCTGGATACCCTTGGGTGTCTCGTTTTCAAAGATGTACAGGTTGCTAGGCTTTCCCTGGGTGCCAGCTCCAAAATTTAGAGCTTCCCACATTGGAAAGAAGAATCTGTTTTCAGTAGAAAAATGTGATTAATCCACGTTGTGTTTTGGCGCATTTCCTGTCACAGGCACTAGGCCTACCTACCCAAGTGAGGTACCATTATTATCGGAAGACTAGGGGGAGAATACAATAGTAGAACATTTGTTATTATCTTTCGGATTTTGCCGCATTTGTGCCTTTAAGATATAAGCCTGTGTACTAGAAAGAAAACTTTTTAAAAATACCCTCTAATTCATATGCTAGTATGGGTAACTACGTATTCAGATATGTACAAAAAACACTGCTCCTAAACTTCATATCTTGTGCCCATTTCACAAATACAAATGTTTCCTTGATACCCATTTATCACTCTACAGATTTCACCATATTGATTGGTTCACACTCAATGAAAAACTGTTGCACAGTGCAGCTCAGTTATTGGCTCCGGTACCTTGGATTCTTGGAGAACCTACAAACCCCATATATTCCCTTAACCAAAAGGGAGATAATGATATATTGATTTTGTAAATTGGCCTTCATGGCAACAAGTTACAGATGAAAACATTGTCACCACTGGCCATTTTTTTCCTGCTAATGTTCAGTATTTCTTTATTTCAACAGTTATTTTCCTTGGGAAAAAACCTTGAGGAATTTACACATATGACTTGTTTCTGAATTTAGAATTGTATCTATTTTTCAGAAATATATGGCTTTACTGGATCACCCATCAATTTCACACTGGCTTCCACCACAAACTGGAAGTAGGTTGAGAGCACAAAAATAGGAGAAATGCCAAAACTGTGGTACAAAATTAGTTTTTTGAATCAGCTCTGCATGTTCCTGAAAGCTGGGAAGATAGTGACATTAGCACAACAAATCATTCCTTGATGTCATTTTTGGGAAAAAGTCATTTTTATACAGAACACGTTTTTCCTATTTTCCTAAAAAGCTTAAAATGTTGCTATATTTTGCCTATTTTCTCAGTCCCCTCCAGGGAAATCGACAAACCCTGGGTACTTTTATAATCCCCAGGATATTGGGGAAAAAAGGACTTACGTGTGGCATGTATAACATATGTGGCACTCAGCACTGGTGGGAGGAGGGGTTGGGGTGAGGATGGAGAAAGGCCCATCCAATAAGGGGTTAAGTGAAAGAGATTGTTTGCTGATTGCGATTTTGTATATATGGTTGTGCAATCCGGTGAGTGGGTAATTGTGAAATATACTTAAAGACGGCTGAATGGCTCAACACGAGTATAAATAGCAAATTAATGAGTGGGTAAGTGTCATGAATAAATGAGTGAATTGGTGAGTAATCTGGTACATAGATTGATGAGTGCATGGATGAATGAGTGCATGAAAGAACATGTAAGAACATTAGATCTGTCAGCTTTTGGTGTGGTTTCCCCTGTCTTTTTGCTTCTGACCTCCTGTTTTTGATCCTGTGCTGAATTACGTTTTGCTGGCTTTAGGACTCTCGGTACTCTACCACTGCTGACCAATGCTAAAAAGTGCAAGTGCTCGCTGTCTAAATTGTATTGGTGAATGTCTTATCCATGATTGGCATATCTGATTTACTAGTAAGTCCTTAGCATGGTGTACCATGTGTGCCCAGGGCCTATAAATCAAATGCTACTAGTGGACCTGCAGTACTGATTGTGCTACCCACATGAGTAGTCCTGTAAATATGTCTCAGACCAGCCACTGCAGTGTCAGTGTGGGCAGTTCTAAACTGCCATTTCCACCTGGGAAGTGCACCCAGTTGCCAGCACCAAATCTTCCCTTTTACTACATATAAGTCACCCATAGAGTAGGCCTAAGGCAGCTCCATGGGCGGGGTACACTGTATTTAAAAGGTAGGACATGTATTGTTGTGTATTACATGTCCTGATAGTGAAATACTGCTAAATTTGTTTTTCACTATTGCAAGGACTATCTCTCCCATACAATAACAGAGGGATTTTCATGACACATCTTTTAGGTTTAATTTCCAATTGCGTGCAGATAGAGATGTTGAGTTTGGGGTCTCAGAACTCACAATTTAAAAATTTAACTATTGGTGAAGTTGGTTTTTGAATCGTAAGTTTGAAAATGCCACTTTTAGAAAGTGAGCATTTTCTTGCTTACTCATTCTGTACCTCTGCTTGTCTATGGAATGCACATCTGGGGCAGGATGATAGTTGGGTTGTTTTGTGCATTCACTATAGGCACACAGTCACACAAAGGGAGCTGAGGTGTGCTCTGCATTTCTTGATGAGGCTTCCTGAGCTAGAGTGGTGGGAGGAGCTGACACTTGTACCTGAATAGGGCTGTGCCTGTCCTCACACAAAGCAGTCTCCAATGAGCTGGAGTGTGTCTGGGGCCAGGGCAGAGAAAGGCAGGGTCCTGTGCACTACAAAGACTTTGCTTTGAAGTTTGCCTACTTCAAAGACAGACGTGGTTATAAGTAATGGACCTCTGGCACCACAGTTAGAAGACTTCTGGACTGTGGACATTCTACCAGGAAGAAGAGCTAGATACTGTAGGAGGGACTTGCACTCTGCCTGTTGCTTTGCTATGCTGGCCTGCTACTTGCTGTTTCTGTCCGGGGAGTGAAAGGAAGTGACTTGGCTTTCTATCCTGCTTTCCAAGGTTCTCCAAGGGCTTGAGCTGAGTTTCCCTGCTGTTAAAAAGTCTCAGGACCATCAAAGACTTCACCTGCCAGCTCCTGGGCTTTGTTGCTGAGAGTCCTGATTTGCCAAGTGGTGCCAAATCAGGTTCCTGGACCCTTGGAAGTGAGCTCTGGTGCAACAAAGAAGAAACTAAGCACATCAGTTCCAGAGCAACTTCGAAACTGGTGCCGCTCTCCAACTCTGCAGAGCTGTCTACACTGGAGCCATGGACCCCACTGAGTGCAATGACTGCGATCTGCAACACAGGCCTGATGCCGCTGCAGCACCTCTGAAGTCCCACTACAGCATGAGTCCTGAGGTCATGTCACTGACATCCGTGACACCGGACTCAGACTCAGCTGCAGCACTTGTGGCCTGTGGTGTGATCATGACACTGCAAAGTCAACGCCTTGCATCTTGACCTGGTGGATCCATTGATCCGACCTTGTTGTAAGGAACCAACGCCTCACCACTGACGGCGCATCACCTCTCCTGTAACCATAAGGAACCAATGCCTCACCTCTCCTGTCTTGCAGAAAGGAACCAATGCTGCACCAAAACTAGTGACTCCACAACTCCCCGACTCTGTTCAATGTCTTTGTTTCCTCATCTATTTCCAAAGTACTAAATCCGGGGACCATGTAGCTCTATGACCGGCCCACCCTCTTTTGCTAGTGGGGTCAGATTGTTAGAAGCAACTCCGTCAAGATGCCATGATGGCCCCAGTTGGAGCTATTTCATTTGAAAGCGCTACACTAGGAGTTAATCTTTGAAAATGTGTATCTTTACTCATTTATGTTGAATTTTTGTCAAAACTAGCGTGGCAAACTTTTGTGGTGTTTTCACTGTGTTACTGTGTGTGTGCGTGCAAATACTTTACACATTGCCTCTGAGGTAAGCCTGCTTCCGTAAAGCTACCAAGTGGGTAATCAGGGGTTATCTTAACTGTGTGGCTCCCTTACCCTGACTAGATTGAAGGTCACTATTTGGACAGGGTGTTAACCATTGCTAACTAGAGATAGCATTTCTTCCAAAGAACAATCTTCTAATTCCAGTAGGAAAATAGTACAATACTTCAGAATATAATAACATAGAAAATGTCCTTCTAGTGAAAGAATGAATTAAAGTAAAGCAATTACAATCCATGCAGTCCGTGACCAAATGCAGTGGCCATGTTGTGCCTTTGTGTCTATGAATGAGTTTGGTTTATAAGCTTATGGTACAGGCATCCGTTTTTTATCTGAATTACTTAGCCTAAAGCACTGCTACAAAGGCAGAATGAAAAGTGTTATGAAGTACACTGTTGTAATTAATCATTGCCAGGACAAGATTTTACGCTCCTTCAGCATCAATCCATTAACCCAATGGAAGTTGGAGGGAGCGACTATGAAATAAATGCACAAGAGTGTTTACTCACAGTAAGTACATTTGTTTACTGAAAATAAACACAGGTACCTAAATCATTTCCCTGGTAAGAAATATTTTTCTGTTAATGTTGCAATGAATTGATGGATGCATTTCACTTCCTGGAAGTTTTCATTTTTTCCTGATTAAGCAGCCTGCTAGTGCAGTCTTACAAATTTTATTTAGAATGCCACTAACATTCTAAGACGATAATTTCTTAGCATGTTACACATTTAGGGTGATGAAGCACTTGAGAGAGTGTCGGTTTATCGTGTGCTCTGCAGTTTATTAATATGGATTGTGTAGCATAGCAGATTATGGGTGACGAGCCATAAGGTATGTGAATGGAGGAAACATTGGGGCATATTTAAGAATCCCTAGTGCCATTCCAGTGCCACCTATCCTTCATTTTTTTATGCTAATGTGGCATTAGAAGGCCAAAAACGCTGCACCATATTCACAAAGAGGCACAATGCATGCATTGCACCACTTTGTAACCCTTTGCGCTACATTATGCCTACGCCAGGTATAATGTATGCAAAGGGGCTTTCCCCAGTTGAGGGGGCCAAAAGAATGGTCAGAGCAGGCATTAAAAGGAGGCTTCTATTGCTTACAGTGGGCCTCTGGGTGCTTTGCAGAATTAGCGTCAACATTTTTTATGCTAATCCTGTGAAGCACCAGACTAGTCTAGTGGGTGTCCCCGGGTTCCAGTAATGATGAAGTCGGGGTCCACCGAAGTCAAAAGGTTGGGAACCACTGTTCTAGAATAAAGAGAAGTGGTTTGTGCATACATGCCAACACACCCACTTCAGATAGGAGACTGACAATTTTCAAAGCCAAAACACCTTTATTTTTATTCTCTCCCACCTGAAATTGCCTCTGCTTCATTAAAAGTAAATGGGGGAAATATATTCTCCAGATTATTTGTTTAAAAATCTCCCACTTTCCTATTCTAAAATGTTGACATGTATGTTTGTGTCTGGATGTATTCCTTGTGAGAGGGCATACTGTTGTCACTCACAGTGAAGTTACCCAGTGAGTGAAGCAGGCTGGCTCACTGCCTCAAGCTTTATGCTGTAGTGACCAGAATACAGATGTGAATGACTAACGGAGGAATCAAACTGACTGTAAGCACCTAAAAGGGGATTATTTGATCATTGTAATTTTTATTAGGAATGGGGTTTGGAGGTTTACAGTTTTAAAATATTTTTAGAAACATCCATTTTGTGAGCCTCTGTGCATCTCCGCTGTGTCCTGATACAGCCCAGTGTTCAAAGATTGCAAAAAGACCTAGGTAAGGAGCCCTGAGATTTTTCTGAGTAAATAGTAATATTTGTTCAAAAGTGTTTATTTCAGCTACCTGTGTCAGTTTTACTGTGGACTCTCTGTGTTTCAGGCAGCCTGGCCTCTTTTAAAGTGTTTTTTTTTCAATTTGTTTTTCCCGTGACTGTGTGAATTGCCTTGCTAGTTTGTGGCACCCCAACCCCTTTTTTCTCTTCTAAGTTAAAAGGCTACATACATCTTGCAGAGTGTGTTTTTATGAGACTGTTTTAATCTGTTTCTGGGATTTAAATTGTGCTTCAAAACTGTCTGCCCCCCTGGATTTTTGCCTTTAAAAATGCCCGATTTCAGAGTGCGCGCCCAGCAGAATTTCAGTGTTTGTTTCTTAAACAATCTCTCCCTTACCAGGAAAGTAGAATCTGCTAGCTTGGAAGTGTGGATTCAGCCTGTCTGTATCCAAGGAGATTTTGAATAGAGCAGCAGTTGCCTTTCCCCATGACCACAGGGACTGGACATAGCTGATTGGCTCCCTGAGACCCTGCTGCACCTTAGACCCGCCCCCCACACCTCCTCTGGCACCTTAAGTTTGTGGAGGGAAGCCCAAGACAGCCACCTCCATTTTGTGAGCCTCTGTGCATCCCCTCTGTGTCCTGATAGAGCCCAGTGTTCAAGGATTGCAAAAAGACCTAGGTAAGGAGCCCTGAGATTTTTCTGGGTAAATAGTATTATTTGTTCAAAAGTGTTTATTTCAGCTACCTGTGTCTGTTTTACTGTGAACTATCTGTGTTTCCTGCAGCCTGGCCTCTTTTAAAGTGGTGTTTTTTTTTTATTTTTTTTGCCGTGACTGTGTGAATTGCCTTGCTAGTTTGTGGCACCTCCCATTTTTTCTCTTCTAAGTAAAAAGACTACATACATCTTGCAGAGTGTGTTTTTAGGAGACTGTTTTAATCGGTTTCTGTGGTTTAAATTGTGCTTCAAAACTGTCTGCCCCCCTGTATTTTTGCCTTTAAAAAAGCCAGATTTCAGAGTACGCGCTCAGCAGTATTCCAGTGTTTGTTTCTTAAACAATCTCTCCCTTACCTGGAAAGTAGACTCTGCTAGCTTGGAAGTGTGGATTCAGCCTGTCTGTATCCAAGGAGATTCTGAATAGAGCAGCAGTTGCCTTTCCCCCGACCACAGGGACTTGACTTAGCTGATTGGCTCCCTGAGTCCCTGCTGCACCTGAGACCCGCCCCCCACACCTGCTCTGGCACCTTAAGTTTGTGGAGGGAAGCCCAAGACAGCCACCTCCATTGTGTGAGCCTCTGTGCATCCCCCCTGTGTCCTGATACAGCCCAGTGTTCAAGGATTGCAAAAAGACCTAGGTAAGGAGCCCTGAGATTTTTCTGGGTAAATAATATTATTTGTTCAAAAGTGTTTATTTCAGCTACCTCTGTCTGTTTTACTGTGGACTCTCTGTGTTTCAGGCAGCCTGGCCTCTTTTAAAGTGGTGTTTTTTTTTTATTTGTTTTTTGCCGTGACTGTGTGAATTGCCTTGCTAGTTTGTGGCACCCCCCTTTTTTCTCTTCTAAGTAAAAAGGCTACATACATCTTGCAGACTGTGTTTTTAGGAGACTGTTTTAATCGGTTTCTGTGGTTTAAATTATGCTTCAAAACTGTCTGCCCCCCTGTATTTTTGCCTTTAAAAAAGCCCGATTTCAGAGTGCGCGCCCAGCAGTATTCCAGTGTTTGTTTCTTAAACAATCTCTCCCTTACCTGGAAAGTAGACTCTGCTAGCTTGGAAGTGTGGATTCAGCCTGTCTGTATCCAAGGAGATTCTGAATAGAGCAGCAGTTGCCTTTCCCCCGACCACAGGGATTTGACTTAGCTGATTGGCTCCCTGAGTCCCTGCTGCACCTGAGACCCGCCCCCCACACCTACTCTGGCACCTTAAGTTTGTGGAGGGAAGCCCAAGACAGCCACCTCCATTTTGTGAGCCTCTGTGCATCCCCCCTGTGTCCTGATACAGCCCAGTGTTAAAGGATTGCAAAAAGACCTAGGTAAGGAGCCCTGAGATTTTTCTGGGTAAATAGTATTATTTGTTCAAAAGTGTTTATTTCAGCTACCTGTGTCTGTTTTACTGTGTACTATCTGTGTTTCAGGCAGCCTGGTCTCTTTTAAAGTGGTGTTTTTTTTCATTTGTTTTTGCCGTGACTGTGTGAATTGCCTTGCTAGTTTGTGGCACCCCCCATTTTTTCTTTTCTAAGTAAAAAGGCTATATACATCTTGCAGAGTGTGTTTTTAGGAGACTGTTTTAATCGGTTTCTGTGGTTTAAATTGTGCTTCAAAACTGTCTGCCCCCCTGTATTTTTGCCTTTAAAAAAGCCAGATTTCAATGTGCGCGCTCAGCAGTATTCCAGTGTTTGTTTCTTAAACAATCTCTCCCTTACCTGGAAAGTAGACTCTGCTAGCTTGGAAGTGTGGATTCAGCCTGTCTGTATCCAAGGAGATTCTAAATAGAGCAGCAGTTGCCTCTCCCCCGACCACAGGGACTTGACTTAGCTGATTGGCTCCCTGAGTCCCTGCTGCACCTGAGACCCGCCCCCCCACACCTGCTCTGGCACCTTAAGTTTGTGGAGGGAAGCCCAAGACAGCCACCTCCATTGTGTGAGCCTCTGTGCATCCCCCCTGTGTCCTGATACAGCCCAGTGTTCAAGGATTGCAAAAAGACCTAGGTAAGGAGCCCTGAGATTTTTCTGGGTAAATAGTATTATTTGTTCAAAAGTGTTTATTTCAGCTACCTGTGTCTGTTTTACTGTGGACTCTCTGTGTTTCAGGCAGCCTGGCCTCTTTTAAAGTGGTGTTTTTTTTTTAATTAGTTTTTGCCGTGACTGTGTGAATTGCCTTGCTTGTTTGTTGCACACCCCCTTTTTTCTCTTCTAAGTAAAAAGGCTACATACATCTTGCAGTGTGTGTTTTTAGGAGACTGTTTTAATCTGTTTCTGTGGTTTAAATTGTGCTTCAAAATTGTCTGCCCCCCTGTATTTTTGCCTTTAAAAAAGTCCGATTTCAGAGTGCGCGCCCAGCAGTATTCCAGTGTTTGTTTCTTAAACAATCTCTCCCTTACCTGGAAAGTAGACTCTGCTAGCTTGCAAGTGTGGATTCAGCCTGTCTGTATCCAAGGAGATTCTGAATAGAGCAGCAGTTGCCTTTCCCCCTAACCACAGGGACTGGACTTCAGTTAACTTGCTCCTCATATAAGTTCTGATTGGTTGTTGCATATGTTGTTGTGATAGGTTGTTGGGAGAAAGTCTTTCATTGGTTGCTGGCTCCTGGGCTGGGGTCTTGATTGGTGGAAAGGGCTGGGAATCTGATTGGCTGTTGGTTCTAGGGCTGAGAATCTGATTGGCTGATGGTTCTAGGGCTGTGATTGGTGGTTAGGGCTGAGAATCTGATTGGCTGTTGGTTCTAGGGCTGTGATTGGTGGATAGGGCTGAGATTCTGATTGGCTGTTGGTTCTAGGGCTGTGATTGGTGGATAGGGCTGAGATTCTGATTGGCCGTTGGTTCTAGGGCTATGATTGGTGGTTAGGGCTGAGATTCTGATTGGTTGCTGGTTTTAGGGCTGTGATTGGTGGATAGGGCTGATAATTTGATTGGCTTTTGGTTCTAGGGCTGTGATTGGTGGATAGGGCTGAGATTCTGATTGGCCGTTGGTTCTAGGGCTGTGATTGGTGGATAGGGCTGAGATTCTGATTGGTTGCTGGTTTTAGGGCTGTGATTGGTGGATAGGGCTGAGATTCTGGTTGGTTGCTGGTTTTTAGGGCTGGGGCTGGGATTGGTGGTCAGGAATAGGGCTATGATTGGTGATTAGGGCTGGGTCTCCCATTACTTGTTTGAATCAGGGTTTGAAATTGGATTGGCTAGGGTTAGGACCATCTTCTTATTGGCCAGTAGGGCTATTAAAGGCTAGGACTCAGGGCGTCTCTGCCCGGGTGTCGAGACTAAGGGCGGAGAGGACAAGGGCAGCTGCCTGTTTGGGCCTGTTCGGGACTGGTAGGGACTAGGGACAGAAATGCTGCCCAATTCTCTGTGGACCAAGAATGGCTCCAGCCTCTACACATCCCTCAACATGCAAACACATATTCTACAAAGGCATCCAACTCATGCATCACAAACTGACCACAGACAGATTGCATTGCCCCATCACCCAACACAATACCCTTTATACAACACATATACACATATCCGCCACAACTACTACAGTCAAACACCTGCCTTCTCACAGAAAACACTACTCTGTCCACTCCCACTAACACAACCTGCCATCACCCACACAATACAAAACTACAGTATACATTTCTCTCAGTCTCAGCCTTCCAGATACACACTCTCTGCTCATACTAACCAACAACACTATCTGCTGTTTGCTCCACACAGACCACCTGTCATCATAACAATGCCCAAACCCTGCCTTCAAACACACCATCTACAAACACTCTTCCCTTCTCTTCACCAATTACATACAACCATACAATCCCCACATTTCACTCCACCACACATATTACCTCTTCCAGTCATCGCAACTAATACTAAATCCCCTGACACACATCCATCACCTCTTACACACCTCATACATTAATCTCCAAAACACATCAACACCCCATCTAACACTCAAATTCCACTCACCAGCACTATCTCACATACAAATCCCTCACCAAAAACAACTACACCAATGTCCCCTCTCACTATTCCACAAAAAAAATACCGACCACAAACATCAGCACATCAAGCAACACAAACTTACATTACACTTATCGTCATACCCACTCCTACCCTCAGGACTACACAAAGAATACAAATTCCATCCTATCTCCACCCCTACTTTCTCCCTCTTCACAAACACCTACCACAAGCACCCCAACCCAGCAACTTTCATTCACTCGCCTCTCCTCCATTGCACAACTTAGAGCCTTACCTCATGATCCACATGCTCCTCCACCACCCCTAACCCATACTCCATCCACACTAAACAAACACAAACAAAATAAAAAACATGCCACTCATAGCAACCTCGCATCCCCTTGTCTGTTACATAATAAAACTACCCTACAAACAACAGTACACTCCTCATGGCTCTCTCAGCCACCAAGTCCACCACCCACACACACAGACCCAACAAAATGCCTCCTTAACCTGCTGGAAGAGGAACACTATATTGAAAAGCAAGACTATTGTGAGCCTCAAACAGTTATCACAACTAGCAACACTCCTGCTTCAAGCTCACATTATACTACTTACCCTTCTCCTAAACAAAACAACACTACCACTAACACACCTTTTCTAAACTGCCAGCTCATAAATGCTCGGTCACTCTCAGAAAACAAGCACCGCATCCACGACCTGTTCACAGGCACACAACCTGACTTACTATTCATAACTGAATCCTGGTTGGGAGATGACATGGCCCCAGTGTTGCACGAAGCCGTTCCTCCTGGCTATCAAACCATCACACAAAACCGTATAGGCAAGAGAGGAGTCGGACCAGCTATTATATTCAAACAGGCATTGAACCTCAGTAAAACAGACAACATCTCCATACAAGGTTGTGAAGCCCTCCTTACCAGATGACACCCTATTCCAACTTCCTCTTGTAACTTTCTCCTCCTTTACAGACCTCCACCTAACAACTCCACATTCTCAGATGCTTTTCTAGACACAGTCTCAAACCTTATTACACTATGCTCCAACCTATGCATTCTTGGGGATCTAAACATTTGGTTTGACAAACCCAATATGCCCCATCCAAAAGTTATCACCACTGGCCTAGTCGCATTGAACCCACATCAGATTGTACACAATCACACACACATCGCTGGTCACATCCTAGATGTAATTTTTGCTAAGCCTGAACTAGTTACTATTCATAGCATCATGCCAATCACTTGGTCAGACCACCATTTGATAACTTTCCGACATACAACTCCACAAATTAACACACCCCACAACTACTTACATACATACATCTATCGATCCATGGAGCAAACTCAATTTGGATGACTTAGAAACACAACAAACAGCCAACACAGATCTAGATACAATTAATTATGTGCCAAAACTTTATGAGTGGCTACAGGCAGCTTTTGATATCTTAATACCACTCAGAAAAACTAAACACAACAAAAGAAAACCAACACCTTGGAGAAACACAGAACTTAAAAAGATAAAGCAACAAATCAGAAAGTTGCAGCGGACCTGGCTCAAAACAAACAACAGTCAAGACAAACTGCAGCTACACAAACTTAACAGGATATACAAATTATCAATCAAAAAAGCTAAAAAAAAGTACTACTCAGACAGAAGTCAAAATGCTCAATCTACAACCAAGGACTTTTTTTAAATTCTCAATGAATTTCGAAAACCTACATGCATGGAAGGAAGTCATCCCACTACTCAAGATTTCACAAACAAATTGCCAACTCACTACACAACCAAGGCAGACACATTGGACTCCTATTTAAAACAGAAGAAAAACATCAACACCAACCCCTTTCCTAAAATACCCTCTAAGAATAAACCAACCCAACCTCTACAGTCCTTCAAACAAATATCCCAGGATAAATTTATGGATTTGGTCAAAGCAAGCAGGCCTTCTGGTTGCCCTTCTGACCCTTGCCCACCACAAATCTTCGAGAACATTCTTCTATCTACTTCTGCTGCCACACCTGTAAGAAGAATCATCAACAACTCTTTAACTTCAGGAACTTTTCCTGTAGACCTGAAAAAGGCATACATACGACCTTTATTAAAGAAAACAAACCTAGACCCGCAAGACCCCAACAACTACAGACCAATCACAAATGGACCTTTCCTGGGTAAATTGATAGAAAGAGCAGCATTTTCCCAGATGTCACAATTCATTGAAGACAATTCTATACTTTCAGACTTCCAAACTGGATTCTGCCCAGGAAGAAGCACTGAATCTGCACTCATAGCAATCTGGGATGATCTTCAAAACAAAGTCGACCGAAATGGAGTTGCTACACTACTTCTCTTGGACCTCTCAGCTGCCTTTGATATGGTTGACCATGACACCCTAATTCAAAGACTCCACGAAGCCGGCATACAAGGGATTGCTCTCGACTGGATTACTTCCTATCTTCAAAAAAGATCGAATATCATCCACTCGCCCCCCTTCTCGTCCAAACCCTACCTCACAAAAGCACAGGTCCCCCAAGGGTCAATCATCTCACCTTTGCTTTTCAACATCTACATGATATCTTTACCAGAACTGACCAATGATTTCCATGCTACAACTATGCAGATGACACACAAATACTAACATTAGAATGCCCCAAAAACATTGAAAACTCACAAATCTTCAGTTGCCTCAGAGCCGTAGATCAGTGGATGACCTGGAGCCATCTCAAACTAAATACCTCCAAAACAGAAATACTCATATGTGGTGACTGGAAAATTTATGACCCTCTGTGTGTCTGGCCTGACGAGCTCGGACCACCTCCTCAATTATCCAAGGAAGTTAAAAACCTAGGAATCAAAATGGATTCCAAGTTAACTATGAATGCCCAAGTGGACAAATTAGCACGAACAAGCTTCATTACCTTGAAGACTTTACGACGCATCTTCCCCCACCTCTGATTTCCACACAAGATGCAAGCTACTATCCCGCTTGTTCTATCCAAATTGGATTATGCCAATGGCCTTTACCATGGGTCATCTCTATCTGTTATGAAAAAACTACAACTTATCCAGAATTCCGCAGCCAGGCTTCTGTTACATGTAAATCCACAAGCCCACATCTCCCCTGCCTTGAGAGCACTACACTGGTTACCCGTTGCCAGAAGATGCACTTTCAAGCTGCTTTGTATCACCCACAAAGCTATACATGGAACAGGACCGCTTTTTATCAGAAACAAAATAACCAAATACATCCAACAAAGAAACCTCCGCTCAAGATTGGCACCCCGCCTTAGAACACCACAATACAAGAAAAAGACTATAGGTGGTACATCCTTCTCCGTTCAAGCAGCCAAACTATGGAATTCATTACCCCCAACTATAAGAGCCACAGATAATATTCTTGTCTTCAGAAGACTACTCAAGAGTTGGCTCTTTCCTTCATAACCACCATATTCAAACAACTATGAACTGCATATGCCTATGTTGATAAATATTTTTTTCAGATTACGTGTATATTTCTAGTTATGTATAGTTTCTTTAAAAAATATGTATTGCTACTATATCATAACAATAAAATACACACACACTCTTTAAACCTCTTTGACTAAGTATATTTTACCCATGGTTCTAATTATGTATTGTATGTGCACATGTGTGTGTATTCATTTGTGTGTGTATGTATAAATATATATGTATGTATGTATGTGTATATGTTGTTTCTGTGATTGGCATGTTCGTGGGTCATTGCATGGCTCCTGGGTGGGTTGTTATACTAGATATCTGTGAATTCCTGCTCTCATCTTATCACACTTATCTACCCATCATCATATGTCATGTCTCTATCAAACTATCCTCCATTCTCACTCTGACTCATCCCAAATCCTTTCTACTACTTTCATCTCCTAAATAACTCTGCCTAAGCTCTTCCCTCCGCTTCCACATCTAACTCACCAAACCTCACTCTACTACCGTGACCTCCCATACGACCCTACTAAATTCGCCCGCATTTATCTCACCCTGCTACTATGCTCTCCCTAACCCTTCCACATACTCTTCCCTCCTTCATCCCCCTTTACTCATCCCAAGCCTTTGGGTTGAGTAAATTAAGGATATACTCCCAATTAACTCTTCTGGATTTCTTTCCTCCTCCACCCCTCCATTACTCCAGTCAATCTAACTAACAAACTCTCATATCCGCGGCTCAAATTAACTCATAATAATACTAAAACTGTACTCATTATTTCCCGATACTAATCCATCACTAATTCTTGTTGGGATCCAGAGTAGCGTGCTACTCACTGAAAATCGCTTCAACGCCTCGTCAGAGGTAGTAAGCGCTATATAAATACAATTACAATACAATACAATAATTTAACTCTATAAACATAATGAGACAGCTATTTTTCAGTAAAGTATTTTATTTCCAGCAAAGAATAATGGTTTTGTTAAATTAAAATACAATTCCTATGTTTTGTAGACCTGCTAAATAGTATTACTTCATACTTTTATTTGGTTTGTTAAGTTGATAAATTGTTCTCCTTACTATGAAAAAATCGAAACATTATTAATAGGTTTCAATCTAATTATTATTTTCATTGTTCTAGTAAGCCCTGTAAAATTAAGATGCTTATTATTTTTTATTAACATGTTTATGTATTGTTTTCCACTCTTCTTTACAATTCTGGGGGGGAAATAGAATAGTAGTGTAATAATAGACCTTTTAGCTTAAAGTGTTACACTTTTCTGTAGGGGAAAGAGCATAAGTTATTTGTTAAATATATATTCATTTCCGTAATTTAACTTCCTATTTCTCTTGTTCCAGGTGAAGTAATACTGAAAAACTAGTATTTTTAACATTATTTTAGTTTCTGAAACATATTTTGCTGGAATGTTTTTGTGTATTATGGTCACATTTAGGACGACTCAGAGGTTCAGAAAGTGTCCCCAGCCATATAGTTTTTGTCAATTATGAATCATAAACTGTTTTTTTTAATATAACCTTTTGAAATTACGCATTTGCTTTCTTTGTGGCAAACTTACCTAAGGTAAACTATTTGCCTTTTAACAGTAGCACTCTCTTAGTTGAGTCAGTCCTTGCATTCAACCTGGGGCAAAGCACTCCGTCCCTCTTTTAATGTCTCTTTAGGGGGATTTTAACCATGCCCATGTTATGTCAGTCACTTTCATTGGTTTGTGGGCTTGCCTTTTAAAATCCACTTGTTTTCATTCGCGAAAGGCATCCATACGTCATACCTTTTCCAGTGTTTAGCCCTCCTCGAGAGCACTGGTAAACTACTGGAAACATACGACGCTCCATGTTTTCCGCATGGTTTCTAGACTACTTTTTCTCTTTATTTCACAGCACGATCACGCTGTGTTTTATATTTTTCATTTAATGTGGCAAGAAAAGTCCGGCTAGGAGTTCACAACGCTAATAGCTCTGACTCGACGTAATGCGAGACCCGTCGCAATGTAAATGCTTGTTTTAGGAGTGATGACTGAACTGCATGTGAGCTGCTTGTTTCGCACAGCATACAAGTCTGATCATTACTGGTGTAAAAAGGATATACAGGCCCCTTTTTTATTTTTCTATGTGAGATTGTTCTTTTAGCGGCATGCTTTTTCTAAAATGTTGGTATTTGGAAATGCTAGTCGTATTACAGAGCAGTCATATTGGAAAGGGCGTTGAGAATTTCGATTCATAAAACTTC
The DNA here is from genome assembly GCF_031143425.1 of Pleurodeles waltl. Lineage (NCBI taxonomy): Eukaryota > Metazoa > Chordata > Amphibia > Caudata > Salamandridae > Pleurodeles > Pleurodeles waltl. The sequence goes on from NC_090443.1 coordinate 252,530,695, forward strand.
GATTTATAGGTGTAGGTTAGCCATTATCAGAATTAATTTAACAACAGTAGATAAAGTGAGGTAAATCGAGTGTCAGGAACAATACATTACAGTATATTAATGTAAGTAAAATGTGTTGTAGTGGTATAGGTTGTAATGGTTAGTGTCATATGCATTAAAACAGTATGTTGTAATGGTAATCAATATTTTAGATGTAAAGCTGAATGACATATACAACCAAACCTTAGGGAAATAAAAGCTGTATTGATGGATTTGTTCCTTATAGTACTTAAGAATTCACCTTGTGATAAGTTTTTCGTGTGCGGTTTCAACCTGCACATGGTACATGACAAAAAACTAACCATCCTTTCAATCAGTGGTTCCCACCTGTAGTCCGGGGAACCCTGGGAGTCCTCAAAGCCTCCTGAGGGGACAGCGACTGCTTAGAAAATTTAATAATTAGGTCCCCAGCTTTCAGTAATGACTCAGTGGGGGGGTCCTTGGATTCCAATAATGATCCAATGAGGATCCCCGGGTTCCAGTATTGATAAAGTGGGGGTCCACAGAAGTCAAAAGGTTAGGAACCACTGCTTTCAAAGTTTCTTATCAGAGAGAAACTGACATAAACATTGTACCCTCAATGTCCAGTATAAAGACTATACCCAGGTCCAAATTGCCATAAAAAACACCACATACATATCTATAACCATTGTAAATTGGGTTTCTCAGATCACTTTTTAGTTCCCAAATTCAAGACCTTAACACACATTCACCATTCTAAAGTGTAATGATATTTGTGTTTTGACCACTGACTCCGTGTCGCACCACTTTGCATTTGGCTTAGCTGCTCACATTAGCAGTCACAAGTTACAGACTCCATTTTGTATTCAGCTTAGCCTTAGCTTAACTGCCACGTTAAAAGTGCGAGTACCTTTCTGTACCAAACATGTTATGCAATGTGTTTTCTATCCTATGTGTCTGCTTGTTCTTATCTCACCAAAGGGTTAGGACAAAAACGTGGAGGAGTACTATAATAATGTTTATGGTACAGCAGAGAATGGCTTAGGCTTGGGAGAGACACCTTGGGAAACTGTCCAGTTCCAACTTGTTTCTTTCAACCCTGACCCAAAGTAGCTAGCATTTTTTAATACTTCTTTCGGAGCGGGAGGGTGTTTTTTTCCCAGAAATCACCTTCCTCGTTTGTTTAAGATATATAAGAGACCCAGGTCGACAGTGGGAGAATCAGAGACCTCAATCAGGATTGAGACGTTGAATGCCTGATATGTTTCCCGTGAGGGTAGATCTCGCTCTTTCTCGTTCCGGTTGAACCGGGGTCAACGACTTCCTGGCAGGAGAAAGATGAAGCACCAGACAGGCCCTATGGTGATGCATTTTTATTAATTATTTGCTTTGCATTGTATATGAATATATATATATATATATATATATATATATATATATATATATATATATATATATAAATATCAATATAGATGTTTGTATATTTGCATCTATATATTTGCTGTTTATAGATTGAAGATTCCTTGTACATGCTCTTACTTAATTGTTGCACATTTTAAAAGTACACTTTCAGTTATACTGACCTTCCTTCACGAGCCTTGCAAAAAGATGTAATAAATGTCTTCTTTATATTAAGAACCGCATTCCAGAGAATCTTTTTTACTCATCTCAGTGTGTGTACTTTGGCAGTAAAGCAAAACATAAACTAGAGACGAAATTGGCAGTTTGGGCTGAACTGTTTCCATGGGGACCATGGTCAAGACTTATTTGCATATGGCAGGGTCCAAACTAGGGTGGTGTGGTGAGACAGAAACCATGGATTAAACCTGATCTGTAACTGGGGGGAAATGTTTGGATGCTATTTTCTGCTCCATGACCTTGCCTGGCAGTTGGGCTGGACTGTTTATATGGGAATATAGTCAAGACTAATTTGCATACCGCTTGGCCCAAACTGGGGTGGTGAACAAAAAAAACAATGGACTAAACCCAGAACTGTGACTTGGGGTGAATGTTTGATTTGTTCACCATTCCGTCTATTATCTATTCTTTTTTGCTTTTGTCACCCTATGTGGTAAGGGTATGCCCAGACGTGGGTCCCTTGCTCACTGAGCCACTGGATTCAAGCTAGTCTGGTTGATGAGAGGAGATATCCTGAAAGAAGTCCTATGGTTCTTATTCCTGTTTAGTGAGGATCTGGTCTGGTGGTTTGGGCTGGACTGTTTCCATGGGAAACATTTTCAAGACTGATTTGCATTTGGTAGGATCCAAAGTGGGGTGGTGTGGTGAGCAAAAAAAAGATGGATTAAACCCAGATCTGTTAATGGGGGTGAATTTTTGATTTGTCCAGCATTCCGGCCATCATCTATTCTTTTTGCTTTTGTCACCCTAAATGGGAAGAGTATGCCCGAGGTGGGACTTGTGCTCCCTCTGCCACTCAATTCAAGCTAGCCTGCCTGATGAGGGAGAGATAGCCTGAAAGCCATCCCAGGATCCATGTTTCTGGTCCAGGCAGGACCTGGCCTTGCAGTTCGGGATGGATTGTTTCCATGGAGACAGCGGCAAGACTGATTTGCATATGGCTGAGTCCAAATTAAGGGGGCGTGGTGAGCAAACAAATTAGGGATTAAATTGATTTCTGTGACTGGGGGTGAATGTTCGATTTGTTCAACATTACATCCATCATCTGTTCATTTTGCTTTATCCACCCTAAGTGGGAAGGGTCTGTCCAGGCATTGTTCCCATGCTTGCTGTGCCACTGGATTTAGGCTTGCATGGCTGATGAGAGTCAATACCCTTTAAAGAGTCACAGGATGTTCGTTACCAGTATAGCAAAGACCTGGCTTGGCAGTTCAGGCAGGACTGTTTCCAAGGGCAGCAGAGTCAAGACTGAGTTGATTATGGCTGGGTTCAAACTGGGGTAGCATGGTGTGCAAAAACACAGTGGATTAAACCCAGATGTGTAAATGGGGTGAATGTTTGATTTGTTCAGCATTGCATTCATCTTCTGTTAATGCTTTTCACACCCTAGGTGAAAAAGGAATGCCCAGATATGGTCTCATGCTCACTTTGTGTCAACATCAGGACAATACGCGCTCTACGGGAGTCAAAATGCAAAAACCCAGTCTTTATGCAAGAGCAAAATTCATGCATTGTGTTTATATGCAGTAAGTTAACCTTTTGCATTGCAGAGTTTAACCTTGAAAAACACTATTAATGATGTTTGCAATAACTGTTCATTTGCAAGGTATTACTGCAGGCTTACTGAGTGTGTTAGGGTGTGGTCCCTTTCTAGGACCTTCTAGAAGCTTTCCCTGCAGCATGACTGGGTGTGGTTTGTAGGCTGGGCCAGACTCTATATAAGGGAGCCAGCCCAGCTCCACGTGCTCACTATTCAGAGGTCCCGGTGCAGAGCAGCAGCAACTTCCTGAGCTCCTGTTCCGGAGGCCTACCTTGATGCTCCAGGCCTGCCCCGCATTATATTGGTGATCCTTGAGCAGGGCGGTAAGGCGGAGGTCAGGCTGGGCCCCCGACCCCGTTCTCAAAGACTCTCGAGTTTTGGGCCTACTTGTGTAATTTGCAGAGTGCGCGATTCATTGCTCTCATGTAAACCTTGGCATGCAGATCGGCAACTGCTTGCGTGATAATTTCATTGCATTTGCATATTCTTATTCGAATCGGCAGAGTGCGCGATTCATTGCTCTCATGTAAACCTTGGCATTCAGATCGGCAACAGCTTGCACAATCATTTCATGGCATTTGCATATTCCTGTTCGAATCGGCAGTGTGTGTGATTCATTCCCAGCATGTAAAACTTGACGTTCAGATCGGCAACAGTGTGCGCGATCATTTCATGGCATTTGCATATTCTTGTTCGAATCGGCAGTGTGCGCAATTCATTCCCAGCATGTAAAACTTGACGTTCAGATCGGCAACAGTGTGCACGATCATTTCATGGCATTTGTATATTCTTGTTCGAATCAGCAGTGTGCACGATTCATTTCCAGCATGTAAAACTTGACGTTCAGATGGGCAACAGGGTGCGCGATCATTTCATGGCATTTGCATATTCTTGTTCGAATCGGCAGTGTGTGTGATTCATTTCCAGCATGTAAAACTTGACGTTCAGATCGGCAACAGTGTACGCGATCATTTCATGGCATTTAAAACTTTGGTGTGTTGTGTTTGTTGAGGTGCACACATTTATCCTGAGCTTTTGGATTTTCTGTGAAGATGCTTAATTCAAAGTGTTACATTCTTTGTGCATATTAGGTCCCTAGTACAATTCCTATTGTTTTCCAGGGAATGTTTCAGATAGCCTTTTGTCCTCATGTAAAAATGCAATGTTTGTTCTGAAACATTATTCTAGAAGGTTCTTGTATTCTAGACAGTATGTGATATTTCATGAAAAGCTCATATGAAACATTGTATTAACCCATTCTTGATTTTTTCCAGGTACTTAAATTTCTTGAGGTCTAGTTATAGTCACTTCTTAGGTTATCCATGGTTACAGTATGAGAACTCTTAGAACCATAGTCTATTGAAAGTGAATGTGATTATATCTTGATATTGTGTTGCTTAACCTTGTGCTTCCTACAGGTCTCCTTCCCAGCTGTTCCCTACCTAATCCCCTTTTCCCCCCTTGGACTCTCTCAGGCTCTGTGGTATTTCTATCAGAGCTTTGGAGCTGTCTAGTGGTGGACATGCTGGGAACGTGGGCAGGCCCCGAGGATCTGGTCTCTCTGACACTTTGCCACTGGATAGCCTGGCTGATGAGTACTGATACCTCAAAACTGGGCTTAGGATACTTGTTTCCAGTCCAAGGAGGACGTGCCTGGCAATTCTGATGTTTTTTTTCCATAGAAGAAGGGTCAAGATTGATTTGCATGTGGCTGGGTCCAAACTATTGGAGTGGTGTGGTGAGCCAAAAAAAGATAGACAAAACCCAGATCTGAGACTGGGGGTGAATGTTTGCTTTGCTCAGCATTCCGTCCATCAACTGCTCTTTTTGCTTTTTTCACCCTTAGTGGGAAGGGTATGCTCAGATGTCAGTCGCGTGCTCACTCTGCCACTGGATTCAAGCTAGTTGGGCTGATGAGGCGTGATCTCCCGAAGCTCATCCTAGGGTGCTTGTTTCCCATCTAGGGAGGACCTCGCCCAGCACTTCGGGCTGGACTGTTTCTATTAGGAGTGTTTTTTAGACTGATTTGCATACAGCTGCTTTAGTTGCCCTAAGTGGGAAGGATATGCCCAGGCGTGGGTCCTGTGCTCACTGTGTCAATGGATTTACGCTGGCCTGGCTGATGATGGTTGATACCCTTAAACAAGTCCCAGGATGCTTGTTTCCAGTACAGGGAAGACCTGGCCTGGCAGTTTGGGCTAGACTGTTTCCATGGGGAAGAGGGCCAACACTGATTTGCATATGGCTTGGTCCAAACTGGGGTGGTGTGGTGAGCAAAAAACACAATGAATTAAACCGTGATGTTTGACTGGGGGTTAATGGTTGATTTGTTCTACATTGCATCCATCATCTGTTCTTTTTGCTTTTGTCGCCCTAAGTGGGAAAGGAATGCCCAGACAAGGGTCTCGTGCTCAATGAGCCACTGGATTCAAGCTAGTCTGGCTGATTAGAATTGATATCCCAACACGGGTCCTAGGATGCTTCTTTCCAGTTGAAAGAAGAACTTGGCCTGGTATTTTGGTATGGACTGTTTTTATGGAGAACAGGATCAAGACTGGGGTGACGTGATGAGTAATAAAATAATGGATTTTAGATCTGTAACAAATGTTTGATTTGTTCACCATTCTGTCCATCATCTGTTCTTTTTGCTTTTGTTACCCTAAGTGTGAAGGGTATGCTCAGACATCAGTCCAGAGCTCACTATGTGACTGACTTTCAGCTAGTCTGGGTGATGAGAGACGATACTCTAAAATTTGGCCCACAATGCTTGTTTCTGGTCCACGCGGGATCTCGGCTGGCAATTCAGGCTGAAATGTTTCTATGGGGAGCATAGTTGAGACTGAGGGCCATATTTATACTCTGTCTGCGCGAAATGTGCGTCAAATATTTTGACACACACCGTGCACCATATTTAAACTTTTACGCCTTTGCCCGCAAATGCCAAAATTCCGCCGTGTGCGTCCTTTTCTGGATGTGGGAAACTGCCTTGCATTAATGACATGCAAGGTAGGCGTTCCGTCCAAAAAATGAGTTAAACACCCGTGCGCCTTATTTATCCAATCGCGCAAAAATCCCGCACGGCTGGGAGGCGGAGGCGGAAAATGACGCAGATCCCGATTTGCGTAAAAAAATAACGCCTGTGTCAGGGCAGGCGTTAAAATGGGGCCAACACACCAGTACTTAAGGAAAACACACACAAGCAACAGCAGAGCTCCAAAAGGAAGACATGGAGGTGCTTTTCATCCAGCATGCACGCAGATGCAGAGCACAGGACCAACAATGGCAGCTTCCACAATACCAGCAGAGACCCCAAATGCAACGCAGAAGGTAGGAGAGGATATTCCGCACCAGGATAACCCATCTGGGACTCCGGCAACAAGACATCATCCAGAGGTACAGGCTCAACTGGCAAGCCATTCAGCAGCTACTGCGCAACATTGAGCCACAGTTGGCACCCAGCTTGCAGACACCCTGCACCATTCCACCAGAAACCAAGCTGCTAGCTGTACTCCACATGTTGGCAAGAGGCTCCTTTCAATCCACTGGTGCCCTGGTTGCTGGGATCTCACAGCCCTCATTTTCAGCCTTCCTACCTGAGGTATTGGATGCCATCATCTCCCTCACACCCCGCCACATCAGCTTCCCCAACACACAGCTGAAGCAGCAGGAGACAAAACAGGGCTTCTACCAAATCAACAGCATCCCAAATGTCCTTGGTGCCATTGACTGCACACATGTAAGCGTTGTGCCACCTGCTGCAACCGAACATCTATACCGCAACAGGAAGCACACACACTCTATGAATGTGCAGGCCATTGTCGATCACCGGGGTTTGGTCACCAACATTATGGCAAAGTATATTGGGAGTGTACATGATTCATTCATCTTCTGCCACTGCACCATCAATCAACTCTTCCAGGATGGACGATATGGAAATGGCCTACTTGTTGGTAAGTACAGAAACCTACTTATATACACACAGCACAGCAACCCTCTAGGACACACAACATATACACCACTACATCGACACGTGGTCAGGAAGAGAATGAGGTTGTGACACTGCTAGGCATTTTTGATATCCTGACCCATTTAGATATACACCTATGGACAAATGACAGAACCAAATAACAACAGATGCCACTCCACAGACGCAAGGGAACAATTTACTACAACACAATGACAATGACATGGCCTCAAACTGGCAGTACAACTTGGAAGATTAATCTTTCAATATCACATCAATTACACTCAATCAAACACCCTTCCAACCAATATGTACTGTGTAAGGGGTGCGTAATGTGTTTTCTGCAGGTCAAACACCATGACACACATAGCATGATGATGACTACAATGAAGGTGACATGGAATCATTGAGACTGTATCAATATCTCACATTACTCCTGCTCTCACATTGCCCACTACCAATAAGCAAGTGGACTGTGCGAAGAACACATGTTGATGTGACAATATTGAAAGTGCACATTCTTACACATGCAGATTGAGACAATTTCACACACACACAACAGATGTACAGGCATACTGACCTTCTGACCCTCAAAATTACAACCTCACAACCAAGTTAGCCAGCTGAACTAGAACATGTTCAGTGGTATAGGTACACGTTACAACCTGAGTCGACTTGGCAAGGGCAGAGAAATAGGTCTGCAGAGAATTAGTCACACAAGTGAAATTTGTGCCTAGTTAAATGTCAACACGTCAGTGCTGACAACGTACAGAGATGTGTTGTACATTGTCACCTTGCCAAATCTAAGGGTCTCACTGATGTTTTAATAATTCTATTGCATATGTGAAATTGGATGGGATGTCCGTGGTAAATAGATGCAACGGTGTTATCACCACTGTGGAATTGATTTTGTGTATGGACGTATCATGTCACCCCCAGTTAGGACACATGGACACCTCTTTCACATGACATAATGCAAGGGAGTACACAATGTACTGCAACTCTACAAAAAAACTGCTGACAACCGGTCAATCAGCCAAACACCCGTTCAGATAAGGAAACAACCCAGTGCTGATGGTACACCCTAGAAGCCTAGGATTCCACACAATAACACAAACACAGATGAGTCACAGACAACACAAGAGAACAACTGCCATGCTAAATGATAATCAGGATGCAAGCTACATCAACATGTTCTCACTCATTTTCTCTTTCAGCTGATCAGGGATATGAGATCCAGCCATGGATCATGACCCCATTTGCAAACCCAAGCACTGCAGTAGAGCCTGCCTATAAAGAGGCACATGGGAGGACATGCACCATAGTCGAGAGGACCTTTGGCATCCTGAAGTCAAGATTCAGGTGCCTCAACATCACCGGAGGCAGCCTCCTATGCTCACCTGAAATGGTGCGAAAAATCATTTTGACCTGTGCCATCCTGCACAACATATGTGTAAGAAGGAATATTCCCCTATATGAACCCGACCCACAAATGCCTGAAGAGGAGGAAGAGGAGGATGCTGTCCATCAACGTGAGGGGGACCATCCAAACACAGCTGCTGGATTGCGTCAGAGACAACATATTGTCCAAAATGTATTTTAACTCTACTCATCCATCACCACTGTCTTACCATATGTCAACAAACACCTATTCTAATCACTATATCATGGTCTGGATAATCATTTTTGCATAACATTATCCCTAACTATCAGAATCAGAGTGTAGCCTCATGGAGCATTGCAGAAATACAGATTAGGATACAGAAAAATCCACATCAAATTTGATGCGTATGAATGTACATCCAAATTCACACACACTGTAAATTACATATATCCTGTACATTTCACATTTGAAGGGCAATAGCAGAGGACCACAGCTATTTCACACATACATGTTGGCACCATGCTTCATTGCAGCATGTGGCACACAACTAAGACACCATCAGTCAACAAGTGAAAAAAATGCCTTATACATGAGGCAGTGAATGTGCTATTGCATTGGTGACAAGAAGGTATAACCAGACCCTTGACATCAGTAAGTGTTACATCAGCTATCTTTGCAAGGACTATGTGTGACAGGAATTCCATATAAGCAGCAAATGGATAGCACGCGTGCCCCAGGTATGACTAGCATTGCTCACAAGACATCCCCTGCACATGGCAGCCCAGGTTTTAGGTCCTGCCACACCCATGTTCCCTGTCTCACCCCCACCCTTCTTCAGAGGTCCCTGGAAAGGGAATATGTGTACCCAGATAATCCCTCCTCTACACACACCCAGACTCACAATCTGAATCCAGTGTGCTTCCCTCTTTAGTATGCTATGCCATAGTAATTGTACTTCTGTCTGCATGGACTTCTGGTTGAATGATGCGCTGCCTTGTAGTCTGCAGGACCTGTAATCACCTGTACATTGCTCCCCATGTGAAAGGTACTGTTGGCCCTTTGAACTTGATTCTCACCTACCGGACTTGTGAGAGACTGACACTGCACACACCTGTGAGCACCTCCATGCAGACCAGCCATTTGAACATTCACTGCCCTTGCAGCTGCCTGGAACAGCATAGAAGCTGCTATTTTATTTATAACACTGTTATGCATTGCTGTATAAATCACTTGTTTAACAAAGGCCTTGGGTTATTGTGTTACGTTCCAACACACAGGTCCCTAGAAATGGAATATGTGTACCCAGATAATCCCTCCTCTACACACACCCAGACTCACAATCTGAATCCAGTGTGCTTCCCTCTTTAGTATGGTATGCCATAGTGATTGTACGTCTGTCTGCATGGACTTCTGGTTGAATAATGCGCTACCAAATCACCAGCACACATATTCATTTTCTTGCCTGCACTCCTAGCATTGTAGTCGGCACGCATGTGTTTTTGACGTATGTCTACTAACTTTTGCATTTTGGTTTCTTTCTCCTTCATGTTCTCCTCTTCCCATTTCTTCAATACTAAAGTACAGTATGGCTGCAACTGTGTGATAGCTAATCTACCCCTGAGCAACTCCAAGGGCGTTCTACCCGTAGTGTTGTGCCGAGTGGTGCGATATGACCATAGTCTGGTCATAAGGGCCACCTCAGGAAGAACATGAGATCTTAATGTCATTTGAATGGTTTCCGTGACTAGGCTATTGGCTCGCTTGACTTGCTTTGCGGGTGATATAAGGAAGATCATAAATGTTCTATGTTGTTAACCTACAGGAATGAAACCGTTTATTGGGAAAGAAACTGCTCTCCATTGTCAAAGACTAACTGATGTGGAAACCCTCTCTACAAAATAATTCCTTCAGAAATATTATCACTTCAGATGTGGTGAGTTGTGGTACAAACTTAACTTCAATCCATTTTCTGAAATAGTCTATAATAACAATGGCACAACACATGTGCAAGGGTAACACGTTCATTGGTCCGATAAAGTCAATTTCAACCTTTTTCCATGGACCCTCAGGTAGCTCTATGGATGACACGGGGTACCGGTGAGTAGTCATGATTTTGTCTGCTTTTGCACAAATGAAACATTGACTGACAAATATGTCTACATTGCGATTCATGTCTGGCACCAATATGTTTCCCAAGGCTTTTGTTTAGTTCCTGTCATTCCCACATGACCTTCATGGGGAAGAGCTATCAATTTACTTTTTAATGACACTGGTGCAATCAGGGTTTCTCCGTGGAGGAGAACCTCATCAACAATGGTGATGTCGCCTCTCATTTTCCTGTAACGTTGCAATGTTACTGGCAATGACTTTTGTCACGGCCAACCTTCAATGACATACTTTTGTATCTCTACAAGAAAATGGTCATTTCTAATGGCCGTCCTACATTCTTGTTTGTTGATAGCACCACTTGCTTCTTCACTATCAAATAAACATGCTACAATCAAATCATTGTCACACTCATCTTATTCACCATCAAATTCATTATCATGTGGGGCACTCAACAAGTACCCAGCTGAAACATTCATTCTGCCAGAAATATGCTACATTTTGAATTGGTACTCTTGCAATTTGCATGCTAATTTTGCTATTCTTGGGGTAGGTTTGCTAGAACCTTTCCCTTCTAAGATACTAACTAAAGGCTTGTGATTTGTGTGTATAATGAACTCCTTGCCCCAAAGAAAGCTTTTAAACTTTGTAACTACCCAGACAGATGCTAACAGTTCACGTTCAATTACCGAGTGCTTTGACTCTGCACCTCGTTTTCGTGATGCAAAGACAATATTTTTTTCTCCTTTAACTGTTCTTTGGCCGAGGACCACCCCTAATCCCACCTGGCTAGCATCAGTGGTCAAACTGCTTTGAAATTTTTCATTGAAGGACTGCATGGATGGCGCCAGCTCCAGTTCTTTTTTTATGTCCTTCATGCTCTGCTCACATCGTTCGTCCAATATAAATTCTGCATCCTTTTTTTATTAATGTTCTCAGTGGTTCAACTTTTATTGCATAATTCTGTATGAATTTAGAGTGAAATTCACACATGCCCAAAAACGATGCGAGTTAATCCTTGTTACTCGGGGTTGGCGACTTTGAAATTACAGATATCAAGGATAGCTTAGGTCGAACTCCATGTTCATCAATGAGGTGTCCGAGATACTCTACCCTTCCTTTGAAAAATCTACATTTGTCCTTTTTGTAACATTAGACCACTGTCTTGGATCCTTTGTAGAACTTTCCGCAAAATAGGCACGTGCTCATCTTCTGTTTCGCTGTCAATTAGTAGGCCACCTGGAAATGGCCTTACTCCATTCATGTCAGAGAAAAGTTGGTTCATTATGTGCTGGAAGACCGCCGATGCCGAGCATAGCCCAAATGGTAGTCTGCAAAATTGGTATGCTCCTCCAGGAGTAATGAATGCTGTGTAACCTTTTTAGCCCTCCTCCATTTGTACTTGGTGATAAGCCACACTGAAGTCAAGAGTTGTGTGGATCTTCTCTTTCCCCAAGGTCATCACCATTTCATTTATTAGAGGCAATGGTTGACAATCAGCTACCACGTGGTGGTTGAGTTGGCGAAACTCAATGCATAAACGGATCAATAATTTTTTTTTTTTTTAGCTATGACCACAGGTGGTAAACCCTCCGATGCGTTGATGGGTTCTATTACTCCATTGTCACACCAACTCTTTAAGGTATCTTTGACCTCAGAGTGGGCTAGCAAGGTTACGTTTCTTCAACTTTGTTTGACAGGTTGTGTATTCTTCTTTAGAATTATTTTATGTTTAAAGTTCTTTAAGAATCCACATTTTTCATTGAACACCATCTTGTACTCTTTGAGAATAGCTTCTAAACTGTTTTCTTGGATGCTGAACACATTAGGATGTTGACATGGATAAATCATCATCTTCAGTTTCTTTTACTCCAACCAAACAAGGATGTTGACATTGTAATCTACTGCAAATACTTTTGACAATGCACTTTTTTCCTTGAACATCAACTTGGCGTTAAACAATGCTTCCAGCTTTATTTTATGACCTCCATAGGCTCCTGGAACGATCCTGCTTGCATGTAATGGTGCTTTGCACTTTAGGTTTTTGTATGTGTCCTTTGATAAAATTGTGATTCTGGATCCAGTGTCAACTAGCATCCCCACATTTTCACTATTCACATGCACACTACACTTGGGTTGGTTCTGTAAGTCTTCCTTGTTAATTATGGCCACCACTAACACAACATTTTCCATCATTTCACTGTCATCTGAGTCTTCCTTTAATTTAGATTCCTCTGCTTTGAAGACTTTTTTATGCAGTTCTGCAAACTTTTAGGAAATGTCCCGACTTTCCACATCCTTTGCAAATATTTCTAATAGCATGACACTCCTTGCATGAAACCAAGTGGAAACTTGATCTGCAGCAACAGCAGGACAATTTTATGTTGCTTGGCTTTGAACCACTCTTTCTGTTTTATTGTTTTGACTGATTCACAGATGCTTCTTCTTCTTTGTGAATTAGGTTGACCTCCGCAAATCAGATTTGCGCAGCAATTTCACTCCATGTACAGACCTTTCAATACTTTTTGCAGTTGATATCGCCTTCTCCAAACTAGGATTTACGATGACATAATAGCTTTTCTTGTGCTTTAACACAAGTGGTACGCATTACTACTTGGTCGCTGATCATTTCATCTATGTCTTTGAATGAGCATGTTGTGGCCAGCATCCTTAGTGTTGCAACATACAATTCAATAGGTTCTCCAGGTAGCGGTAGTAAAAGTTTTATCTTTCCATAATGACACTCATTGTTGTATCAAAATAATTTTTCATTCCAGTTTCTGCTTCAATGAACACATCCCATTCTTGGTCTTCCTCTTCCCCCTTCTCAACTGGGTTTATGTGGTCAAATAATTTTCTTCCTTCAACTCCCAGACAATTATACATCATGGCTTGCTTTCTGGCTGGCTCATGCTTATTTTCATCTATAGCCTCCAAGTGTTTTTCAAAACATTTGATCCACTGTGTTCAACTTTCTGTAGATGGTGCTGGCACTTCTAAAAAGGTACTAGGCATTGCCACAGCATTCATTTTGCCAGCCATGTTAGTTATAATTTACTGGGATGAGGCTTAAAATATATTATTTTCAATAGCCATTTAAATTTACTTCTTATTCTTGTAGCTTTCTGTAGTTAGAGCTTTTAATTGTATCTTTAATGATCTGGCTCCCTCCAGTGGCTATTTAGTGTATAACATATTAATAAGTTCACTGTATGTAATGGTTAATTCCTTTTGATCTGTGGATGAACTCTTCCCAGGGGCTGCTTGAGGTGGGGCCAAGGGATCTTCCTTGCCAGTAGAAACCCTTTGAGAATTAAATAGGTGTGTCTATAGGTGTTATTTTTAGAATAAGATGTTCCTCTCACCTTGTCAAGCCAGTAACTGAATTATGATATATTTCAGAGGGTGTGGATACAGCGCTGCTTCTAGCTATTGAAGTCTGAAGTGAAGTGGTGACTTCTTTAATGATTTCTCTGCGCTCATCGCCAATTTCAAGTGTGTAATGACGAGGCATACGGAAATGAGTAAAAAGCTTCTTTATTGCCGTCTTTCTCCTCACAGTGTGCCCCCAACCGTACGCATGCAGTGCGCCCTCTCAAACACTCTAAAAGCAGAGTGCAGCGTGCGCCGCGCGCACAGACACACGGAGTCATGTCAGGACATTACAAACACCCTGAGTTCCACAATATCCATGTTGGCAGTTGTAAAAATGAGACAGGCAACCATTAGTGTCATCATTGTGTGATGCATGTACAGATGATAATCTAACACTCTGCCTCGATTTGCACATGCAGTCTGAATCACAGTCCAGATAATACAATGGCCCTCATGAATGTAATGGTAACACGGCCTACCCATCATTTCATTTACCCCAAAGCAAAGCACAACAAGAGTTGGACCAAATTAACTGATCTGTGCTTTGATTTAGTGCAATGTGTCACAATACAAAGGCAGCAACTACTTTACATGGGCCATGCCCACTAATCTTTATCATCTGAGTCAAATTCAAAGTACACAAGAACAGTGACTATTAGATGTAATTGGCAGTATGGTATGCATTTGCTAATCATAAGGGGTCAGTGTTGTTTGAGACACACTTGAATGAGATGACTGTAACCATCACATCTACCTACATATATGTTGTTCCCCTTCCCCTGTGCCTCAGGGTGATGGGCATGCAATATATCATCACTATCATCACAACTGTCGAGGACAACCATGAAGGTATGTCCACTTATACATTGATTTAGTGAGTGGAACACATGTGAGGAGGGCTGCCACCTAGGAATAAGGCATCCATAGATCATTCACATCTACATTAATGTGTCCAGTTGTGAACACCCATCAACATCTAATCTGCCAGCACAATTCCAAAAAACCCACATTGATGCCAGCACACATCTGGTCTTGACCTGCATGCACGCCTACTACATACCACATAAGTGGCATGTAAATGGAGTACAACTTATGGTATGGGGCTACATGCTGGGGGACAGTTACCCACACAGTCCTACATGTAGATTACAATACAGGAATGTACCAATTTGTGTGGATAACTGATGCATCACTGTGTTGTGAGAATGACGGTATGACCCAGTGCCAGTACACTGACACTGGTGCACTTCCAAGTCACATGTGGACCCCCATCTGGCCACTAATCACCTTGTTCACACGCTGCTGCCTATTACAAAGCACAAGACTCTCAAGATATGACTCTCT
Source organism: Pleurodeles waltl (assembly GCF_031143425.1). Lineage (NCBI taxonomy): Eukaryota > Metazoa > Chordata > Amphibia > Caudata > Salamandridae > Pleurodeles > Pleurodeles waltl. The sequence goes on from NC_090443.1 coordinate 252,546,046, forward strand.
GCTTCTGAATGGGTAAACCTTGCATGGAACACTATGTCACCATCCAGCCTACTAAGATATCAGATCACGTGCCAGGTCATCATTTCTTGCAATGAGTGCAACACACAAGAGTCACTCACACAACAGCCACAATCACTACACAGGACAGACATTATCACACTTACTGGATATGTCTGGGTCCTGAAATCTTGCCAATTCCCCAATGGTATAGGGGAGGGTCCACCTGTAAGACATGGAATGGAAATATATGCTCAATGTCATATCATTGTACATACGTGTGGACAACATATCAGTGTGTAACAGTTAACATTAGTGAGATGGTGATCCTGCATGAAGACAGTAGAACAGACATACCACTGCAAGCTCACATTGACAATGACACTCCGGTGAGTGATAGCCACACATCTGCACACATGCACTGGGCCTAACAATGATGTGGTGCTAAACCGTACTACAACCATATGTGGCTAATCCATTTCAGATGGTACTCCATGGCATGATTTGTATTTGGGTGAAAATTCCACTGGCACTTCCCTGGTGCACTGCAATACAAGTATCTCAGGTATTATGGCTTGTGCATCAAGCGACACTGAGTTACTGTGTAATGGACATGTGGCTCAATTTTCAGTCTGCAATTATCATGCGTTCAGTGGTCCATGACAGATGTGGCAAAGTTATATGTAGGTAACAAACGCCCCATTGGCAGTGTCCCCTAAGCCAGGTATGCCCCTTTTGACAACATAATGTCCCGGATTATGTGTGTGTAGTAATGACAATGTAGCGCTAAACATGGATTGCCCACTTTGCTGTTCGGATCCAGAGAAAAGTGGTATGTTGACAGTTCCTTACCTGATCATCATTGACAGAATGCATGGGCACATGTGTTGTCATAGCACCTGAAATGTGTGATTCAGGGCCACATGTACGAAGATCAGGTTTTGTGAGTCGCATATTGCAAGACTTAGCAACTCGCAATTTGTGAGTAGGAAAATCTGATGTACAACACTGTCAATGACACTGTTTGCAATCCACAAATGGGGTAGCAAATGACCTACCTCATGAATTGTCATGAGATAGGCCTCAATTTGAAAACCCATTGGGAATGGCGGCACTCACAGGACTGGTAGCCTGCTGGGCTCAGCAGACCACCATGTCTGTGACTGCTTATAAATAAAGCTGTATTTTCTTGTTTAAAATGCAGCCTGTTTTCATTAAGAGTAAATAGAATGCGTGTCAAAAACAAAAATTATACCTTTTATTTTCATTTTATTAAAGCAGGCAGTGGTCCGTGATACCACTGCCTGCTCCGAAACAATGTTTTAGCATGCATTCACAAAGGAGAAGGGTTCCAATAGTAGCTCCTTCCCTTTTGCGAATGGGTTAGCACCGGCTTGAAACTGGTGGTAACTGCAATTGTTTTGTAACGGCATTCGCAGTCACAAACAAAAATCATACATCGGACTGCGACTCGCATATTGGAAGGGAACACCCCTTCCTAAATGCGACTAGCAAACCCTGTTTTGTGATTCGGCAATATGATTGCGGAATGGCAAAATTTGGTATGTGCATTGGAAAAAGCATTTTTTCTTGACGCAAAAGCACCAATTAAGAAAACTGGGCCGTTTGAGAAGATAAAAAAGAGCTTCGTACATGTGGCCCTAATTGATAGTCACACATGACTCAAAAAAACCTCAGGCCTGCATTGTTAACATGTATAGACACGTGGACTCCATCTCAGCACTGGGACACTAACAATTTGTTCTGCTTGCATTCAACCTGGCCACAAACATTGCGTGCAGCACGTCAACACATCTGCTACTGTCACTCAGGAGCTTTATACTGTACACATTTGTCAATGTGATACTCACCAGCAGGACCACCGATCACCACACTGAGGTGGTCCAGCAGATCCTGCTCTCTGGCCACCAGGTCAGCCCAGCGATGCTTTAGCTGGTGCTCATTCCAGCTGGTATGGGACACCCTCTTCAGGTGGTAGAGCACTTTGCCCCACTGCAGCCGCCTTGCCTCTGTGTGACCCGCCCACCCATCTCGAGCATCATGGGTAGGAAGTGGCACACCAGCTGCACAAAGCCCCCAAGCTCCTCCTCCCCCATTCGCGTCAGCATCGCCCTTCCTGACATGTCCCTCAACAACAAATTCAAACAGTAAATGTAGAAAAAAATTAGAAAAAAAGAGGAAAAGAAATGAAAATAAAGGAAACTTACAGCCCAAACCTAAGGACCCCAACTAACCCAACTAATCTAACACCCAGACAGACACCCGACAGTACAAATACAATATGAAAGACACTAAACTACACAAAATAGCATACACTGGTACAAGAAACAAACAGATTTCGCAAAAGACACAACAAGAGAGACACCACAAGATACAATCAACTCAATCAACACACCAGCATCACTGAGACACATCCACACAGTCGACAAATTGCACGGACTGTAAAGTGAAAGTACACCCACTGTACCATGCCTGTAACAGGATTTCCTATTACATCACTTCCTGTCCTCTTGCGGCACGTTTTTTGTCATGCGTGTATTTTTTTGACGCATACGATATTGACCTGAATATTTTACCACACATTACCTGTATACTTCAATTTCAATGGATATCTGCATGAGTGTGGTGCGCAGGTGGAATTCACGCCGAGGGACCAAGTATGGTTAGTTTGCGTTTGCGCGAGTCTTCGATGCATTGCACCAACATTTTTTATATCTGTGATTGCATGATTTTCTAATATTTAACATAGATGCACCCTCTATCCACATGAAGATAGGATGCTATGGCCTGCAGTGTATAATATAGGGGGTTATTACAACCTTGGCGGTAAAAGGTGCTTACCGCTGTGCAGAAGACCGCCAGAACACCGCCGCGGCCGCGGTAAACCGCCACGGTCATTCTGACCCACAACAGCCAAACCGCCAAAATACAGACATCCACAAAAGTCCGCCACACCAAAGGGCAGCGAGAAACTGGCGATGACCAAACGTCCACCGTCACGCCAACAGAAATACGCCCATGCCATCACGACCCACGCGGCAGTCTTTCAACCGCGGTATTCTATTGGCGGTACACACCGCCGCGCTCAAAATACACACACTTCTACAAAACAATTACAAATACACACACCTGATACACATACACACACCACTCCCACACACCCATTACAATATAAAACAAACACCCACATCACCCACAAACCTCCACTCCAACAAAATCGTGAACACGCAAAGAGAAAAGAGATCCGAGCACCCAGACGCCCATTTTACTGTCACCCAGCAATATTACCACACACTTCACACAACACAACAATACACATCACCACACTTAGCACCACACAATCCACCCCACACATCACCCACACCACCCCATGGCACCGCAAAGACACCCCAGGTTTTCTGAGGATGAACTCAGGGTCATGGTGGAGGAAATTGTACGGGTAGAGCCACAGCTCTTCGGGACACAGATGCAGCACACCACCATTGCCAGGAAGATGGAGCTATGGAGCAGAATAGTCGATAGGGTCAACGCTGTGGGACAGCACCCAAGAAATAGGGACGACATCAGGAAGAGGTGGAACGACCTACGGGGGAAGGTGCGTTCAATGGTATCCAGGCACAATATCAAGGTGCAGCGGACTGGCGGCGGACCCCCACCTCCTCCACCAGAATTTACAACATGGGAGGAGCAGGTCTTGGCGATCCTGCATCCTGAGGGCCTCGCAGGAGTATCTGGAGGAATGGACTCTGGTAAGTCTCATCCTCACTACTTCATCCCCCCACCCCACCAGCATGCCAACTCATACCCCCACCCTCACCCTCACCCCCATCACACCTACTCCTTGCAAATGTCTCACCATCACAACCCACCCATCCCAAACCCAAACCCAGCATGAGACCACAAAGCATGGACACCCATCACCAAAGCATGCCCACTGCACATACCCCCCCCCCAAACCACCGTCACTAAAGCCCCCACACGGGAATGCCAGCACTGGGGTACACGGGCACCCACCCATTGCACGCTATGGCACACACAGATGCAATAACCATACTTTTATACCCCTGCAGGACCCGAACGCCACATCACCACGCAGGAGGGTCCACAAATGTCAACTCCACCCCCAGAAGAGGCCCACAGTGATGACAGCACCTCTGTCGACCTGGATCTAGATGACCAGCCGGGCCCATTGGGGACACCCAGTCACAGGCCCCCACAGACCTTCCCCCCTCTGGAAACACCAGCACAGCACCCACCCAGCGGGCCCATACCTCTGTCCCCAGGACACGTCAATCAGCGGTGTGTCCACCACTACAGGGCACCCAGGCTAACCCACCACCCCAACAACAACAGGGACCTTGGGGCAGTGGTAGTGAGCACACGGTCCAGGGGACAGAGGCCCAGGGAAACAGAGGAACTAGGAGGGCTGCTGTGCGACAGGGGGGACACAGGCCCAGGGAACCCACTCTCCACGAGGCCCTATCCTCCATCATGGGAGCCTACCATCATTCCCAGGAGACGATGGCGACGGTACTGGCCAGGTTTCAGGAGATCCAGCTCCTGCAGGAGGAACAGTATTTGGGCTTCAGGGAGGAACTACGAACCATCAGTTCCGCCCTGGGCACCATCATAGGGGCTCTGAATCAGGAAGTCACCACATTGCGGGACACTGTGGCACCACAAAGGGCCCCTGACACTAGCATGGACCAAGAACTGCCTACCACCTCTGCCGGCGCTAGTGGACAGGAGGCCCCGCCACAGGACCAACAGGCCACCAGCACCCCACCCCCTGCAGAAGGAGAACCACCCCGCAAGCGGTCCCTGAGATCCAGGAAGAAGACAGAGTAAGATGCCAAGACCCCCGTCAGGAAAGGATACCTCCCTGATTGTCATCCCACTGTCCCACATTGTCACCCTGTCCATCCTTAAACTGCCCCTGCTCCACTTTCCACAGGCATCTGGACAATGCACCTGTGATATAAGTAGTCTGGACTCTGCCATGGACATTCCTCCACCATCACCCCTCACCGATTTGCAACCACACACCAATATAGAGCACTGTAATAAATACAGTTATTGCACAAAACAATCAGGAGTCTGGCTGTGATTTTGAACAAATGTATTAGACATGACCGTGCCAAAATGCTCATTTACATTGTGATGACAAAATACCACTGTCACACAGCTGTAGTCCATGGGGAAACAAAGCAGATGTCACGCAGTGGGGCCCACAGCTCTGAAATCGGAAGGGAAAGTCACAACTCAGTTACCATACACTGGGGGAAAAGGTCAGACAGTAGAGAGGTAGTAGTCTTTAAGTAAATGTAATATGCCGGTGTGGATTCTTACCTGGCTTTGCGACGCCAGTTGCCTTTTCTGCAGGAGGATGGTCCAGATGGTGGTGTTGTGGCAGCTGTATCACTGTGTTCCTGTTCTCTATGTCGTCCTCTTCGGCTTCCTCGTCTTCACTCTCCACAGGCTCCACAGCTGCCACAACACCACCATCTGGACCATCCTCCTGCAGAAAAGGCAACTGGCGTCGCAAAGCCAGGTTGTGAAGCATACAGCAGGCCACGATGATCTGGCACACCTTCTTTGGTGAGTAGAATAGGGATCCACCTGTCATATGGAGGCACCTGAACCTGGCCTTCAGGAGGCCAAAGGTTCGCTTGATCACCCTCCAAGTCCGCCCATGTGCCTCATTGTACCGTTCCTCTGCCCTTGTCCTGGGATTCCTCACTTGGGTCAGTAGCCATGACAGGCTGGGGTAACCAGAGTCACCAATTAGCCACACACGGTGCCTCTGGATTTGACCCATCATGTAAGGGATGCTGCTATTCCGCATGATGTACGCGTCATGCACTGACCCAGGGAACTTGGCATTAACATGGGAGATGTACTGGTCAGCCAAACACACCATCTGTACATTCATCGAATGATAACTCTTCCTGTTCCTGTACACCTGTTCACTCCTGCTGGGGGGGACCAAAGCAACATGTGTCCCATCAATGGCACCTATGATGTTGGGGATATGTCCAAGGGCATAGAAATCACCCTTCACGGTAGGCAAATCCCCCACCTCAGGGAAAATGATGTAGCTCCGCATGTGTTTCAGCAGGGCAGACAAAACTCTGGACAACACCTTGGAAAACATAGGGTGGGACATCCCTGATGCTATGGCCACAGTTGTTTGAAATGACCCACTTGCCAAGAAATGGAGTACTGACAGAACCTGCACTTGAGGGGGGATTCCTGTGGGTTGGCGAATTGGTGACATCAGGTCTGCCTCCAGCTGGGCACACAGTTCCTGTATAGTTGCTCGGTCAAGCCTGTATGTCAGTATGACATGTCTTTCCTCCATTGTCGACAGGTCCACCACTGGTCTGTACACTGGAGGATGCCTCCATCTCCTCGCATGTCCCAGCGGACGGTGCCTATGAAGGACAACAGCGAGCACAGAGTCAATCAACACACAGGTACGTAACCACAGCTTGCACAGAACACGATTCCCAATGCATTGAATGGCTTGTATGAGTGTTGATGCAAGGCCTAGGTATGTGTGACGCAGTAGAAAGTAAGCCATGTGGGCCCTTGAAATGGCGGCTGCCTGACCTGTGAAGTGCGACAATGGGATGTGAGGTAAATGCGCTGGCGCGGCACACCGTGGCGGTAGGCGGTCGAAGACCGCGGCGCAAAGCAGCATTGGTTAATATTGAATCCTATGGGTCTCAGGAGCCAATGACGATGTGCGCCGGTGGTCGCGGTACGCACCGCCGCGGTACGCACCGCCGCGGGCGTGACCGCCATTTTCTATCTGCTTAATCACTCGATACCTGATCTTCGACAGGACATGCGAGGAGATGGAGGCATCCTCCAGTGTAAGTGCTGCTGTGACCTCGGTCTGGAAGAGACAATGGCTCATGCGACTGGGGAAAGGGCCCCTGCCTTCACTGCTCAGGAATTGGAGAAAGTTGTGGATGGGGTCCTCCCCCAGTATGCGATACTCTACGGTCCTCCAGACCAACAGGTAAGTACACTGGGACCATGCTTTGTGGGCAATGCCTGTGTTGAGGGGGGTGGATGAAAGATGGTGGGGAGGGGAGCGATTGAGGCATGCATCAAACGACGGGTGAGAGCATGTGCCACATGGCAAGGGTGGGGATGGTGGGCCACTCACATTGAGCATGCAGAAGGTGATGAATATTTTTCTCCCCCTGTACATGTCACATAGGTCAGCGCCCACCAGAAGATCGATATTTGGCATGCCATCGCCAAGGACTTCCGGACCCTGGGGGTCTACCACAGACGGGGCACCCACTGCCGGAAGAGATGGGAGGACATCCGCCACTGGAGCAGGAAGACGGTGGAGGCTCAGCTGGCGATTGGCCTCCCAACGTGGGAGGGGTGCCAGTCGGACTTTGACCCCCCTGATGTCCCGGATCCTGGCGGTGGCCTACCCCGATTTGGATGGGCACGTGAGGACATCACAGCAGACACAAGGGGGTGAGTACACTCTAATCCTGGTGACTTTGCGCGCAGTGGAGGTGTCTGGGTGGGGGAGGAGGGCTGTGGGTATCCCTAGGCCAGGGCGATTTCTGTAGGCTAGGCCCCTCCGTAAGGCATGGCCTTGTGCCCCCACCCCCCACCTCTGTAGGGTGCCAAGTACAGCTATTCATGGCCCTGTGTCATCAATGTGTGCAGATGTCGCCCATAGGCTTGTAGGCCATGTCCCACGGATTGAGTAGTCGACCCCAAGTGAGCGGCATAGTGCAGGGGGCTTCTGTGTCTGTCCTGTCCGCCAACGGTGTCGCCAATGCATGCACTCAACATGTCTTTATTTCCACCACCCCCTTTTTTGTTGTCTTGCTGTTCATGTGTGCATTAGCATCATCAGGCGGAGGAGAAGTGGCATCGGAGCACGAGGGAGCTGCATCCCACATGGCCATGGAGGGCCATGCAACGGACTCGGAATTCACCAGTGGGACGGAGGGCGAGGGGAGCTCCACAGCGGGGACTCGTGCAGATATCAGTGACAGCGACTCGTCCTCTGATGGGAGCTCCCTTGTGGTGGCGGCAACATCTGTGCCCCCCCGCAACAACAGGTACAGCCACCACCCTGCGCACCAGCACCGCCCTCCCAGCAGCTCCTCAGCGTTTGGCCCGTGCCCGCTCACCCAGGAAGGTGGGCATCTCCTTCGCCCCAGGCACCTCAGGCCCTGCCCCAGTCACCCCTGCTGCCCTCAGTGAGGAGGTCATTGACCTCCTGAGGACGCTCACTGTTGGGCAGTCTACCATTTTGAATGCCATCCAGGGTGTCGAAAGAGAGGTGCACCAGAGTAATGCGTACCTGGAGGGCATTCATTCTGGTCAGGCTGCCCTTCAGCGATCGTTCAACACTCTGGCCTCAGAACTGATGGCAGCCATTGTCCCTGTCTCTAGCCTCCCCCCTCCAACTTCCTCCACCCATATCCTATCACCTGTACCTCTGCCTATCCCAGACACACCATCAGACCAGCCTGCACACACCTCAACACCCAAGGGAAGCTCAGCCAAACATAAGCACCACACATCACACAGGCATTCACACAAGCAAAATCCACATACAGACATAACAACACCCACTGCCTCCACTGTGTCCCCCTCCTCCTCGTCTCCCTCCTCCCTCCCTGTCACGTCTCCATTCACACCTGCATGTACAACATCTTCAGCCACTACCTCCATCACCAGAACACACACCAGAACCCCCCGCACACGTGCAGTCACCACCCCCACTACCAATTACACGTCCTCTCCCAGTGTGTCTGTCACCCCCTCTTCCAAGATACACAAACACAGGCAGCCACCCACCCAACAGCCATCCACCTCACAACAGCCTCCAGCCCAAGCACCTGCACCCAAAGACACCAGACTTAAAACTCCTACAACCACAACCTCTTCCTCCACTCCCATACCCACTACACCTACCCATCCCACTGTTCCTAAAATGCTTTTCCTGTCCAAACTTAACCTATTTCCAACAACTCCCCCACCCCGTCCATGTCAAAGGACTCCAGTCAGCACCTCAGCCACCACAAAACCGGGACCTGTCATGACAGTCTGCCATGGACTGTGGAGTCCCCCACCCTCAAGGGAAGCCAGTTCAGTACGGAGCCAAAGCACGGCCAGCCCACCCCCGGAGAAACATCCGGAGATAGGCAGTGGCTGGCGCGAGAGGGTTAAAACACCAGGGACTAAAACCCCTACCATGGCTCCGGCAGGAAGTGTTGAGCCAGCTGGCACACTGTCCAAAGTGGTGAAGGGCCACAGGCGATCAGGGAAGGCTGGGAAGGGCAGCGCGCCCGACAAGACCGCCATCAGCCCAGCTGGCCAGGAGGGCCCCGCCAGTCCCATCCCAGGTGGGCAGGAGGACACCAACAGGCCCGGTACTGCAGCCCAGGAGGGCCCCGCCAGCCCCATCCCAGGTGGGCAGGAGGACACCAACAGGCCCGGTACTGCAGCCCAGGAGGGCCCCGCCAGCCACACGACAGATGGGCAGGAAGGCCCCGCCAGCCACAGCTCAGGTGGCAAATGACCTCCACGCCATGGCCGGAGTCGCTGAACTGGGCACCGCTGTCTCAAGCACCGCTGAACTGGGCACCGCTGTCTCAAGAACCGCTGAACTGGGCCCTTCATGTCAAGTACCGCTGAACTGGGCACCGCCGTCTGAAGCACCGCTGAACTGGGCACCGCCGTCTCAAGCACTGCTGAACTGGGCACCGCCGTCTGAAGCACCGCTGAACTGGGCCCTTCATCTCAAGTACTGCTGAACTGGGCACCGCCGTCTCAAGCACCGCTGAACTGGGCCCTTCATCTCAAGTCCCGCTCGCCCATTAGCGGCAGGGGCAGGCCCGCATCTGTGTCGGGCAGGGCTGCACGAAGCACTCAGGGCACCAGTCCCCCTCCAGAACCAGTGGAGAACAGCATCCACTCCGTCTGTCCTTAACAGGATGAAGCACTCTGGGCACCAGTCCCCCTCCAGAACCAGTGGAGACTGTTATCCACTTGAGAGACTGTGGCTTTGCACTCCCCAGGATGTAACAGTGGGCAAGCCACCCACTGTAGAGACTTGTGAGACTGTGGCTTTGCACTCCCCAGGATGTAACAGTGGGCAAGCCACCCACTGTAGAGACTTGTGAGACTGTGGCTTTGCACTCCCCAGGATGTAACAGTGGGCAACCCACCCACTGTAGAGTCTTGTGAGACTGTGGCTTTGCACTCCCCAGGATGGAACAGTGGCCATGGAGGCCCCTCGTGGATCTGGCGTCGTGGGCTCATCTGGCTGAGGTGCACCCCCTTCCCTTCCCCATGAGGTGCCTGTAGTTTTGCTATCTGATGCCACTGCAGTGTTCTCTCCGTTGGAGTCAGGTATCCTGTGTGGGCTTTGCCCATGTGATTTGGGCCCAGTGGTCCACGGACAATGCCTGCTACAATGATCGGACTTGTACATTTATGTATATAAAAGTATTTGGGGGGTTATTCTAACTTTGGAGGAGTGTTAATCCGTCCCAAAAGTGACGGTAAAGTGACGGATATACCACCAGCCGTATTACGAGTTCCATAGGATATAATGGACTCGTAATACGGCTGGTGGTAAATCCGTCACTTTTCCGTCACTTTTGGGACGGATTAACACCTCCTCCAAAGTTAGAATAACCCCCTTGATGTGTTATATATTTTTAAGCCAGTAATACAATATTTTCAAATGTTTAGAATCATTTCCTTTTGTCTTTGCATTCTTCCAGGGGGCTTGGGGGGGTAACTGTGATGTATTGCTATGCATTGATGTGTGTGTTGTAGTGGGTGAGGGTGGGGATGGGTGTGTGGCGTGTGTGTGTCCCCGTATTTTTTCCCTCCCCCCTCCCCTGTGTCGTAGGTGCAGTACTCACTGTTGTCTTCTGCGCCGGCGTTCGTGCTCCTGGTACAGGAGCAGGAAGACTATCGCTGGGAGGATGTGGAGTTCGGGTTCCATGCTGTCCTGATTCCTCGTGGGGTGTATGGAGGTGAACGTTGTCCGTTCGAAATGGCTGTTTCTGCCGTGTGTTTATCGGCGGGGCTACCGCCCCGGAAAAGGTGGCGGATTGGTAGGTTGTGATAGGGTGGGCGGTACATTGACTCCCGCCTGTCTGTTGGCGGTGACCGCCGCGCTGTTTGTTTGTCCCGCCATGGCGGGCGGTGTGTTGATGTGGCGGTCTTTGTTGGCGGTTCCCGCCAGGGTCGGAATTCCATTTTTTTTCCCGCCAGCCTGTTTGAGGTTTGGCCGCAGCTTTAACACCGACCGCCAGGGTTGGAATGACCCCCATAGTGTATTGCCACATGTGGTAGAACATGCAACTTTGTGATTTGGGTGTGAATGATCTGTGACAACGATACGTGTGTTTCTAATGAAACGGCATGCAATACTTTGGACGTCATGCATATGTATGAATGTGTGCCAAATGTGTATCTACATCTGATGGCAATCAGTCATCTACAACTGTCATGGTATGTGTTTGTAACATGAGTTGACTCATGTGATGTGTGTAGTTGTTTGACTTAGGGGACATTGCATTTCAGATGACAAACAAAACTCAGGTATAATTGAGGATGGCTGATGAGTGCTATGTAGGATATGTTACCCCTCATATGTCATTAATTGTTGGTTATGAGTTCATGGTGACTTGTGTGTGGAGTACACAAATATCTGACATGTGTACATGTTTGGTACGTACTGTGATTGAGATGCTGTGCCTTAATTGCACCCATTAAATATTTGGCACACATCAGTTTGACTCATTACAACTACCTATGTTACTTGTATTGCTGTGGTGGACCTGCTGCCCTGGCTGCATGTGTTCATATATTTACAGATGTGCATTCGACAGAAGTGTCCAGTTCAAGTGTGTGGGCATGTGTAACCTGTGTCAGGATTGGGCTCCATGGTGTCATGGTTTTGGGCAGGTCTAGTCAGGACTCTGGTAAGGACACCCTTGAGTTCACAGAGTATATCAAAGGAATTAGTGTACCAAAGCAGAAGAGCAGCTAAAGGCATGCAAGGGGAAAGAACAGCTATGGTAAGGCAGAGAAAACAGGAAGGTGAAGGCAGAACAACCTTAGTGTGAACAAACATGGAATGGATCAGTAATGGACAAACATGCTGGGGTTATCACTGAGGTTGTACACAGGGTAGGGCTCAGAACTTCCCACAGCAACAGGGAACGTCAATGCCTCTATGCAGATTACTCTTACAGATAATCACCATGCAAGCCCCATAGAAAGGAGGCAGCAGAAGTGATTCTGTCTCTGGACCCTTAGGGCAAAAACAAGGATTGTACTAACATACACAGGGGGTCATTCCGAGCTTGGCGGGCGGCGGGAGCCGCCTGCCAAGCGGGAACCGCCAGAAGACCGTACCGCGGTCAAAAGACCACGGCGGTCATTCTAGGTTTGCCACTGGGCTGGCGGGCGACCGCCAAAAGGCCGCCCGCCAGCCCAGTGGGAAACACCCTTCTACGATGAAGCCGGCTCCGAATGGAGCCGGCGGAGTGGAAGGTGTGCGACGGGTGCAGTTGCACCCGTCGCGAATTTCATTGTCTGCTAAGCAGACACTGAAATTCAAAGTGGGGCCCTCTTACGGGGGCCCCTGCAGTGCCCATGCCATTGGCATGGGCACTGCAGGGGCCCCCAGGGGCCCCACGACACCCCTCACCGCCATCCTGTTCCTGGCGGTCGAAACTGCCAGGAACAGGATGGCGGTGAGGGGGTCGGAATCCCCCATGGCAGCGCAGCAAGCTGCGCCACCATGGAGGATTCCCCTGGGCAGCGGAAAGTCAGCGGTACACCGCCGACTTTCCGTTTCTGACCGCGGCTGTACCGCCGCGGTCAGAATGCCCAAAGGAGCACCACCAGCCTGTTGGCGGTGCTCCCGCGGACCCCGGCCCTGGCGGTAATTACCGCCAGGGTCGGAATGACCCCCACAGTGTGTTCAGCTGGAGACACAGTGGCAATTCCTGGAAAACAGCAGTAGCACACTGTCACTGTTAGGCACTAAAGACTACATGCAACACTAGACAAAGGATGGGAGCCTGAATTGCCTTCTGGAAACCAGGGGCCTACCCAAGTACAAAGGAAAACACTTATACACAGGTGAGGACTGATAGTACACTTACCAGACACGATAACCCAAGAGGAAACAGAAACAGAGGGAACAAACTAGGAGGCAAAGCCAGGAACAGAGAACAGGCTCAGACTGATGCAAAGGCACGAACAGGACTGGGAAACGGGGAGCAGGCTCTGACTGGACCAGGCAAGAACAGGACTGGGAAAACAGAGAGCAGGTTCAGGCTGAAGCAGGACTGGAACACAATCCAACAAGGGGTCTAGAACTAAAAGGAATCTAACTCCTATGCATGGCGAGGAACTTCAGGGGATAGAAGCTTATAAGCAGTCCCAGGCAGTAGTAAGCCCTGGGCAGAGTCACATGGGGGGGCTGCACAAGAGAGGTCACAGGTGTGTGCAGCTTCAGTCTCTCACAAGTCCTGGAGGAGAGAATCCAGTATAAAGGAACAACCAGACTTTTCTCATAGGAAGCGATGGACAGAAGATTATAGGTCTTACCGACTACCAGGCAGTGCATTATGGGACCTGAAATGCATGGGAGCTAAAGTAGTTCTTCTATAGCATGCTACATCGAAAAGGAAAGCAAACAGGAGTCAGAAAGGGACTCTGGGTGAGTGTTAATGATGATTCCCTGGATACAGATAGTCTGTTTACAGTGCCCGCTAGAGATAAGACAGCAGAGACATTTCACATGGCAGTGGCAGGACTGATTTCCAGGCATGACCGGCACACTCCATGTGTTGTGAACATTGCTTGTCATACTTGGGACAATCATGCTATCCATACTCTCAAATGATCCCCCCCCCTGTCACACAGGCTCCTTGCAGACATTGCAAGTGTCATACCTAGTAAATGCAGGAGTCTGTTCATACATTCCTGTACTTCTGATATCTCACATCCACTGCCTCATGTATGGGGTCCTAATTTAACTTATGATTAGAGATGTCATAGTTGTGTGTCATGTGCTACAGTAGACCATGTTGACAGCGTGGATGTGACTCACATGTTGGGGTCCATTGATTGTGTCCTTCATATGTGACATTCAAGAGATGAATATTTTTTATATGTGTGTTATGTTTGCTGTACAATCACACGCATCACATGTGATGTTGCATCAGAAGTAATCAGATTTGTCTTTGTAACGTGCTCCTTGAGGTAATACTCACATTCCTAAGGTACATGTGATGGAGAATGAAGATACCTGAGCAGGATTGTGTGATCGAGTATGGTGTTTATTACATATCTTAACAAGGTTTGTAGAGTGACTAATAAGTAAAAAGGTTGTGTACAATTTGCTGTCTGCGGCACATTCCTACAGCTGTGTTCTGCTGTTCCCCCCTCATTTTCCCTGCTACCATCCTCCTCTTCTTCCTCCTCCTCCTTCCTCCTCCTCCTCCTCCTCAGGCAGTTCTTGGTCTGGCTCATATAGGGGGATGTTCCTCCTCACACAAATGTTGTGCAGGATAGCACACAGTATGATTTTGCAAACAATTTGTGGGGCATATAGAAGGCTGCCCCCTGTGATGTCCAGGCACCTGAATCTTGATTTCAGGATGCCAAAGGTGCTTTCTACAATGGTGTGTGTCCTCCGATGTGCCTCATTATAGGCAAACTCTGCTGCAGTGCTTGGGTTGGGGAATGGGGTCATGATCCATGTCTGGATCCCGTAACCCTGATCAGCTTAAAAAGAAAATAGAAGTCAGTATTGTGTTAGTTCTTGCAACAGGAATGTCACGAAGCTTGGCAGTTGATATCTTGTGTCGTCTGTGACTCATATGTGTTTTGTGGTATTGTGGGAGATCCTCGGCTTCCGTGAGGTTTATTTCTGCAGTGGTTTGTTTGACTTGACAATTTATGTTTGGCTCATTGACCTGAAATGTATGATTTTGTTTCCAAACTGTTGATCAGTATGTATGTACCATGTGTTGTGTAGTGACCAACATGTTTTAGTGTGCTTTCATTGGAGCGGACATGATAATTCCACACACACACAATAGATTCCGATGTGGTGGTAACATGGTTTTCTCTACATGGCCTGGACATCCCATCCAATTAGACATGAAATTGCACATGAAATGCAACAGTGAGGCCCTATGTTGGCAGCACTGAGGTGTTCAGTATTGACGATGCAGAATTGGCCCATGTGTGACTTGGTTCTAGGCAAACCTTCGTAGTTTCCTCTGCCAGTGGCTCATGTGCGACCATGCACCTACACTACCAAACTTATTCCAGGTAACCTGGCTAACTGCCTTGTGGAGGTGGATGTATCTGTGCAGGAAGGGCCATCTCCCTGTACATATGTTATTTTGATGGAACATTGGTTCTTTCAGTGTGTGCAGCAGTGTGCAGTTTGCATTAGTGGCACATCAATATGTGTTCATAGCACAGTCTACTTCCTTATTGCTACCTGGCAACGGCACCCCAGGAGTGATGTATGATGTTGGGACTGCCTCAATATTTCCGTGTCACCTACATGTCAGTCATCATGCTATGTGTCTCATTGTGTTAGACCTGCAGCAACACACATTGCACACCCCTTCCACGCTACATATTGCTTGGGAGGGTGTCCGATTGACTATGTGGTCTAGTGTAATTGTAAAGGGTTCATCTTCCAAGTTGTACTTCCAGTGCAGGCCATGTCATTGTCAGTGTGTACTTTGACATTGGTCCCTTGTAGCTCTAGAGTGATAGCTAATGTTTGTGGCAGCCGTCATTTGTCTATAGGTGTGTATCCCATTGTGTCAGGGTGTACAACCCTCGGTGTCTTGCTGCCCACGTCTCAATGTAGTGGTGTATGTATTGTGTGTCCTGCAGGGTTGCTCTGCTATGTGTATATTGCTAGGTTTATGGACTTACCGACAAGAAGGCCATTCCCATATAAGTGCTGATCAATCGTGCTGTAGCAGAAGATGAAGTAATCATGTACACTGCCAGGATACTTGGCCAAGATGTTGGTAAACAATCCCTGGTGGTCATCTGTGGCCTGCACATTTATGGAGTGGGTGTGCTTTCTGTTCCGGAATAGATGCTCTGTTGCTGCAGGTGGTTCAATCCGGACATGGGTGCAGTCAGATGCACCAAGCACATGCGGGAAGCCATGTATTTGATAAAAACCCCATTTGATCTCCTGCAGCTTTTGCTGGGTATTGGAAGCTGATGTGTTGGGTGTGAGGGAGATGGTGGCATCTAGGACCTTGGGAAGGAAGGCAGAGAATGAGGGCTGTGATACCCCAGCAACCAGGGCATCCGTTGGTTGGAAGGAGCCACTTGCCAACATATGCAGGACAGCTAGCAGCTTGGTCACTGGGGGCATAATGTGTGGTGTCTGCAGGCTGTCTGTTATTTGTTGCTCAATTTGGCACCGCAGCTGCTGTATGGCTTCCCAGTTGAGTTTAAACCTCCGGATGATGTCCTGTTCCCTGAGACCATGGAGGGTTGTTGAGTTCCTGAAGACCCTCTCCTGCCTTCTGCATTGCCTTTGGGAGCCACGTTAGGGTGGTGGTGGCTGCTGCTGTTGGTCCTGTGCTCTGCGATGTCTAGCATGCTGCATTAGTAGCACCTCCATGTTGTCCTTTTGGGCTATGATGTTGCTTGTGTGTGTTTTCCTTAGGTGGTGGTGTGTTTGCCTCATTTTAACACCTGCCCTGACCCAGATGCCAAGCATTATGCAAATCGGGCTTAGTGTCATTTTTCAGGTCTGCCTCCCACCCGTGCTTAATTTTTGCCCTGTTGGATAAATATGGCGCTACAGTGTTTGAGTCATGTTTTTGGACGGAACGCCTACCTTGCATCTCATTGACGCAAGGCATTTTCTTGCATCTTTAAAATTGACGCAAACTCCATGTTTTGACACTGGATGGGTCTAGGGTGAAAATATAAATATGGAGCTAAGTTTGCGCTGGATTTGCGTAAAAAAAAATGACTCAAATCTGGCACAAACAGAGTATAAATATGGGCCTGGGTGCCTAACTGGATGTGTGGGTGAGAGAGTGACTTTGTGAGTGATAGTATGGGTGGCTGAGTGGGTGTGACAGTGGTATATGGATCAGTGAGTAGGTATGTGAGGGACTGTATAGGTGAGTGAGTGGAGGTGTGAGTGGCGGTAAGAATGAGTGACTGAGTGCATGAGTGGTGTGGGGATGAGTGACTGTGTGTGTCGGTGAGTGTATAGTGAATGGGTGAGTGTGAGAGTGGGTTATTGGTGAGTATGTGTTTTTCACAGTGAGTGTAGGTGACTGAGTATGTGTTATTATCTGTAACACTAAGCGAATCGGTGTGTGAGTAGCTGTGTGGGTGAGTGAGCCAAAGTCTGAGTGGTTGTTTGTATGTTTGAGTGGGTGTGTTAGTGTCTGTATGTCTGTAAGACTGAGTGTGTGAATGACTGTATTAGTGAGTGAGTGGGTGTATGAGTGAGTGTATGGGCAAGTGGGTGGCTCTGTCAGTGGCGGAATAGACGAATGAGTTAGAGTACGAGTAGCTGTGTGCTTGAGTATGTGCTTTTATGAGTGGCTCCATGGGTGTATTTGTGAGTGCATCTATGGATGAGTTAGTGGGTGAGTGAATATTTGCAGGAGTCTATAAATGGGTTGTGTAGGTGTATTGGTTGGTGTATGAGAGTCTGTATGGAGGTGTGAGTGGGTGTGTGAGTTTTTCTGTGGATGATGTTATCAGTGATGTTATTTGAGATGTCTTCATTGATGTCATCAATGATGTCACTGACCATGTCATAAGCGATGTAATATGTGAGGTCATAAGCAGTGCATTACGGGGGTGTACGTTATAGTTAGCTCAGGTAACTATAACTGCCGAACTTCAGTTTTTCAGGTTTTGTGTGAGTGAAATGTGAGCCTAACTATAACATCCCTGTAACTTTTGTTTGTTTCAGTGAATTTCAAAGATATTTTTAAAATTCTATTTCCTAACTATAACGTCCCTGTAACTTTATTTTTTTCATTGAATTTCTACGTTTCATTTAAATTCTATTTCCTGAGAGCAACTTTAAAAGTATGAAAGTGGGTGTGTTAGTGGTTTTGTAGGTTGGTGACTTTCTGCTTGAATTAATCTATGAGTCTGAGAGTGAGTGTCTTAGGGTTTATGTGGGTGTATGAGCTTATGTGCATAACTTTATAGGACTGTGAATAGGTGTAGGGCTAGTTCTATGAGTGTGTCTGGGTGTGTGACTGTCAGTAGGTGTGTGAATAGTTGTAAGAGTCTCTGTATGGGTAGATACGCGTGGGTGAGAGTGTCCGTATAGCTATGTGAGTGGGTGTGAAAGTGTGTATGTGTATGTGAGTGGTTGTGAGTGCATGAGTATGTCAGTCAATCAATCAGTGACTCCTAAAGTGCGGCTAATCACCCATAATATCTCAAAGAGCAGTAGATGTCAGACTGTCGGTATGGGTGTAAGAGTGAGTGTGAGATTGTCTGTATGGGTGTAGTAGTGGGTGTGAGAGTGTGTATGAGTGTAAGTGTGATTCACAGAAAGTGACTGTATGGGTATTTGAGTGGGTGTTTCAGTGTTTGTATGTATATGTCAATGGGTGTGAGAGTGAGTGTATGAAGTCAATTGAAATACATACACGTACTTATAATAATAATGTAATTCAGTATCAACAAAACCTTTAGAAAATCGTGGAAGTGTAGGAAAGCAGCTGAAATGGAAAAGCACCCAAATACTATCCAGTAGAAAAAGCAGTAACCTACTGAGTTTTCCAGATTAAATACACTTCTGTGATAAGCAGGGAGACTTTCTTTTGTGCAGCCTCAATAAGGTTGCTGCTTAGTTTATGCAGAGTTAAGACTATCAGTGTTGAAAACTGTGATCTTTTTACAACAGTTACTTACAGAGCTATACAAATATTAAGTAAGGTATACGTTCTTGGCCACAGGTGCATTAACTCACTGCCATACATTATTGTGACTACCAGTAGACTAAAGTGGTAAAATGAATAAAGGTACTTTTGTTTTACTAAGTCATCCACTTAGTTCCATTTACAGTTTTTGATGCAAACCAGCTGGTGCTGGTTTGCATAAATGTTTTTACTGCCGGCTAACGCCATTCCTATGCACCATGCAGGCGCCTTATTTAAGGAATGACGTTAGCCAGCGCTCCGGACTGGTCAGAGTAAAAAAAAAAGACTAAAACCAGGCAGCGCCGGCGTAGGGGAAAATGGGGGTTGTGCGTCAAAAAATGGTGCAAGTCAGGTTTGAGGCAAAAATCATGCCTCAAACCAGACTAGCTCACTTTTTTGACGCACAACCCCCATTGAAATGACTCCTGTCTTAGCAAAGACAGGAGTCATGCCCCCTTGCCCAATGGCCATGCCCTGGGGACTTCTGGCCATGGCCTTTGGGCACAGTGGCACGTAGAGGGGCCCTCCATGCCACTTACCATGGATGGGTCCCCCCATTCATGGGTGTCCTCCAGGGGTGGGCTAGGGTGGCACGGGGTGTCTCTGGGTGCAGGGAAGGACATATATGTTATGTCTGTATATTTATTAGTGTGTCGTAGGGTGTCTGAGTGCATGTATGAGTGAGTTTCTGGGTGGGTCAGTGAATACATCAATGTGTGCTTGGATGTGTCAGTGTATGTACCAGTGAGTGTGTGAGTGTGTCAGGTAAAATATCAGCGTGTCCATGGGCATGTCTGTATATGTATGTGTGTGCTCCAGGGTGTGTGAGTGTATATGCGAGTGTCCGAGTGAATCAGTGAATACATCAATGTACTTGCTTGGCATTTCAGTATATGTATGAGTTTGTCCTGGGGTGTCTGAGGACATGTATAAGAGAGTGCTTGAGTGAGTCAGTGAATGCATCAGTGTGTGCTTCGGTGTCTCACGATATGTATGAGTGACTCATGGGGTATGTGAGTGTATGTATGAGTGAATGTGTCAGAGTGTCAGTGCATCAGAGTATTTGCTTGCGTCTGTCAGTATATGTATGAGTATGTTGTGGGGTGTATGAGTAAGTGTCTGAGTGACTTAGTGACTGCATCAGTGTGTGCTTTGCCATGTCAGTATATGTATCAGTGTGTCCCGGGATGTGTGAGTGTTTGAGTATCTCAGTGAATGCATCAGTGTGCCATTTGGTGTGTGAGTGTATGTATTAGTGTGTGTGTGTAGTTGTGTTTGTATACGTATGAGTGTGCATGTTCGTGTGTTAGCATATGTATCAGTGCATGCCTGAGTGTGTCAGTGCATGCGTCAGTGTGTACTTGGAAGTGTTAGTTTTTGCATCAGTGTTTGACTGGGTGTGTAAGTGATTACATCAGTGTGTTCATGGGTGTGTCCGTCTATGTATCAATGTCTGCTTGGGGTTCTCAGTGTGTGAATGAGTGTGTGCCTGGGTGTGTTAGTCCATTCATCAGTGTGTATCTGGGTGTAATAGTATATACATGAGTGTGTGCCTGGTTGTGCTTGTATGTTTGTGTCCCTGGGTGTGACAGTGTATTCATATGTGTATGCACAGTGTGTTTTCCGTAGTGGGTATTGTTGTTTTAGTATAATTAACTATGTGTACAAAGTATATGGATGAATGGTGTATGAATGAAGAAAGATGCAATTAGTTACCTACATTACTGCAAAAAAGTCTGCCTTTAGTCTGTGTTGGAACAGAGAAAAGATAAATAGAAATTAAAGTTCCATATAATACATTTCTCTCTGAAAGGTTCATAATATGTAATAAAAAAGCTATTGTAAGCAATAAAACGCAAGAAATGTACATCATTGTATAGCAATTTTACATAATATTTAATTATCTTGCATTCCCTCCTTCACTGTGGTAAGCTTCTATGGTTTTACACTATAAATAAAGTGTGTATATAGGTGCATCACTGAACAGTGGGAGGAAAAAACATATAGTCATATGGACTGTAAAAAAATAAATAAGTACATAGCGCGTTATTTCAAATGAACATTACTATGCATCACACTCACTACAAATAGTTAACTAAATGTTTTACCTATACTTGTTAAATAATATAGTGCATATTACAGTTTTATAATACAATTAATGTGAATGAATGATAGTGGTATGTGATGTCATAAAATCTGGTAGTCCATTAAACAGGAGTAGAGTAGATCAGTAGTCTAGTTCTTTTCATTTTTTTCCAACTGTTCTTCAAACATAGGTTTAGCAGTATATCTTTTTCTCCCATAGATCTTTGTCTTGGTTTGTAGTTTGTGATCTGTGAATCCAATTTAGTGGTATCTCTGTTGTTTTCTTGCAAGAGTAAGTACATTTCAAGATTTGTAATCCATTATGAAGAATTCACCCTTGGTAGGCCGTGTGATGTCTTAACTTGCTGTTTTAGAAGTTCAACAAGTGTACTTTTCTATTTTTTCAGTAGTAATCCTCAGAATTTGGGTTCAAGAAAGAGAAGGTAAGAATTTGGTAGGATATAGGGTAATCTCTGCTTGAATGTAAGTTTCTTATCAATGCACTTAGTCCATCTAGTTGTATTTTTTAAGGAGATGGTTTAGTATCTAGACGTAACACTTACTCCTTCATGAAAAATAATGGCTATACAGGTATTTGTTCTACCGGAAAAAGAAATGTGTCCAGATTTAAAATGTATAATTTGTGTTTCCAATTTAGTTCCATCTGCATTGCATTCCTGTATAATTAAGGTGACATATTTGCCAGTTCTTCTTATGTTCAAAGTTGATAGATCTGAGCTACATTTTGTGCAGGTATTATTCTGTGATACATCTTTAAACGATTTGTCAAAATTGACAGTTTTACAGTCTGGTATACAGTTAAGTACATAAATTGTTCTGTATCTATTTGTGTTTGAAGGAAAAGAACAGTTTTCCATGAGTGACTTAGTCCAAATAGCTCATTAATAGGCACCATCTCTTCTTCTAAGATACCAAGTAGGGCCATCAAGAATTCTTGTGCATCTTCTTGAGTTTTTTTAGTGAAGTGCACAGATCTCTTGCACAGATCTGCAACATATCTAACACAAGGTGCAGAATATGTTTTTGTTCTATCACTGCACAAGTGTTGTAACAAGAGAAAGAGTGCAGAGCACAATCTTTTATCCATTTTCTGTTTAATTGCGTGAACCAGAGGAGGTAATGAGAGTAGTGAACTGAGAACTACATTGGCATAGCAGTTGACGCCATGAAGCTTTAAGAACTGGTAACCAACAATTTCACCAGCATTTTTTATTATTTTTTCACCAATACTTATTTCTTCTCTTTTTTACTCTTTTTCTGAAGAACATCAGTATGATTCTTTGGAATCTTTTGTTTTGCTAAGATTCTGAGGGGCATATTTACAATATAGTGGTGCATCAGCATTGATGCGTCACTTTTCTTGCACCCCACCCTGTCTCCCCCTAATGGCACAATGGGTCCACCATATTCACAATACGGTGCACCATGAGACACAATACCAAAATAGTGTCAACATTTTTTGTTGCTGAGCAGCCATTAAAAATGATGCCAAAAATGGTGCAGTGAAATCTAGTAAACTTTACTGTACTATTTGTTTTGGACCTCCCTGGTGGGAACGCCCCCCCCCTTGCATGTATTATGCTTGGCACAGACATAATGTGGCGCAAGGGTTTACAAAGTGATGCAATGCCTGCATTGCACCACTTTGTAAATATGGCGTAGGGAAAATGCCTCCTTAACGCCACATTAGTGTAAAAAAAAGTATGCTAGTGTGGTGCAAGGAGGCTCAAGGGGCTTCTAAATATGCCCCTAGGTTTTTTGGAAACAGGGTACTGTCCTGAATGAGGAGCATAGAGGCTTCTCAAATGGTCACACAACTTGAATCAGCATTTACGTTATTGTCATTAAACTCTATGAGATAAAAACGGTGATGATTACTGTGATGATGTGATAAATTCTGGTGCTGGGCTGTGAGCAGGAACATTCATAGAATGTTGATATTAGAAGTATTGGACAGTTATTGAATGAACTAAAGATGCTCTGGATGTTCACTGGCTGTGCCATGTAGCCTCTACTAATAAATCAGTACTTATCTTCATCCCGTGGTCAGAGTGCTTATTACACTGTCACAACCAAGTACAGCATATTTCCTTTCATCAATGTCACATTGTTTCTGTACCTATAGTGTTGCAGAATTTTGTAAAGACACATATATTCGAGGTGTGGACTTCTTGGATCGTAAGTATCCAACAAATTTGTTTTTACAATATCTGTACTCTCTAGATCAAACTCTGCTAGGTGGTGAATTTCTGTGAAAGACTTCAAGACTCTGCTTCACTTGTTGGCAAGGCCTAGACTAACTCAAACAATTCCCCTAGACTTTGAGTGCAGGCTAGCTGAACTCAACCTCAACAGCACTTTAAGGAATTTACCTCCCTATGTGAAAGCATTTTCAAGCTGAATCTGTACAATTTCTTGGCTAGAGATTATTCTGCAGAAGTCTACTCCCAGATTTCCTTTATCTCTGTTTTCTCTGATTTTGTGATGTTTGAAGTGACATAGCGAGCAACTGCAATGGACTTGTCTGCAACAAACTGAATGTCCATATTTGCATTCCATTTTTTAAAATGACAGGATTGTAATCATTGATATATTTGGATGCCTCTGATCTTCTCACATTACATGTATTTTTAGATGATTTTCTTGTCAGTGTATGCCTGACTACAGACAAAAAGCTGCTCAATCTTCCTCCGGAAATTATATGCCTTGGAAATCCAAAATGACACCAAGTGCAAACATTTCCGCTACATCTGTATCTTTGGCTGAAATACTTGCTACATCTATGTGTTCGGAAGGGTAGAACTTGCTGTCTAAGGGTTTCGTTATTATTCTCCTTGGGAATGGTGCATGTAGCATTCTTTCTATGAAAGATAGTACACACTCATCAGTATCTGTTCCAGCTTTTGGTGCATCCTTTATCCATAAGAGCATGTGTATATGAGAAGCACCTCTTGCCTGGTATTCTTTTTGCCCACAAAATCCGCAAAGTCTCGAATAGGATGATTTCTTTTATTGCATATAAAACCCAGCATCACTTAAAACTTGTGATCACGATACCTACATACATTATCAGGATTTAAAGAGCAAAGTTCTCCTGCTGTCTTCAAATTAATCTCCTTAATGTTTGCTTCTCTTAGAAATTCTAGTAAATCATCCCATGCATATTTTGCACAACTAAGTGTTACAAACCAAGTAAGTGGACCTAAGTTTTGAAGCATACATTTAAGTTCTCCATGATGAGGATACCAGTATTCATTAGTCCCACGTTGACATGCCATCAAACTAATTAAGTTGTGCTCCATTTTCATCCTTAACTTGTATTTTATCAACAAACTCCCTTGCAGATATATTTTATTTTATATCTTATCTGTGTTAAGAATATGGTTCACAGCATAAGATAGTCCTGACAAGTCACTCTCAAAAAACAGATCGAATATATAGGGAATACACTTGTGAAACCTATGGTCCTCTGCATATAGTCTTGTTGACCTGTAGTCGGGTGTGGTATTTGTACATGTCGGTCATCGTACTGGCTTCCTACTCATGTGGGGAAAAAGCTTTGGAAAGCAGCAAGCCTCGAAACCTTTTTCCCACACACTCCTTGGAGCTCCTCTAGCTTGTTTCATTTGAAACAGATGAATGGCTTCCACAAAAACATTTTTGAATGAAGTGGATGGATACTGTAGTGCTCATATATTTCTTCTGAATTCTGCTTATCTACTTTTTGTATTTGTCTACTTGATTGTGGTGCTTCATAATCGATAGAACTTCTCCAATAATATCAACATTTTTGTAAGAACATTATTTCCTTTCAGTAGAATGTGGCTTTTTTACTTTATTCACATCCACTAACTGTTGTAAGATTGTATTACTTTTAGTTGGAACTCCATTTACTGGAATAACAACCACAGTATCAGCATTTTTTAAAACTAAAGGTAAATAAACAACTCTCCCTTTAAGTCCTTTCTGTAGTTCTGTGGTCTCAGTTTCCCTATCTTCGGCTCCATTTGAACTATTGATTGAAATAGATGGACAGTTTGTATTAGAATTGATTCATACAGATTTAATTGTTCAAGTATGTGTGGTATTGGTACCAGTTCTAATCCATCATGAATTGCTCTAGCTGGCATTTCATTATCCCCTAATTCAAGGGTCTTCAAATTGGGGAGCGGGCCTCCCTAGGGGGACCTCAAGGGATCCCGGGGGGGGGGGGTCACCAGGGTCTGGCCAAAAGAAGGATTATGTAGATAATAGTGCTTTGTTTTAAGCGGAACCTAACTGCGATGTTTGAATAAGTCTAGACATATTTAAACATTGCCATCTTAATAGAATAATTATAAATAATTCTGACGGTGCCGATGATTCATTTCTTCCCACTGGGGGGCATGGGATTAAAAAGGTTGAAAAACACTGCTCTAATTTATCACAGCAGTACTTACACATTCTTTGCTTTATGGCTAAATAAAGTGCTCTTCTACAAATAGATATGCATTAAGTTCCCACCACTCATCTCTGTTATCTTGCTCTGTTTAAGAAAATAAACTACATTATAAGTTTGGTTTTTGTAATGAGTGCTGGGACAACAAATAGAACATGCCCAGGTTTCTTAGGAGATAGTGCATTGAACCTGTCCCTTTTCCAATTGTTTCAATAGTAATCTCTGTGTCCTGTTCCTCTACATCGCTGCACCTCCAGTCACTACCTCCTCATTTTCCCTATTCTCTTCTTCAGGGCCAAAGAAACAGAACTGAATGTTTTCACAAACTTTCTCAACCTCTGTCACAGTTCAATGTAATAGAGAAAATTCAAATTACATAAATATAAAGCTGGACATAATAAAGTTTCCTTACTAAATTTTGCATTTTAAAATGATGCACTGCTAACAAGTTACAAAAAGTACTTTTACACACTTTCTTTGAAAGCCATGCCAGTGAGTGGACTTGTAAGTTAATGTATTTTCTAACCTTGCAAGGATCTGCTTCTTGAAACAGTTTAATTTCCTGTTCCAGACTTCTCCATGAAACTTCTGTTAGGAAAGTTTTCAATGTATCAATTGATTCCTGTCGGACAGTGAAAATACTGCTACACTTCACTTATAGACAGGAACCTGTTTACACCTTCCTTGTACTTCTTCAGCTATCACTTGTTCTACATTCCTAGGAACTATCTCTTCATTTTCTATGGGAGTATTGTCTCTTAGTTCATAGCAACAATAAGTACTGTCAACTGCATGCACTAATATATTCTCCTATAAACAACTATTCTTTAAAAAAACAGTTTTTCTACTAGATGAGTGTATCTATTCACCTTTAAAAATTTAGCAAACAATTGTTTTGTTAATGTCTTTTTTAATGCTCCTTTTCTCATGCATATCACAGTTTCGTCTAATGTCTTCCTTCTGTTCAATATTAAGATAAAAGGTTTCCTCTCCACAAAAAGGCTGTCTCAGTTATAGTCTCAATACATTGCTTTTGCTTTAAAATAGCACTTCTCTGATATGTCTTTATCTTCTTCTCGAAATTTTGAACTATTCGGTTTCGAAACAGTTTTACTCTTAATCTCTTAGGGCCAGATGTAGCAAATATCGATTCTGCGAATCGGAAATTGCGAGTCTGTCCGACTCGCAATTTCCGATTCGCAAAATCGGATGCAGAACGGTGTCTCAGACACCGTCTGCGACTCGCTATGGGGTCGCAAAGACCCACCTCATTAATATTAATGAGGTGGGTCGCTTTTTGCGACCCCATAGCGAGTCCCTGCATTCACAGGGATGGTGGCCTGCTGAAGTCAGCAGACCTCCATGTCTGTGACTGCTTTTTCAATAAAGCAGGTTTTTTTTTCATTTTGCAGCCCGTTTTCCTTAAAGGAAAACGAGTTGCAAAATGAAAAAAAATACTAAACCATTTGGTTTCGTTTTTTCAGTGTAGGCAGTGGTTCATTGGACCACTGCCTGCTCTGAAAAAACCTTTATGCCCACATTCACAAAGGGGAAGGGGTCCCATGGGGACCTCTCCCCTTTTGCGAATGAGTTATCACCAGTGTGACACTGGTGGTAACTGCGAGTTGCTTTGCGACCGCATTCGCGGTCACAAAGCAATTCTGAATTCCGATGCGAGTCGCAAATTGGAAGGGAACACCCCTTCCTATTTGCGAGTCGCATTCACAAATTGCGAGTCGGTACCGACTCGCAATTTGTGAATGAGCATCGCGTTAGGCTGTTTGCATGGTGCAAACTGTGATTTTCGCAGTTTGCACCATGCAAACGGCTTCCTACATCTGGCCCTTAATTCCTTACACTGTTTCTGTCTCCAAATCTCTGCTTTCTTTTTAGATTTCCTATTTTTAACAATATGCACTTCTTCCTCTTTATCAGTACTTTTCAACCTTCTCTTTTTAATTGATGTCTTTCCCTCATTATGCATTTTACAGCACATTTTTTCCAATGATCCCTAGTACTCTTACCAGTGACTGTTTTCGTTCTCTGCATATTTTCCACATTATCTTCTTTTAACTGTCAGTTTTAACCGGGTAGTATTGTTGTTTCAAATTGTTCCTCTTTGTGTTTTGTTTGGATTGTGAATATTCTCACTCAATGGAAGTAGATATCTAGAGAACAAATAAAAATACATTTAGCTTTACAGAACAAGACTTGTGAAGCAGGTTTTCTAATACCTAGTCGAGTTGACAGTAAAACTGCACACTTACATGGTACAGTATCAGGCCTGAGCCACATTTAAAGTAATCCCTGTGCCCTGTCTGGACGGGTGACTGAGTTATGTTAGTACTTGTCTACATGTTTGAGCGAATGTATCACTCCTTTTATGGGTGTGTCAGCAGATGTTTAAGTGAGTATACCATTATATAACTGGTTCTTTTACATACTTCATTCATCTCTAAATAAACATGTAAGTGAGTATATGAATAACCTGGATGTGCCATATGGGTGTGTTAGTGTATGTATGAGTGTGTGCCTGAGTATATCAGTGTATGTATTAGAGTGTATGGGTGTGTCTATTTATATGTCAGTGTGTGCCTGGGTGTGTCAGTGATTGTATTAGTGGGTGCCTGGGAATGTCAGTGAATGCATAAGTGTGTGCCTGGGTATGTCAGGGTATGTGTCACTATGGCCCTCATTACAACCCTGGTGGTCGGTGGTAAAACCGCCAACAGGCCGGCGGTAAAAAAAAATAACATAGACAGCCACTTTAACAATTCGACTGCCACGGCGGTACAAGCAAACAGCGCAGCAGTCACTGCCAACAGACAGGCGGAAGACAATGTACCGCCCACAGTATCATGACAGGCCAATCCGCCACCTTTTCCGGGGCAGATTCAACGCAAGCAAAAACACAGCGGAAACAGGACTTGGAAGGGAAAACGCTCACCTCTATACAACCCACGAGGAACCAGAACGCCATGGAGCCGGAACTCCAAATTCTACCTGCCATTCTCTTCCTGCTCCTCTACCAGGAGCACGAACCCCAGCGGCGACGACCACGTTGAGTACTGCATCTACGACACAGGGGAGGGAAAAAACAGTGACACACACACACAACACGCAAAACCCCCACCCTCACCCACTACATCACACACACAAATACATGTTGATACATTACCTTTACACACCCCAACCACCCCCCTAAAACGCAAGGACGAAAGGAAATGAGTTGAACGAATGTAATCAATAAAAATCCATTAGTCAAAAATATATATACACTATTAGCAAATATATACACCAAGAATTCAAGTCCATGTACTGTACCTAAATAGTCCGTGGACCACTGGGCCCAAAATGCATGGGCGAGGCCCACACAAGATACCCGATCAAAACGGAGAGAACACTGCAGGGAAGGGAAGGGGGGCACCTCAGCCGGATGAGTGCATGATGCCAGCTCCACGAGGGGGCTCCATGCCCATGAATGTATCCTGGGGAGTGCAAAGCCACAGTCTCACAAGTCTCTCCAGTGGGTAGTTTGCCGACTGCTTTATCCTGGGGAGTGCAAAGCTACAGTCTCTCAAGTCTCTCCAGTGGGTGGTTTGCCCACTGCTGCATCCTGGGGAGTGCAAAGCCACAGTCTCACAAGTCTCTCCAGTGGGTGGTTTGCCCACTGCTTTATCCTGGGTAGTGCAAAGCCACAGTCTCACAAGTCTCTCCAGTGGGTGGTTTGCCCACTGCTTTATCCTGGGGAGTGCAAAGCCAGAGTCTCACAAGTCTCTCCAGTGGGTGGTTTGCCCACTGCTTTATCCTAGGGATTGCAAAGCCACAGTCTCACAAGTCTCTCCAATGGGTGGTTTTCCCACTGCTTTATCCTGGGGAGTGCAAAGTCACAGACTCTCAAATCTCTCCAGTGGGTGGTTTGCCCACTGCTTTATCCTGGGGAGTGCAAAGCCACAGTCTCTCAAGTGGATAACAGTTCTCCACTGGTTCTGGAGGGGGCTTTGTGCCCAGAGTGCTTCATCCTGCCAAGGACTGAGGTAGTGGATGCCTTTCTCCACTGGTTCTGGAGGGGACATTGTGCCCAGAGTGCTTCATCCTGCCAAGGACAGAGGTAGTGGATGCCTTTCTCCACTGGCTCTGGAGGGGGCTTTGTGCCCAAAGTGCTTCATACTGCCAAGGACAGAGGTAGTGGATGTGAATCTCCACTGGTTCTGGAGGGGGCTTTGTGCCCAGAGTGCTTCATCCTGCCAAGGACTGAGGTAGTGGATGCTTTTCTCCACTGGTTCTGGATGGGAGCTTTGTGCCCAGAGTGCTTCATCCTGCCAAGGACTGAGGTAGTGGATGCCTTTCTCCACTGGTTCTGGAGGGGGCTTTGTGCCCAGAGTGCTTCATCCTGCCAAGGACTGAGGTAGTGGATGCCTTTCTCCACTGGTTCTGGAGGGGGCTTTGTGCCCAGAGTGCTTCATCCTGCCAAGGACTGAGGTAGTGGATGCCTTTCTCCACTGGTTCTGGAGGGGGTTTTGTGCCCAGAGTGCTTCATCCTGCCAAGGACTGAGGTGGTGGATGTGACAGTCCACTGACGGTGGACCTACATGGAAGCTGTCCAGGCACCTGGAACTGAACACCAGCTTCGTACGACTGACCACTGGGGATGGCAGCCATGTCTGTGGTGGTGCCACTGGCACATGATGTGGTGTGTCCGCTGGCAGTGCTTGCGGCGGCCTCAGTAGCGGTGGTGCTTGCGCCGCTCATTGGCCAGCGGTGCTGGTGGGTGGCTCAGTGAGCGTGCTGCTGGCGACGGTGTCCTGGGCAGCGGTGCTGGTGGCGGCGGTGTCCTGGGCAGTGGTGCTGGTGGCGGCGGTGTCTTGGGCAGCGGTGTTGGTGGCGGCGGTGTCCTGGGAAGCGGTGCCTGTGCCGGTGGCTGTCTTGTCCGCCGTGCAGGTTGGCGGCGACCTCCCTTTCTTTCTCTGCCCCTTCCCCACCTTGGATGGTGGCGCAGCTGTCTTGCCACTCCCAACTGCAGTCCTGAGAGAGCCCTTGGTTACAGGTGTTTTGCCCTTCTCCCTCCGGGCTGTGGCCAACTTCTTCTGTTTCTGAGGTGGGGGACTGTCCGTGGCCTGGCTCCTTGGCACACTGGCTGCCCTGCTGCTTGGTGCACTCCAGAAGCCGGTTACTGCTGTCACCACTGTTCCCGGTGATGTGGTGGCTGAGGGGCTGGGTTGGGACCTGGAAAGGTGGGCCCTAGGGGACGAAAGGGGTGGGGGAGGTGAAGGGAAGAGGTCAAGGTTTGACAGGAAAAGTTTTTTAGACACACTGGGACGGGTAGATGGAGGGGGTTTGGGAGTGGAGGAAGAGGTAGTGGTTGGAGGAGGTGTTCGTTTGCTGACTTTGGGTGAAGGTGCATGGGCTGGAGGCTGTCGTGAGGTGGATGGCTGTTGGGTGGGTGTGTGACTGCGTTTGTGTAGTTTGTGTAGTTTGGGAGGTGGGCTCACAGACACATTGGGAGAGGACAAAGGGGATGTGTGAATGGTAGTGGGGTGGTGAGTGCACGTGAGCGGTGTGTGGTGATGGGCGTGCTGGTGATGGACGTAGTGGCTGAAGATGTAGTGCATGCAGGTGTGAGTGGAGACGGGAGGACGGAGACGAGGAGGAGTGGGGCACAGTGGAGGCAGTGGATGTTGGTATGTGTGCCTGGGTATGATGCTTGTGTGAGTGCCTGTGGGATGTGTGGTGCTTATGTTTGCCAGAGCTACCCTTCTGTGTTGAGGTGTGTGCATGCTGGTCTGATGGCATGCTTGGGATAGGCTGAGGTACTGGGGATTGGGGCTGGGTGGAGGAAGTTGGAGGGGGGAGGCTGGACACAGGGACAATGGCTGCCATCAGTGCTGAGGCCAGAGTCTGAAAAGTTCGCTGTTGGGCTGCCTGACCAGAATGAATGCCTTCCAGGTATGCATTTGTCTGTTGCAACTGCCTCTCTACACCCTGGATCGAATTCAGAATGGTAGACTGCCCAACAGTGAGGGATCTGAGGAGGTCAATGGCCTCCTCACTGAGGGCAGCAGGGCTGACAGGGGCAGGTGCCTGGGGCGAAGGAGATGCCCACCCTCCTGGGTGAGCGGCCACAGGGCAGACACTGAGGGGCTGCTAGGAGGGCGGTGCTGGTAGGGGAGGTGGCGGCAGTACCTGTAGATGCGGTGGGCACAGAGGGGCCCGCCACTGCAAGGAAGCTCCCATCAGAGGAGGAGTCGGTGTCGCTGGTCTCAGCTCCTCTCCCCGCCATCGAGCTCCCCTCGCCCTCCGTCCCACCAGTGAGTTCGGAGTCCGTAGTCTCGCCCTCCAGGGCCATGTGGGATGCAGCTCCCTCCTGCTCCGGTGGCACTGCTCCTCCGCGTGATGATGCTAATGCACACAAGAACAGGGAGACCCCAAAAAGGGGGGAAAGAAAGTAGAAAGACATGTTCAGTGCATGCAATACTACTACAGTTGGCGGACACTATAGACACAGCAGTCCTCTGCACTACGCCATGCACTTAGAGTTCCCTAATTAATCACAGGGCCATGGGGTACAAGGCCTATACCCGATTGCTGCGCACATGGAAGTCACAGGAGCCTGACTAGGGGTAGATGGCTCTTAACACTGGTGGGGTGGGGTACCACATGGCCTGCCTTACGAAGGGACCTTGCCTACAAAATTCGCCCTGGCCTAGGGGTACCCACAAAAGACTGTACTCACCCCCTTGTGGCTGCTGTGATGCCCTCAAGTGCCCATCCAACTCTGGATACGCCACCGCCAGGATCCGGAACATCAGGGGGGTCATGGTGCGACGGGCACCCCTCCCACGTTGGGAGGCCATCCCCAGCTGGGCCTACGCCGTCTTCTTGCTCCTGCAGCGAATGTCCTCCCATCTTTTCCAGGAGTGGGTGCTCCATCTGTGGTGGACCCCCAGAGTCCAGACTTCCTTGGCGATGGCACGCCAAATATCCTTCTGGTGGGCGCAGACCTACAGGAATAGTACAGGCGAAAAGGAGAAGATATAACAGTCCGGACCGTCACAATCATTGGCCCACGTTCCTATACTTGCCATGACACACATACACTCACCGTTGTTTCATGCACGCCTCATTCCCCCCCACCCAATTTCCCATCCACACCACTCCAAACAGCCATTGCCCATACAGCATGCTCACAGTGTACTCAACTGTTTGTCTGGAGGACCGTAGAGTAGCGTGTACTGGGGGAGGACCAAATCCACTAGTTTGTCCAACTCCTCCGTGCTGAAGGCAGGGGCCCTTTCCCCAGACACTTGAGCCATTGTCGCTTCCAGACTGAGGTCACAGCAGCACTTGCAGTGTAGGTCCTCTCCTGTCGAAGATCAGGTATCAAGTGAGTGAACAGAGAGAAAATGGCAGTCACGTCCGCGGCAGTACGTAGCGCCACCACCGGCGTACATCGTCCAATGTTAACCAATGCAGGATTACGCCACGGTCTTCGACCGCCTACCGCGATGGTGTACAATGCCAGCGCTTTTACCTCATATCCCCTTGTCCCACCTTGCAGGTCAGGCAGCCGCCATTTCAGGGGGCCACATGGCATTAATTGTAAATGCATCACACATATCTAGGCCTTGCATACACACTAAGACAGGCACATAGCGGATTGACAAATGTGTGCATTAAATATTCTATTTAATACCTCAGTGTTGGCTGACTTTGTCCTCGCTGTTCTCGTCCATAGGGCATGTCCGCTGGGGCAGGTGAGGAGATGGCGGCATCCTACGGTGTACAGGCTGCTGGTGGACCTGTCGACAATGGAAGAGCGACATGTAAATGTCACCTACAAACTTGATTGTGCCACAATCCAGGAACTGTGTGCCCAGTTGGAGCCAGACCTGATGTCAGCAATCCACCATCCCACAGGGTCCCCCCTCTAGTGCAGGTCCTGTCACTACTCCATTTCCTGGCAAGTAGGTATTTTCAAACTACAGTGGCCATAGCATCAGGGATATCCCAGCCTATGTTCTACAATGTGTTGTCCAGAGTGTTGTCTACCTTGCTGAAACACATGCGCAGCTACACCGTTTTCCCTCAGGTGGAGGATTTGTCTACAGTGAAAGGTGACTTCTATGCCCTGGGACATATCCCCAACATCATAGGTGCCATTGATGGGACACATGTGGCCTTGGTACCCCCCCCACAGGAGTGAACAGGTGTAGAAAAACCTGAAGAGTTACCATTCCATGAATGTGCAGATGGTGTGTTTGGCCGACCAGTACATCTCCCATGTGAACGCCAAGTTTCGTGGCTCTGTGCATGACTCTTACATTCTTAGGAATAGCAGCATCCCTGATGTGATGGGCCAACTCCAGAGGC
Organism: Pleurodeles waltl; assembly: GCF_031143425.1. NCBI lineage: Eukaryota > Metazoa > Chordata > Amphibia > Caudata > Salamandridae > Pleurodeles > Pleurodeles waltl. The sequence goes on from NC_090443.1 coordinate 252,579,964, forward strand.
ACAGTGTGTGGCTATTAGGTGAGGAAAAGGACCATATACCATGTAAATAGTTGTCTGGGTATGGGGTTGTCCCTAAGGGTTAGTGTGTGTCTAACAGTTGTCCCTCGACATTTGCAGGTGACTCTGGCTACCCCAACCTGTCATGGCTACTGACCCCAGTGAGGAATCCCAGGACAAGTGCAGAGGAACGCTACAATGAGGTACATGGGTGAACTAGGAGGGTTATAGAGAGGACCTTCGGCCGCCTGAAGGCCAGGTTCCGGTGCCTACATATGACAGGTGGTTCCCTCTACTACTCACCAAAGAAGATGTGCCAGATCATCGTGGCCTGCTGTATGCTGTACAACTTGGCTTTGCGACGACAGGTGCCTTTTCTGCAGGAGGATGGTCCAGATGGAGGTGTTGTGGCAGCTCTGGAGCCTGTGGACAGTGAAGAAGAGGAGGCAGAAGAAGAGGACATAGACAACAGAAACATTGTGATCCATCAATACTTCCAGTGAGACACAGATAAGAAGACATCACTGCCTCCTACATCTGATACAATTGTTCTACCTCTCATCTGTCTGTCACTTTCACCCAGTGTATGGACCCTGTTTTGTCACTTTCCCTTTCGATTTCACAGATGTGGGTCCCACTGTGTGACCTCTGCTATGTAACCTCATAGACTAGAGCTGTGTGACATAGGTATGTTGACAATAGAATGGACATTGCTATTTCCCTCAGTTATTGCAAATACACATTTGTGAAAGCACAGATTGACTCCAGATTGTTTTGTGATTTAAAGATGTTTATTTAAGTGCTAAATATTGGAGGGGGTTGTAAAATGGTCAGGGGTGATGGTGGAGGAATATCCATGGCAGAGTCCAGTCTATTAGTCTCACAGGTGCATTGTCCAAAGGGGCATAGGAAGTGGAGCTGGGGCAGTTTAAGGATGACTAAGATATCAAGGGGGGGAGGGACCGGGAGTTTGAATGGTCCAGTGAACAGTCTCCCAATAGTAATGAATATATACAAAATACACTGTTCCAAAAAAGCTGTCAAACTAGGAGACCAGTAGTCTCAGGAGCAAAGGCCCTCAAGCATCCCACTGGATGACTAGCATCATCATCAGGAGCTGCTCCTTGCCAGGCCGGCGCTGCAATGCCTGGTGGGCACCCTGACGTGGGGGCTCTGAACCGTACTACTCTGATAGTGACTGGTAGGTTCAACTATCCAGATGCTTATAATTCGGCACTAGTACACAATAGAGACGAGAAAAAGGGTTAACATTGGTTATTCATCCAAAAAGCACCATCATATTTTTAATCAGTTACACAGGGATGAAGACCAAGGTTAAAATCAAAAATTGAAAGAAACAGATTGAGATGTAATGCTCAATAACTTTCAGAAAATACTGCAGAAGACTCTAAATATTATAGGACCTCTGGGTTAAGGTCGACATGTTTCGCATCTGGTGGTCCAACCGGATCCATTGACGCTTCATCAGGACCAAACATAAACAAAAAAAGTTTTTATCACATCTTCATCAAAAACAAACTCACAAATTAGGGTAGATGACACCGGTCACTTGTCTTTAAGTAAACTGGTTCGAACAGGTCACCCTAGAAGACAGAAACAAAGGGAATATCCCAACAATATCCAAAATTTAAAATTGTGATGATTAACTACATATATAAGTGATGGGTCATAAAAAAGAATGTGGATCTTGCTTACCGTCCCCAAATAGAGAACGGGTTCCTTGGGAAGCACGTTTCAAGGACTCAAAGTGACACTAAGCATAGTAAATAAAAAGGAAATCAGTGTCTAATGTTACAATATATAAAAATCGAGAAAAACTATATCCAATGTCATGTAAAGATATTTAAAAACAAATTATAATGACACTCCGAAAATAAGGAGGAAACAAGATGAGTATGTACAATTATATATCAATAATGGTCTATCCATGTAAAGGATTACATCCAGTCAAGATGTAACACATCGTGTCACATAACAAAAGGGCTAGTTTTAATCCCTCAAGAAGCCGGGAATGAAGAATTATAAACCTTGCCCCAAACTGTCAAACCAGTAAAATGTTAATGCCCAAGGCACCCACACCTTACTTACATATTAATCAAGGGTCCATAATGGTGGACCTACCCTCTGTAACGCGCGCCCGAAATCAACTGCATCGGGCGCCGCCAGAGTATTAAATAGACGCCGCGGAACCGTCTCTCCAGGTTTGCGTGCGTCTAAGAGCATGGAAATGAACGAAGGGATACCGTTTAGCCCTGCGATATGAAAATAAAGGAAGGATTACCTTCCTATCGAGCCGTGTACATACATACTAAAAAAAAAACGGGCATGGAAATAAATGGATGGCTACCGTTTAGCCCTGCGATATGAAAATAAAGGAAGGACTACCTTCCTATCGAGCCGTGTAAATACATACTCAAAAAAAGGGACTGCAACCAAAATGGTGATAACGAGGTAACCATGCCATACAAAAATAATAAAGAATATGCAATTAGCACACATCAAAAGGAGATGAATCTAAATCTATTCATCTCTAAAAAAGGGGGGGAGTGAAGGTTGATGAATATAAATAACAAATTGGATCATGGAATACCTCAGCAAAAAACTGATAGGGACAATTTAGCAGGGGATAATCGTGATAACGCCCACAACCTAAAAATACCTTTATTTGTATGGTAAAAATATTATGGAAGATTATTGGAACAATCTCACAATAATTCAAGGAGAAAGGTAAATCAATTAAAAGCTAGGTCCTCTGTTTACAGATGAGAGAGAAATCCAAGGGATATCATCATTTAACCCTCGTAAGTTAGTTCCTAGTTTAAACACCCATCTTTGTTTAATCCTGAATAGAACCCCAGGATTGTCAGATCGAATTGTTGGTGCTTCTATTACCACCCACCAAAGATCTTCAGGAGAGTGAGAAGCTTCCAAAAAGTGTGAACTAAGTTTAGTTGTGATCTTTTTGCATCTGATGTTACTTCTATGCTCGTTAATGCGTATCTTAACGGGTCTAGATGTCATACCAATGTAACGTAAATCACAAGGGCATGATATCATGTAGATACAGTTGCTAGTGTTGCAATTGGTATGTTTCCTAAGATACCAAGTACCAATGGAATCTAGATCCAATTTTGTAAGACGCCTGGTAAGACAACAGACGTTGCAATTCCCACAAGGATGGTGACCCTCCACAGGGGGGAGGTCCCATAGTGTCTTTTGAGTAGGAGTGTCATGTAAAATTCGTGGACGTGTGTGGACCACTAAATCTTTGATGTTTGCAGTACATTTGAAGGCAAAGAGAGGCCTTGGTATGTCACAACCACCACTCGTCAGGATGGACCACCTTTTACTAATCAGTTTCTTAACTGAATTAGATAGAGGAGTATATGTGGATACGCATGTCAATCTAGACTGAGGCCCCTTTTCTATAGTGGTCAACAAGGCATTCCTGTTATTATTCCTGGCTCTCTTCCGTACTTGATTAACGATTCGTGGGGGATAATGCCTGTGAAATGATAAGGGGTGACACATTTACAATGAAATCCGTTGTGATTTATTTGAGTTAAGAGTCATATAAAACACCCCAGCCAACACAAGCCTTCTCTCTGCTCCTCTCCTCCAACTGTCAGATCACCTGGTTACTGTCACTAGGTTCTCATAGTAACCGTAGCCAGGTTCCGTAGCCAGGTTCCAGTGAAGGTACTACATACAAGTTCTACATACAGAATGCCACACATCTCCCTCCCTTCATCAAAATGAATTTTAACAACAAAAAAGAGAATATAAGTAAAATGACAACTTTTAACATGAAACACATACAATAAAGAAACATAAATACTAAACAAAGTCATCTAAAATTTTAGGACGTTTGATAATTCTTGAAGACTTCCTTGGTGAAAAATGGTCGTCAACATTACCATGCTTTCCCTCTACATCACCTCTCACAGATTTATCATCCTCACAAGCAGATTTCACCTTGACCACCCTTCCAATGTTCCACACTTTGTGATCTTCAGTTCTTACAGCATTTCCCAGAACTTTCTTAACTTTGAGAGGTCTAGAGAATTTTGAATGTTCTTTAGAAAGACCAAAACGAGGATTCTTTACCCTGACAAAATCACCTACTCGAATTACTACCTTCTTGACTGCTCTGCGCTTATCAAACCTAGGCCCGTTTTAATACTTTTTTTGCGCCGCATTTGCATCGTTTTTTGATGCAAAAACGGCGCAAACTTGCAAAATACCATTGTATTTTGTAGGTTTGCGCCGTTTTGCGTCAGCAAGCGGCGCAAATGCGGCACTAAAAAAAGTATAAATACGGGCCCTGATCTTTCTTTCAGAATTTTTTTTAAATTCTTTTAAACATTTTAGCTTATCATTACATAAAGTTTCAGATTTCGAACCCACCTTGTCATTTACCCATGAAGGACACACCAACGTGTTTGGTTTTCTCCTTTTGAACAACTCAAAAGGTGAAAACCCCGTGACAGAATGAGGGGTCAACCGATAGATCCTGATCTTACAAGACACTTCTTCTTTCCAACATTTATTATTTGCCAAAGCCATTTGAATAGTCTCTTTTAATACTCTATTTAACCTCTCCACCATTCCATTGGTTTCAGGATGGTAAAGAGAAGTCTTCTTATGTTTAATGCCTCTTTCACTCAAGAAGCATTCCATGTCTTGTGAGACCAATTGTACACCATTGTCAGTCAGAATAGAAGAAGGAAATCCTTCTCTATCGAAAATATCATTAAGAAAACTTATTACATCACGTGTTTCTACAGAGGTAGTAATCTTGAATTCAGGCCACCTTGAATACATATCCATTAATACAATTATATATTTATCAGAGCCTGAATACCTAATCGGACCCAAAATGTCCAACGAAATTTCTTGCCAAGGTTCTTTTGGTAGCTCCCTCACTTTCATGGGTTGGGTTCTACAAGTTAAAGCCTTGTCAGCCTTGGAACATTCTGCACACTCCCTAACACATCTTTCAATTGACACATCCATACTTGGCCACCAATACATGAGTCTTAACCTTTCTTTTGTTTTGGAAATACCAGGATGGCTCTCATGAGCCATGGAAATTAATTCATCTCTCAACTTCCCTGGAGGAACAAGCCTCGTTCCTCTCAATAAGAAATCATCATGAGTTGATAATTCATCTCTGACTCTCCAGAACCCGCATAATTGTTGATCATTCTTTTCAGTACCATCCCAACCACCTCTGATTTTTTTTATAACTTTCTGTAAAACTTCATCACCAAATAACTCTAATAACCAGTCACTTTCTTTAATTACACCATCCCTGATCATACACACATCGAAGTCGTCTCCACAATACATGGAAGCATCTTTAGACTCCATAATGTCATTTACTAACCTCGTACAACAGTCCGCAAGGTTGTTTTCAATCCCTGGTATGTACTAAACATTAAACGTAAATTCCTGCAAGGCTACTACCCATTTTCTGATTCCACCAGATACAGCATCCAACCCTTTCTTTTCAAAGATTTCTTTCAATGGTTTATGGTGTGTTCTTACCAAGAATTTGCTACCCCATACAAATTTCCTTAGCTTATTTACCGCCCAAAACACAGCCAACGCCTCCTTTTCGATAACAGAATAGTTTAACTCTGCCCCCTTCAAGGACCTTGATAAAAAAAGTATTGTTCTTTCAACACCACCGTGTGTTTGTATTAAGACAGCCCCAAGTCCTTTGACACTAGCGTCCAACATTATTATTGTATGCTGACCGGGTTCAAAACTATTCAAACTAGCAGCAAATTTCAAATTTTGCTTCATTGAAACAAACTCCTTCTCACACTCATCACTCCAGTCAAAGGTGACACCTTTCCTTACTAATGCTCTCATACATGTAGTTTTATCAGCAAAATTATCCACAAATTTACTGTAAAACTCTGCCATGCCAAGAAATCTCACTACCTCATCTTTTGAGGAAGGACTGGAAAAATTAACAATAGTATCAACCAATTCTTTCTTGGGTTCAATACCCTTGGAAGAAATTTTGTGACCAAGATAATCAATTTCATGGAGATTAAACTTGCATTTTCCTGCTTTTAAGGTCAAACCGCTCTTTTCAAGTCTCAGAAGAACTCGGCGTACTCTTTCGTTGTGTTCTTTCTCATCTCTACCATAAACAAGAATGTGATCTTGGTATACCTTGATACCTTGCAGTCCTCCTAGCAGTCTTTCCATGGCACGTTGAAAAACGGCTGCAGCTGAAGCCAGGCCAAAGGGCATACGAATAAACTTATAACTGCCAAAAGGAGTGATGAACGCTGTTAAATCTTGAGAGTCTTCATGTAATCTGGTGGTAGGCAGATGTTAAATCTATGGAAGAGAAACAATTTGCACTTCCTAATAAAGTTAACATTTCATTAATGTTGGGCAAAGGATAATGATCCACCACTATACACTTATTCAATTCTCTCAAATCAATGCAAAGCCTTGGTTCGCCATTGGCCTTTACAGCCATGACTACTGGAGCCAACCATTCAGTAGCCTCCACTTCTTTGATAATGCCATTCAGTTTAAGCTTATCTAATTCCGTTTTCCTTTTCTCTTTGACCATTAACGGTACACTTCTTACTTTGCTGACCACAGGTATGACATATTTCTTCATCTTAATTTTATGTACATAACCTTTCATACACCCAAGTTTGTTTTGAAAAAGACTAGGAAATTCTTGTTCATATGATGGTCTCGGACTGTTAACATCGATATACCCATCATGTTTCACAGTATCAATACACACATCATTTTTTAATCTTACAGGTGGACACTCATTAGGGTCAAGATACACCTTTAAATCTCTCTGGTGAAACCAGCTAATAACGGAATCACCTCTCATGGAAACATAGACCTTACCAACTGTAGACCTATCTTTGAATTGAATCGAGCCAATAAAGTAACCCAATAATTTAATTGGTTTTCCACCATACCCTTTAGGTGAAATATCAGGTTTGAAAAGTCTTACAGAAGTTCTGAGATGTTTTTCAAATAGAATTCTCGGAATAAGTGTAATCTTTGCTCCCGAATCAAACATCATGGGAATATTTACCCCCTCAATTTGTACAGACTCTATTGGACCACCATTACCCTTTTTGATTTGTAAGACAAATTCTTCATGAAAATCGTCATCCACCAAACTTATTTCCTGGACCCCTTTTTTTTATGTCTGCACTCCTACAACACGAAGTAGCATGTCCTTTCTTACCACACTTTTTGCAAGAAGTTTTCCACCCAACACAGCCTTTAAAGTTAGCATAATGACCAAGCTCTCCACCCCTATAACACCTTCCCTGGAAATTTTCTTTCTCCTTATTGACTATCAAATTTTCCTTGACCATTCTCTGAGATTTCACCCTCTCTTGTGAGTTCTTCTTATGATTAACAAGATGTACCTCACATTCTCTTTCAGTAAAATTTTTCTTCCTAATTTCTTCAACACAAGCTGAACTATGTTCATGCATTTTGGCAATAACAATCACTTCGCTAAAAGAAGGATTATACTTGTTCCAAAAGGATTCTCTTGCCTTCTCGATGTTACAGCCCAACATGAACTGGTCCCTTAACCTTTCCTCTTTATTACTCCCAAAACTACATGATGAGGCTAATTTCCTGAGAACTGTGATGTATTCCTCTACAGATTCACCAGGGTGCTGAACTCTTTTCCCGAAGTGATACCTTTCTAAAAGTGTGGAAACTTTAGGTAAATAATGCAAATCTAGTTTCTTTATATAAATCTCAAAATCATTGAGCTCACTCGCATCATCAACAGAAAAGTTCAGGAAGATTTTCAAAAACCTCCTGGCCTTCCGCCCCTAGACAGTGTAACAAAAGTGACATCTTGCGCTCTGCACTCAATGAAGTGCCACAAACTCTTGCATAATGCTCAAATACACCTTTCCATTTCTTCCACGGAATCTGTGGTTCACCAGGAGAAGGTAAGAAAAATGGTGGACAAGTTACATTCTGCATGGCGAATGATACTATTAAATAAGGTATTAATATTCCTTTTAAAATTTGTGCCTCACTATAACAAGCAAAATACTTTAAATGTTGAACCTGTGTCTAGTCCTTTACTGTCTTGCAAAATGCAGTATACAGGAATTTAAAACTAAAGATTTGAAGAATATATATAAGTTTCAAGCTACAATTTCATTCATAAAAGAACACAATCACTAGTACAAAACAGTTTACACAGAACAGTTTAGAAATTACAGTCTCAGCTCAGTCCCAACTCTAGGAAGCATTTTCCACGAGTCTATCTCTTCCATTTCGCTTTAGCGCCACCTTCTGGCACCCGGAACGACTTCCTGGAGAGTGAAAGAAGGAAAAGTCGTCTGACACTGGAGAAATCAGCCACCTAACCTGATGGCTAAAAAGCTTTCCGCAGCTTCTCTGCACGTTGTCTGACACTGGAGAAACCAGCCACCTCACCTGATGGCTAAAACGGCTCCAGCCTCTCCCACAGCTAGCGCAGCCCTTCACTCACAGCTGAACCGATGTTACAGCTGAATCGCTGCACTGCGCAGGGAACGGTTAAATCGACCAAGATGGCGGTGGTATCCTGAAACGCCTCCAGAGCAGCGCGGAACCCCAGAATACAACTACACTGCCGGGTGCTGCCGGACTGCTTGTACTAAGACTCCGCTTCACCACGCAGACTCGTATCAATGAAGGCAAGTTGAACGAGTTGTGTTACGTTAATTCAAATAGCGCTGAATCAGCTCCGGATTTGAATCTAAGTCTCCTTAGATTAACAAGCTGAATCCTTGCGGCGCTCCTACCAAAGCTGTCAAACAGGAGAGCTTTTTACACAACTTCGAAAATCCAGTAGTGTTGGGGTGTTGACATTGACCGGTTCTTCTACCTCGTTGCCAATGAAATGGTAAGGGGTGACACATTTACAATGAAATCCGTTGTGATTTATTTGAGTTAAGAGTCATATAAAACACCCCAGCCAACACAAGCCTTCTACCTGCTCCTCTCCTCTAACTGTCAGATCACCTGGTTACTGTCACTAGGTTCTCATAGTAACCGTAGCCAGGTTCCGTAACCAGGTTCCAGTGAAGGTACTACATACAAGTTCTACATGCAGAATGCCACAGCCGGTCAAAAAGTTTGGTTTGAAGGGAGTCAGCCTGATGTTCAAATTCCCTGGGTAGGCTACAATTAAGTCTCAAGCGTAAGAACTGGCCAAAGGGTAAATTATCCCGCAGGGATTTCGGATGATGACTCTCATAAAGTAGAAGAGAGTTACGATCTGTAGGCTTGTGATAGACACTGGTAAGCAATTTACCATTGATAATAGTAATCATCAGATCCAAAAAGGGTAGCTGTGAATCAGATACGGTAGCAGAAAATTTCAAGAAAGGGTCAAGAGTGTTGATCCATGTCGTAAAATCATCAGCCACGGTCAAGGGGCCTTGCCATATGATCAAAATGTCGTCTATGTAACGTCGTCATAACTTAATGTACTCGTGATAGAGATTAGTTGGCGGTAAGATATGTTTTTTTACAAAGTCATACATATAAAGACAGGCAAGGCTGGGAGCAAAAGTGCTGCTCATGGATGTCCCTCGAATCTGATGGTAAAATTGATCTTCAAAAAGGAAGAAGTTTTCCGTCAAGGCCAGCCTAGCACATTGTATAATGAAAGAGACAGGGGAAGATAAAGACGTTGACACTTCTTGCAGAGCAGTCTCAATCACTTGTAGAGTCGCTTCTTGCGGAATATTTGTATATAGTCACTCCACATCCAGGGAAATAATGCCCTGTACAGTACTTGAGTCATTAATGGCTTCAATTAGATTCAAAATGTCTTTAGTGTCTTTCAAATAGGTGGAGGAACTCCTCACTAGAGGCTGTAGAAAATGTTCACAAAAAATTGATAGTGGTTCCAATACAGAACCCAGACCAGATACAATAGGGCGACCAGGTGGGGGGCTCCTTCCTTTGTGGATTTTGGGTAAACAGTAGAAATATGGGAAGCGGGATGGGGTGTATCCAAAAATTCTGCCTCATTCGGTGAAATCCACAAGTTATTTCTAGCTTCTTCAATGAAGTATCTAATCTGAGTCTGTATTCTTCCAGTGGGAAGACCACGGAACGCACCTTCCCCCAAAGGTCGTTCCACCTCTTCCTAATGTCATCCCGTGCTCTTGGGTGCTGTCCCACTGCGTTGACCCTGTCCACGATTCTGCACCATAGCTCCATCTGCCTAGCTATGGTGGTGTGCTGCACCTGTGATCCGAATAGCTGTGGCTCTACCCGGATGATTTCCTCCACCATGACCCTGAGCTCCTGCTCAGAAAACCTTGGGTGTCTTTGCAGTGCCATGGGGTGGTGCGGGTGATGTGTGAGGTGGTGTGTGTTGTGACATGTGGGGTGATGTTTAGGGGTGTGTGGTGTTTTGTGCGTGGATATGTATGTGTGATGGTGTTGTGTACCTCTGTATGCTGGTGTTGTCTTCGCTATGCTGTCTGTCTGGCCTTTGTCTACATTTTTGGTAGTAAGGGTTTGTGGGTGATGTGGGCGGGTGTTTTATATTGTATTGGGTGTATGGGAGTGGTGTCTGTATGTGTATCAGGTGTGTGTATTTGGGATTGTCCAATGTGGTAGTGTTTTGTAAGTGTGTGTGTATTTTGAGCGTGGCGGTGTGTACCGCCAATGGAATACCACAGTTGAAAGACCGCCGCGTGGATTCATGGGTCATGATAGTTTGGGCGAATTCCTGTTGGCGTGACTGTGGAGGTTTTGTTATCGCCAGTTTATCACTGACCTTTGGTGTGGCGGACTTGTGTGGGTGTCTAGATTTTGGCAGATTCCGAGCTGTGGGATGTAATAGCTGTGGCCGAAATCCGTGGCCGCGGCGGTGTGTTGGCGGTCTTCTGCACGGCGGTAAGTGGCATTTACCGCCAATGTTGTAATGAGGGCCTATATGTCTGGGTGTGTCAGTTTATGTGTCAGTATGTGCCTAGGTGTGTCACAGTATCCACCAGATTATGCCTTAGTATGTACACTCAGGTTCACCATTAGTAGGATCAAACTATATTTAAAAGACTACAGCCCATATTTATACTTTTTTAGCGCCGCATTTGCGTCAAATTGGTGCAAACTTACAAAATACAATTGCATTTTGTAAGTTTGCTCTGCTTTTGCGTAAAAAAATGACACAAATGAGGCGGTAAAAAAGTATAAATATGGGCCTACCTGCTAAAAGAGCAACTAGGTTATCAGAGTACTTGACAATATATCTGAGTGACTGTGGGCCTCATTATGACCCTGGCGGGCGGCGGAGGCCGCCCGCCAGGATCCCGCCCTCCAAATTACCGCGCCGCGGTCAAAAGACCGCGGCGGGTATTACGAGTTTTCCCCTGGGCTGGCGGGCGGTTCCAGTTAAACCGCCCGCCAGCCCAGGGGAAAACGACCTTCCCACGAGGATGCCGGCTCGTAATCGAGCCGGCGGAGTGGGAAGGTGCGACGGGTGCTACTGCACCCGTCGCGTATTTCACTGTCTGCAAGGCAGACAGTGAAATACAATTTGGGGCCCTCTTACGGGGGCCCCTGCCGTGCCCATGACATTGGCATGGGCACGGCAGGGGCCCCCAGGGGCCCCGCGACCCCCCCTACCGCCATCCTGTTCATGGCGGCTTTCCCGCCATGAACTGGATGGCGGTAGGTGGGGTCAGAATCCTCATGGCTGCGGAGCGCGCTCCGCAGCCATGGAGGATTCCAATGAGCAGCGGAAAGTCAGCGGGAGACCGCTGACTTTCCGCTTCTGACCGCGGCTGAACCGCCGCGGTCAGAATGCTCATTGGAGCACCGCCAGCCTGTCGGCGGTGCTCCTCTGTATCAGTTGCCAACTACGTGTCATACCGCAGCATACATACATGCTATCTGGATGTGTGCATGAATGCATCAGTGGCTCTCAGTGTTTGAATGGGTGTGTGTCTGAGCCTATCCTTTTGTTATTAGGCATATGCGTTGCAGCATGTAGTAGACTATATATATACCTGGTCACAGGGGTCGGTAAGCTGAATTCTTTGAAACTCAGAAAGCCATGCTTTGCATTTCAGTAACAAAGCACTCTCCTCTATGGCCTACCTACGGCCCACCTAAGGGTGAGTTTTGTGTGCTAAAAGGGGAGTATAAAGCTTGTTAAGCACCTTTTATAATGCCAAGTCAAGCTAACAGGAAAACTGTGCACACAGGCACACCATGACTAGGCCCAAACCCTATATAAAGGACTACTTATCTGAATAAGCCAACTATGTCATTGCAGTATTGCAGTGACTGTATCAGTTGCCAACCAGGTTCCATAGTGCAGCATATATAGCTATTATCTGCATGTGTATGTGAATGTACAAGCGGCTCTTTCTATCTCTAACTGACTGTGTGTGTGGTTTTATGATTTGTAATTTGATACGTGAGTAACAGTAAGGGTGGCAGACATTTATTTACCTCAGTATAGGGGTCTGTAACTGCCTGTTTAAGTCAGTGAAACTAAGAAGGATATTTTATGTTTTAAGGACACAGCAGCCTCCTCTATGGCCAGCCTACAGCCTAGCTGAGTGCTGAGTTTTCTAATGCCAACTGAAGCTGACTTCACACTTAGGCCCATATTTATACTTTTTGACGCAAAACTGCGCTAACGCAGTTTTGCATCAAAAAAATTAGCGCCGGCTAACGCCATTATGAAGCGCCATGCGGGCGCCGTATTTATTGAATGACGTTAGCCGGCGTTAGCCGCCGGCGCCTTCTGGTGTGCGTTAAAAAAAACGACGTACACCAGGCAGCGCCGGCGTAGGGGAAAATGGAGCTTGGGCGTCAAGAAATGGGGCAAGTCAGGTTGAGGCAATTTTTTCGCCTCAACCCGATTTGCGCCATTTTTTTTCACTCCCAACCCCCATTGAAATGACTCCTGTCTTAGCAAAGACAGGAGTCATGCCCCCTTGCCCAATAGCCATGCCCAGGGGACTACTGTCCCCTGGGCATGGTCATTGGGCATAGTGGCATGTAGGGGGGCACAAATCAGGCCCCCCTATGCCACAAAAAAAAAAAAAAAACACTTACCTGAACTTACCTTAATGTCCCTGGGATGGGTCCCTCCAGCCTTGGGTGTCCTCCTGGGGTGGGCAAGGGTGATAGGGGGTGTCCCTGGGGGCATGGGAGGGCACCTCTGGGCTCCTTCAGAGCCCACAGGTCCCTTAACGCCTGCCTTTTGCAGGCGCAAAAAAACGGCGCAAAAGCGGCCGTACGTCATTTTTTTTGACCCGCCCACTCCCGGGCGTGAATTTTGCCCGGGAGTATAAATCCGACGCACATGCCTCGGAGTCGATTTTTTAGACGTGAACGCCTACCTTGCATCTCATTAACGCAAAGTAGGTGTCCACGCTAAAAAATGACGCAAACTCCATGGACTTTGGCGCTAGACGCGTCTAACGGCAAAGTATAAATATGGAGTTAGTTTTGCGTCGAAATTGCGTCAAAAAAAACGACGCAATTCCGGCGCAAACGGAGTATAAATATGCCCCTTAGGCTTTCCAGTAGTAGGCCTCAGCCATGTTTAAAATACTAGTCCTCTATATGTAAGTTAGTTGTATCACTACTTGGCAACTACACTGAACCATGTTTAAAGGACAGCAAGCAGATTCTGTAAGTGTTTCACAATGTACTGTGCAGATTACATCATTTCCCAACTACCTATGGCATTGCTCCATACATACCTGCTCTCAGGTGAGTGCATCAAAATGTAACTTGGTGTCTCTGTGTTTAACTGGGTGTGAGGGAATGTCTATTTTTCGTAAATACATATGTGACTTTCGCTATGAGGTGGACATTGTATATATAAATAGCCATATCAGTGTGGACATACACATCTAAGTTTGTAAAATTCAGTACAACATGTTTAATTGTTCAACCACTAATCACTGTACTCCCTGTCCTAGCTACAATATAGCTTAGAGGTCAATTTTATATACTGAAAGAAAATAGAGACACTCATCAAGCAGTTTTTCTAACTCAAACTAAGGGCCACATTTATACTTTTTTAGCGCCATTCCAATGCACCAGACGGGTGCCTAATTTATGGATTGACGTCAACCGGCACTGCGGGCTGGTTAGAGTAAAAAAAAATTACTCTAACCAGGTAGCGCAGGCGTAGGGAAGAATGTGGGTTGTGCGTCAAAAAATGGTGCAAGTCAGGTTAGAGTAAAAAATCATGGCTCTAACTGGACTTGCCCCATTTTTTGACGCACAACCCCCATTGAAATGACTCCTGTCTTAGGAAAGACAGGAGTCATGCCCCCCTGCCCAATGGCCATGACCAGGGGACTTCTGTCCCCTGGGCATGGTCATTGGGCACAGTGGCATGTATGGGGGCACAAGTTCGGCCCCCCTATGCCACTTAAAAAAAAAAAAATACTTACCTCAACTTACCTGTACTTACCTGGGATGGGTCCCACCATCCATGGGTTTCCTCCAGGGGTGAGCGAAGGTGGCAGGGGGTGTCCCTGTGGGTAGGGAGGGGCACCTGTGGACTGCTTCCATGGTCAGAGACCATGGAAATGAGCCCACAGGTCCCTTAACGCCTGCCCTCATCCAGGTGTTAACAAATGGCACAAATCAGGCTGTGCGCCCTTTTTTAAGGCCCAACCCATCCTGCACGTCAAAATGACTCAGGAGTATAAATAAGGCGCACATGCCGTAAAGTCATTTTTTGGACGGGAACGCCTACCTTGCATGTCATGAACGCAAGGCGGTTTCCCGCATCCAGAAAATGACGCACATTGCTGAATTTTGACGTTCGCAGGATCGGGCGTCAAAGTATAAATCTGGTGTTAGGTTTGTGCTGAATTTTCGTAAACAATTTTGATGCAAATATTCGGTGCAAACAGAGTATAAACATGCTCCTAAATCCTTTAGTTATTTCCTGGGTGAGTTGTCCAATTTCTTTATACTAATCACAAACCTATTTATATTCCTTTTTGCATTTTATTAACATGCTACTTACTTTCGTTCACCTAATATACACTAATTCCTTTACTAATACTTTTTAAAATAAACTGCATTCCACTATACATACCTTTTAAGTGTGTTTGTTGGAGTGTATGTTTGTCTTTCAGTATCATTTAGAATTTCTTATCACTGACGAATGTGCAAAAACCAAGCACAATAATGGTAATCCACTCTCTTACAAGGCTACCATTAATGGCAAGCTTTTCAACTTTGCTTTCAAGTTTACTCAATCAGAAAACCAATTACAATCTCCCTTTCATTTTAAACTTATGTTATACCATTTATGAGTGGCTTCTATAGTTAATCTTTCCAATACTCTTCAAAAGATAGCCCAATTCAATAGGGGTTTTGACAGGATCCGCGGATCTGCCGCAGTGCTCAGCACAGCCCTGTGTAACTTCACAGCAGATCCACGGATTAATGCAGCACCACAAACTTTGTTGTCTGCTATCTATTACAAACCAATCTTATATATACACCTGTTTGTATTGCCAAATGTATATTATACTTTTAATGATTTGTTCCCACTAGATTTGTGACTATAATGTCACAGTCTTGTATTTTCCTATTCCCTTCTCCCTCATGCTCCTGTAGCTGTGCTACCCTGGTAACATATTCTGTAATATTCCACTACAGCAGAAGGTCACAAGTTCATAACAGTTTCTGAGGTCACAATGCTTATTTTCAATTTAAGTTTAGCAGGTGTGGTTGCATTTTTTGAAACAATAAACATATCCCAGACAATAATACTGTTTTACAATTTCTCTAAAGCCACTGCAATATTTGCTTACTTTTCATACAATATCACTACCTAGCTTCATGAACAAACATGTGGACAACAACCAATCAAATGTGTTCTTTCAACTTCTAGCTAGTACCCTCCATTTTAACTGCATTTCATTTCAAATCTGCCTCAATTAGCTGCAGTCCTCTCTTGTGTGGTACTCCAGATTCTCTTCAAAATGGCCAGAGTATGGGTTGTGGGCCACAGTTTTGTATTTTGGGCCAGAGAGCATGCAAAAAACGTGGTATTGACAGGGACCTGGGCTAATCTAACATAGAAATTACTTGGTCTTACCAGAAAGGGTTAAAGTGGCATCAATTGCTTCCTTTGGTTGATAACATTAAGGATTGCCAATATCCAGACCTTATGATTGTGGACCATGGTGGCAATGACCTGGGCATATTAACAGGGGTAGGTTTGGAAATCCTAATGAAAGCCTAATAAAAGATACCTTTGGAAAGTTAATGGCTATTTTCCCACTCTGCCTTTGTTTTTTTTCTATCATTTGCCAAAGGCAGAAGTGGTACTGGTCAACTGAATTATGTCCACAAATAGACAAATCTAGGAAACATGTTGATACAACTATTTCTGCAGTCCTCAGAGACCATAACATGGGTTCTATATCCCACAATAATTTACTAGTTGATATGGATGGTATATACAGAAATGATGGAGTTCACCTAACAGACAAAGGCAACAGGGTGTTCTTGAAGAACTTGATAGAATACATCTTGGTTCATGTGCAGTGATCACCTACACATCATAAAGACAAAGGCTTTTACCATACACATATATATTTATGTTTAAATGCTTATTTGTTTAAAATCTCATTCCGATCTTTGGATCCACTCACGTATTTAGAAAACAAAAAGAAATGTTGACATTCTCTACCCATTTATTCCTAATGTGCCACATTTATGTCAACCCTTGTGGTTAGGGAACCCCTTCCCTGACTGCTTCATATGCATTACTGCTCACATTTGTGCCCCGGGACCCTTTCCCATTAATACAAATTGGCAGCTACAACTCTGCATCTCATGTCAGAGCCACCCAGACTGTATGACTATCTGTGTGAGAGTGTGCATGAGAGTGTGTGACTGGATTTGATAGTGGCTGTAATAGGCTGTCTGGGTGTGAGCATTGGCATGCAAGTGTTGGTCTGAGTGTGAGAGCTGGTGTGTGAGTGTCTGGGTGTGAGAGTGGGTGTGAGAGGGTGTTTCCGTGTGTGCGATTTGGTGGGAGAGTGTCTGTCTGAGAGTCACAGTGGGTGTGAGAGTGCACACCTGGGTGTGAGAGTATTTGGCTGCGAGAGTGGGTATAACCGGGTGCGTCTGGTTGTGAGCCTGTGTGTGAAAGTGTGTGCCTGGATGTGAGAGTGGGTGTGAGAGTGTTTGTCTGGGTGTGAGCATATGTGTGAGAAGGTGTCTGAGTAAGAAAGTGGGTGTGAGAGTGTCTGAATGTGAGAGTGTGTGTGAAAGGGTGTCTATGGGTGTGAGAGTGGGTGTCTGGATGTGAGACTGTGTGTGAGAGGGTGTCTCTGCGTGTGAGAGTTGAATGTCTATCTTGGTGTTAGTGTGAGAGTGTCTGGCTGTGAGTGACTTTGAGTGTGAGAGAATTATAGATCCCTTAGGGCTCTAACTATAACATCTGTAGTTCTATGATTTTGTGCATGTGAATTCAGAACATAATTATAACGTCTCATTAACATTAGTTTTTTTCAGTGAATTTCTAAGGTTTTCTTTTAATGCTAATTCCTAACCATAACATCCCTGTAACTTGTAACTTTTTTTTTGACGCAGCGGGCTTGGGAAACAGGACCTGGCTTGTGGTCAACCCCCAGCAAGCATCCAGCCCAGTGACATGCATGGCCTTTGGCCGTTCATGGAGGGGGTGGGGGGATTAGACTCAGAGCCTGGGAAAAGGAAAAGCATTTTTTGTTGTGCCGATAATTTGGTGCTGTTTGACAAATCTTCACAAGAATTTCAAACTAATTTGCCACTCACTTCTGCTGTTGTTTGGAAAGCTTCGGGGTGATTTGTAAAGCGGGGATCGAGAAAAAAAGGAGGTCCTAAAACACTTTTTGCCCATGCAATTTTCATTAAGGATTTTGAACACGACTATAGCCCGAGCCACAGGACAGAATTACACCACATTTGGCAGAAAGGTAGCTCTTGGTTTAGAAAGAGCCCTTTTTGTTATTTGGTGTAAATCCATTCAGTAGTTTTAGAGTAATTAAAGGAAAACCAACTGTGTATATCTAGAGGGGTGTAACCTCTGTGAATCCCAGATATCTCATTGTGAGAACTGATTGGCTGCCTACACTTCAAACAGGAAGTGTTGGCAGCCATTTTGGGACTCAACCTCATCCAAGTCTCAGAAAAAAACATAAAAAAGAAAAGGGGGCACGGTAGGAAATACCCCAACCCCTTTGTGCTGGGTTCCCCCTATGACCCTGCCCTGGCAAAAAAGCATTACAAAAATATATTTTCACCAGGAATCACAGAGGATCCGTGAATCTGGTGAAAATATGTTTTTAAATGTAAGAAGAAAAAACTGTGCTTGTATTTTTTAAGCTCCCGGGTGGGCCAGGTCCTGGTGGCATGCCAAATTACACATTTTAGGGACAAGTGGACATGGCCCTCCTCCATGTCCTTAAAAGTGCTTCTGGGACCACCACTTCCCCGGTGCATAAATTAAATATATGAGTGGGCAGTGTGAGCCCCCCTCCTTTGGCTGACTAGAGCCCCAGGGACTACCCCTTCCCCAAGCCTTATGAGGTGGGCCCCCTTATTTTGCCCTTCAGGGTCCAAGAGACCACCTCTCTGAGGCCAAATAATTTAAAAAAAAGGGGGAGGGGGCTCCCTTCCCTGGCCATATTCGGCCCCTAGACCACCACCTCCCATAGGCATGGCCAAATCATAGAAAGGAGGGGGGCCGGCTCATGCTATCTCCAGAAGTATCCACCCTTGGGAGATAGCAGTTTGCTTACACTTGGCGGGAGCTGTGACAGCTCCTCTCAAGCGAATGCAAACAGTAAGTCCGCTCCCAGCAAGCAGGAGTTTTCCTGCTTGCTGGGATTGAAGTTTTCATCTGTTTCCCTGCCCGTTGTCATTCAGGGATGGTAACAGAAAATCAATTGCTCCAGAATCCAGGGAGATACATATTTAAGAGCTCCCTGCATGCAGGAGAATTCCTGCTTCTGCTGGAGGTGGGGAGCTGGTTAGGACTGTGGGGACATTAATGCCCCCGTAGTCTCCATCAAAGAATACTCGGTGTCCTGGGTGGGGACAGGGATCTCAGAAACAAGTGGTCCCCAGGACCAAAATTGGCCTGGGTAGGGGGGCCAACCATCCCCCTTTAAATAATTGCCAGGCCCTGGGGGATGAGGTCCTGGGGCCAAACTTTCCTGGGGAGAATGTGTGGTCCTGTCCCCCATTAACAATAGCCAGGACATGGGGGATGTGGTCCCAAGGACAAAATCGGCCCAGGGAGGGAGGTCCCCCTCCCCTTTCAATAACTTGCTGGGCTGCAGCAGATGTGGTCCCCAAGGCCAAAATCTGTCCGGGGAGGGTGAGCAGCATTGCCCCCCTCTGCCTTTTAATAATAGGCCCGTCCTCTGGAGATTGGGTCCTGGGGGCCAAAGTCAGCCCAGGGAGATGGGCCAGCCGGCCCCCGCTCCTTCCAATAATTAGCTGGGCCCCAGGGGATGGAGTCCCTCGGGCAAAAATCAGCCCAGGGAGGTGGGCCATGCAGTTCCCTTCCTTCTTTCAATAATTAGCCAGGCCCTGGGGGCCCACATCGGGCACGGAGGGGGGCCATTTGGGCGGTTGGCTGCTGGGCCTGGGTGCTTATAAGGGGTTGATTGCAGCCAGGCCCTGTGCCCAACCCCCACCATGCATGGCGAAAGGCTGTGCATAGCACTGGGTTCGGTGCTTATAGGAGTAGGCCGCAGGGTGGGGGCACAAATTTTAGTCACCTTAGAACACAAGTTGTAGTTACTTGAGATAACCATAACAATAACCGCTGAATTTCTATGGTTTTGTGCAAGTAAAATGTGAACCTAACTATAACGTCCCTATAACTTTTGTCTTTTAAGTGCATTTCTATTGCTTTTGAAATTCTTTTTCCTAGCTATAACATCCCTGCAACCTTTGTTTTTTTCAGTAAAGTGCCTTTTTTGTGTTGCTTATAACTTTGGCACCGTTTGGCAAATCTTCACAAAACCTTTGACACTATCTGTTAAACAAGGGTTGAGAGAAAGTTGGTCTGGGTCCAAAAACATGTTTTCCCCTTTCATTTTTCGTAAGAGCATGAGACACAGCTACAGCCCAAACTGCTTAACGGATTTACACCAAATTTGGTAGAAAGCTACATCTTGGTCCAGAAAGAGTGAATTTTGTGATTTGGAGTAAACCCATTCAGAAGTATTTGAGCAATTCAGATTCTAAAAATGTGTACATTTCACTTTACAGAGAATAGGTGGCTGCAACCTGAAGGAAAAGTTGCAGCCACCATCTTGGGACTCAGGGACTTGACCCCAGAGTCCTAAAAAATAAGAGAAGAAAATATATGAGAGCACATGGCAGGGGCACCCTGACCCCCTGTGCCTTTTTCCCACAGTGACCCACCCTAGGGTCAAATCTTTAAAAAAGTATTTTGGGGGGTTCTGTGGATCCGTCACCCAACATGACACCCTGGGGATTCATTCTGGATCTGCAGTCAAATTGGGTGATCAGTGGGTCCAAGTAGTCCCCAACCCCTAAAAAAAGGAGGGTTTTGTGCCTGCAACAGTGGAAAGAGTTGGGTGCCTGGGGGGGGATTGGATGCAGGAGATGGCCGTAGGCCAGGCCTTGCGACCAAACACAGACATGCCATGTGTCCCTTTGCCTTGTACTGGCCCCACATATTACTCCAGTCATGACATCTCCTCTGACATCAATGATAATATCACTGCAACATTTGGAATGAAAATATTGAGGAGAAAAGTGTGCATAAATAACCAAAAAAGGGTATTCCCATATACCCCTCTGTTACTGGGCTATAGACCATCAACCAATAAAGATTGGAAAAAGAGGGGGTCAATTACTGATTATTACTTATCGACAATGATGCTATGAATTGTCAATGGACATTCATTAATTCAGCAAATTTGTATGTACTTTTTGTACAAAATTAGTAGTCACAATTCAACACAATTAGTAGTCACAATTCAACACAATTACCATAAAATCCAAAGATGATTATACATACAAGATACTGAGAATAAATTAATCAAAACATATTGTAGTCAATAAGATTCCTTGTATAACTTCCAGAGTTTATATCAAGGTGGTTACAGTAAGTCTTTTACTGCAGAATCCCCTTAAAGGTAGTTCATCACACGCTGAGGAAAAAGGGGCAGGAAGACCAACTAATAAAGTACCAATTAAATTGTGAGACTACACAATTGTAATTTTCAGGGCAATAGAATGCCCTCTTTTCTTGTAATTGTTAGTGTAATGATGAAAAACTACACCAGGGCCTAAATGTAGGAAATGTGATATACTCCACAAACTTGAGTATCACTAGGCATGCGCCCCTTGTTAGACCTGTGAGCCTTAGGGTTGTCTTTCCCAAAACATTTTGCCTTCTTCACCTACTTTTTGTTGATCTCATTTTTGCTGGTCTTAGGACTCTGCTCACTTTACCACTGCTAACCAGTGCAAATGTGCATGTGCTCCCTCCTTAAAACATGGAAACATTGGCTTACTCTCAACTGGCATATTTAACTTACTTATAAATCCCTAGTAAAGTGGTACTCCTGTTCCCATTGCCTGTAAATTAAATGCTACTAGTGGGCCTGCAGCACTAATTGCACCACCCACTTTAGTAGTCCTTTCAAACATGTCTCAGGCCTGCCACTGGAGCCTGTGGGTACAGTTTTTAACTGCCAATTTGACTTGACAAAATAAACATTTTGCCTGGCCCAAACTCTTCTTTTTGATACATATAAATAACCTCTTGTGTAGGCCCTGGACAGGCTAGCGGCCAGGTGCACTGTGTTTAAAAAGTTGGGCAAGTACTTGTAAGTTCTGTTTGTCCTGGTAGTAAAAAAATATTTCATTTTTCACTACTGCAAGGCCTACCCCTCCCATAGGATAACATTGGAGTTAAGTTATTACATTTAATAAGCTGTAACTTCCAAAGGTAACCAGTTTATGTTTTGTGTCCTTCGAATTGTAATGAAAAATCCTCTCTTCAGGTAAACTTGTATTTTTCATTGCAATTTTGAAAATTACACTTTTAGAAAGTTAGCATTTTCCTTCCTTAGCTATTTGGTGCCTGCAGCCTATCCCTGAGGCACATGACTGAATGTAGCTGAATGTTGGGCTTTGTGTATTCCTCCTAGACAGCCACACACTATAGAGAGCCTAGGTGTACTTGGATGGGCCATCACTGGCAGGATGGGAAGGAGGAGCTGAGCACAGGCCAGCCTACACTTCAATGGGCTGTGTCCTGCCTCCATACTGCATACCCCCTGTAGCTAGCTTGGCGCCAGAGCCATGAGGGAAGGGCACTTATGCATTTCAAATGGGACCTCCTAAAGCTTCTCCCACTTCAAAGAGAGAACTGTGTCTACATATTAGACCTCAGTCGCCAACTCGTCAGTACACTTCTGGACCTGTGGATACTCTGCTATGAAGAAGGACTTCTGTGCTGGTGAAATGACTGTACCACTCTGTTGGACTACGGCCCTGCTGGACTACTGCCTAGCTGGACTGCTGCCTTGCTGTGCTGACCTGCTGCCCCCTTGACTGCCTGAGAAGGACTGGACCTGCATCTGTCAAACCCAGGAGCCCAGAGTGACTCCAAGGGCAAGTTGGATGGCCTCCTGACCACAGCCTCAGGGACAGAAGGTTCCAACAATCTTGAACCCAGCACCTGGACTTTTCCATCTATGAGTCCTACCCTGCCACATGGTGCCATCTCAGTCCTGGACCCTTGGAAGTGCACCTGAAGGTGCTTTGCCAGGCCATCTGTTGACCCAGCAGAACCCAAGCATCTCTGCTGCTGTGCGGTGCAAACCGGAGCAGGACCAATGCATTGCCTCTGGTGCAAGACTTCTTCAGATGCAGAGAACTTGGCATTGACCTTGCAGCTCACCTCAGAGCTGCGCTTGTACAAAACATTCCTGATGCCGGTCCTCACATCTCAAATCTCTTGTCAACGCCAGCCTGGATGACGCCGCAGGATATTGCATTGAAAACTCATAGCTATTCTGAATGTTGCAGCATCTTGACTGATTGCAATGCTTCCCCGACACAGAACTTCACATCGTACGCCCTCGTAAATAGGATCCTCATCAATGATACAGGACCTTGCATCACAGCTCCGCAGCTCCTTGGAACCGACACATCTCATCGGCTGTGCAACGCATCTACAACACAGGACCTCACAATGCTCTGCAACCAGGATCTAAGGTACTTTCTTCAGCCATCCAACTGGGTCCCTGGAACCCACCCGTGCTCCATTGCGGTCGGCCTGAACTTGTAACTTTGTCCTGGTCCAGTGCAACCAGATGTCCACAATTGTGGAATTGTGCATTTTGGTGCTATTTTCACTGAAATCTTTGATTCAACTGATTGGATTTTTTTCATTTTGGTCTTGTTTTTTATTTGTTACAATAAGCTTTAGTCTTCTGACCTGGTGTGGGATCTTTTTGTTTGGTGTTTTCACTGATTTACTGCTTGAAGTGTTGCACAAAGACTTTACACTTTGCCTCTATGTTGAGACTGACTGCTCTGTGCCAAGCTACCGAAGGGTTGAACACATTTTAATTAAGAGTTTGCTTATAACTTTACCCTGCAGAGGACTGCAGTTCCTGCTTAAACAGAGTTTCACCCCCGCAACCACTAACCCAATTTTGCACCATTTGTATAAGCGAATAGAAAATTCATGTTATTGCCATTTAACATAAAACTAAGTCAGGTGAAATAATCACAGTAGTAACCACAAAACAACGTTGGGTTTTAAGACGATCCAGGATATCCTGGGTGACCATATAAGGCCATGTACCTAAATCAACAAGGAAGTGGGTAGGTTAGATGGTCCCAGAAGTTCTGATTAGGTAAAAGGTAATTATGAGGAAGTGGATTATTAGTTGGCGTGGATGGTAATCCACCACAAGTAATACAGTCACTGTTTATGCTAGGTCCAGCAAGGGTTCCAGTGAATCTGAGCTCAACCCCAGGTAGCTATAGCATAGAGCAGACAGGCATAACTTAAAAAATGTGTGAAGCATTTAGAAGTCCCAAAACAGTTAAAATCACAAAAATACAACACAATAAAAATCTCACTTCAATTCAGAAAAATAGGTAATATTTTATCCAAAACAAAAATCCTATAAAGGAAAATAGATATATGAACTTTTAATTTTTGAATCAAATTTTAGCGTCAAAAAGCTCAAAGTGTCAATCACAGGCAACTGTACAAAGGTAATGTTCGAGGCTTACAGTGATGGAATGGAGGTCAGATATGAGGATCTAGTAGGTCCATGTCAAAGAATTAACTGCAAACTGGAAAAAAGCCGTCGATGAGTGAGTGGTGGGGCAAGCTGGATCTGAGTCAGGGTCCATAATCAGCGGGTTGCCGAAGAGTGGCCTCCTAGCATGATCATCAAAGAAGGTGGGAAAACTCTGAGCAGGCAAAGGTGCCTAGATGTTGAGTTTCAGCTCAGCTTCGCCCTCAGTAAGGCCCTCTACATTCACACTTGGAAACATTTCTTAAGATCGGATTTCATTCTATGGGGTAAACCAGCAGGTTAAGGATGACAAGCAATTTGATGGTTACAGCTTTGCTGATGCTCCCATTCTCCGTCAGTAGTTCTCCAGGCAGAAAGTTGTACAAAGGTTTTAAGTATCAGCTTTTGCGTTTTGGGCAGGAGCAGTGCACTTTAACATTGGGCAAGAGTTCTAGGACTTCAGGAACAGCATTTGGGGATCGGGGCTCACTCTAACAGGAACGACCAGCAGCAGGGTAGATCCAGTTGGAATTGGTCAGCTGTGATCTTCAGGAATATGGGCTTCTTGCAACGTTTGTGTCCCTGTAGCTTAACAGGAGGTCAAACAGCTGACTTTTGTATTCCACCTCCTGTTTCTGTGTAGAAGTGGGAGCACGCCAAGCCCTTAGGGTTATTTTCATAGGCCACAGCAGCAAGTACACTGGCACTTTCTTCTGTCTTCCACAGGCACAGCAGCATTTTAAAGAGGATGCCAAGAGATACCACTTTTATGCCTTTCACTAGTCTGCGGGTGGGAGTGACTTTGAGCCCCTCTCTGACCAATAGGGAAAAAGTAACTCTTCTTCTTTTGTAGTGGTTCCTATGTGCCCTACTGCAGAGAGTCCCACAGCACCCTCTCTTCACAAAACAAAGATAGGAGAATATTTACTCCCTCATACATAGCTCATGTGCCCACCACAGAGTGTGGCTAGGGAAATGAACAAACCCTCCCCTATGGTCATTCGAAACCAGTTCAAGTGGCAGCTCCTCTCCCAATGGGAGTTGTGCTTGGCTGGCTAGTAGGACAATAGAGAGGGCAGACCCAAGTATGAGCTACATCTGCCAGTGAGAGGTGAGGCATCCTTTGAAGTTATTCAATTTCTATGCACTGCCCAGATTGTCATCCTGTCAGGGAACATGAAAATGCCCTACACAGAGACCTTTTATCTCAGCTCTGGGAGCCACTTCATACCATATCCAGGAACAGTCGGCTCCTGAGTAACACTGAATACTGGCAGAAGGCAAGATGATGACTTTCTAAAAGTGTCATTCTCAAATTAGTAATATAAATGTTGTCTAGGCCATTAAGTTGAATGTTAAATTATGATTAAAATGACTCTTTGAATCAGTTTTATAGCTACCCGACAACTGAAGTAAAACATTACATGGTGATATAATGGATCCCAATGCTTTGTTATGGGGATCCAGCCTTGCCACTGTGAAAAACTGGACATTGGAGGTTTTTCACTGCCAGGACATGTGACACAGAAAACATACTCCTACTATTTAAATACCAAGCACTCTGCCCTAATGGCATTTAGGGCCTACTTTAAGGAAAGCATATAAACAGTAAGAAAGAAGGGTTATGCCTATAAAAATATTTATCAGGACAGGTCGATTTGGGAGTTTTAAACTGCACACCGAGGGCCTTGCACCATGAGCGTTACTTTTAGTTACACTTCAGTGGTGCCATGCCCTTTTCCATATTTACAAGGTGGTGTTAAGCCCCCCCCTCCCCTCAGTACCTTGAGACCCTCACGGGTGAGTAGTGTGCTCTACAAATACTCTGATTGATTGATTGATTGTGTATTGCAGACCTTGCACTTAGAACATAGAAGTTTCAATTACTATTTTGGCAGGCAATCAGTAGTTTGGCACAGTCCAAAACACAGGTGAAGCAGTCTGATCTTAAAAAGAATCTCGATAAAGCAGCTAAATGTGACTGTGGGAAGGGTTATTTTTAGGAGTCAAGGACCGCCCACATCTGGCTTCTTTTGCTACAATCTTTCTTATCCTATGCCATGAAATATTCTTTATGATCATTTGCCTTAAGGTCGTTCAAGGACAGATCAAAATCCCTCGTTCAGCGTTTTTTTGGAACGTCAATTTGAATTTCTTTCCATATCTGGGAACGCAATGTCACCTGAGTGGCATTTGCTTAAGTAGGGAGCTGTGTTGAACTAACACTTGTTTAAGCAAACCAAGATCCAGCTGCAACTAGGACAGAGATGCGAATTGTGGTAGTTAAAAAAGAATGCGAAATGCCTTACTTTGTGCAGAATCAAGAAAGGACCCAAGCTTCCCTGGGAAAGCCACTGTGCCAAAATTAATTGTTGGAATAAGGTTGATTTTTATCACTGCAAAAAGAGGCACCGTAGTTGGGCTATGCAATTAGCAGTGTAAGGATTGAAAAGCTGCAATTAAGGAGGCAGTTGCTGGCTTTAATGAATTTAGATGCAAACGGTAAGACAGGCGATCCTGCAGCCAGACACCAAGATATTTATACAAAGAGCTTCTTCAGACCAGCAAGCCGAACAGGAATCAGCTACCTTTCTTTCTGACCTTCCTTTCGAACACCACAACTGAGTTTTTGTAAGATTCGCCAACATTTCTTTTTCAACAGAATAAGTATGGGGATTATTTAATAGCCTCTGTAGCCCAATTCCAGTTAAGTTCATCAGAAATACATCATCAGTCTACTGTACTGAGGTCACTTGACAATGCCCCAGCCTTGGTGGATATGATTTGGCTGCGTCAAGATGTGCACTTAAGTCTGATATAAACAGATTGAAAAGCATTGGAGAAAGGGCACATCCTTTGTTTCAAGTTCCTCTTGACTTCTATTTTGGATGAAAAGCCTTTATTAGAACCAAGTTTGACCTTTGCTCAATTGTTTGAGTATGCTTTCTCCATAGGAGATTGCCATTAACATGATTGAAGGCTTTAGAAAAATCCATAAATTCCGCTTTATAAAAGCTGTTTTTATTGATGAAATATTTCTCATCATTGAGAGTGCAACCAAGTTATCTGTGGTACTAGATTTAGCTTTGAAGTCTGTTTGATGGAAGGCAATTAATGTTTCTCTTTCTGTCCAGTGTTCCAGCTCAACCAGTAGGAATCTAGCAAACATTTTTAAGTCTACATCCAAAATGGCAATCGCACGATAACTTTTGGGGAAGGCAGATGAGCCTTTCTAGTAAATAGGTTGCAAAATAGAGCCACCCCATGATTCGGGAACTACCTTCTCAGATAGGCAGAAATTAAAACAGGCCCACCAAAAATCACAATCTTGTTTATAAATAGCTGCAGAAAGACTATTTGGGTCAGGTGCACCATTCCTTTTACATTTCTATTTTTTTTAATCTGATTTTGCCCAGAGAAAAGGATAAGGGTGTTGTACGATGGTCCTTATGCGACAGGAGTCGGTTTGGTTCCTGGGTTTTGTAGAAAATTCAATATACCACACTCATGTATCTTCAGTGACTTTATTGCATATTGTGGCAGTTGAATCTCTTTCAAGTTGGTCAATTAGAAACCAAAGAGATTTACCATTATTACTTTAACAGTATCTATTAAATTCTGTTCAATATAGGATCTTTTTGCCGACCTATTTTTTATGAAATATTTGTATTATTTATTCATTGTAACACAGCAACCAATCGATATATCAAGTAGTCATGGTATCTTTAGTTGAAAAAAACAGACAGTTATGAATAGTATGATTATTAAAAATAAAGAAAGAAACAAAACCCAACACCCTCCACCCTCCCATCGGCTCTCATAGCATCTCACTTGTATCGATATTATCATACTGTAAGTACGTTTTGCCATATCTATTGTAATATAAAACACAGAACAAGTCACTGTGACTAGACTCCCTACCCTCTAGGTTCCACGAACTCAATCTCTCACTCCCAGCATCATTTACACCCCCATCCTCAAGAGGAATCTGGCACACTCAATCGGTTTATGAATCCCCGTTAGTATCAGATGAAGGGTCAAGGATAATTTTAAGGTTGTAAAGCTTCTGTGCCAAAAATGTCTCATCATTTCGAACATGTTTCATCCTAACCTCCTCTGCCACTGCCCAGTTAGAGAAGTCTCTAAGCCAATCCCCCTACTCAGGTGGAGTAAGGCTGAGCCACTTCATCGCAATGCAACGTTTTCCCAGGAAGAGTCCGAACAGTATACATTTGTGACTTAGACCCATATTTATACTTCAATTGCGCCAAATTTGCGTCATTTTTTTCAGGCAAATTAGGCGCAGACCTAACTCCATATCTATATTTTGACGTTAGACATGTCTAGCATCACAATATAGGAGTGTGCACCATTTTTAGGCTGCGTGCACCTACCTTGCGTCAAATGAGATGGCCTTCCCATCCAAAAAATGGTGCTATCCCCATAGCCCCATATTTATCCCCGTGATAAAATGATGCACGGGTGGAAGGAGGGTCTGAATAAAGCTTGCTTTGCACCATTATTTAACACCTGGGTTTGACCTGCTGTTAGGGGACCTGTGGACCCATTTCCATGGTTAAACACCCCCACCCACACCAGTCCCAGGAACACCGACACCAGAGGGATACCAGATGATGGGGGACACCATCCCATGTGAGTAGGGTAAGTATAGGTAAGTATGTTTTTAATTTATTTTAAAGTGCCATTGCGGGCCCAGCTTGGGGCCCCCTGCATAGCACAGGGTGCAGCGGCCATGCCCAGGGGACACTTGTCCCCTTTGCTGGCCATTGGGGTGATGGGCATGACTCCTGTCTTTCCTAAGACAGGAGTCATGTTTTTGATGGTTGTGCGCCAGGAAATGGCTCTCATCTGGTTAGAGGCATTTTTTTGCCCCAAACAAGGCTAGCATCACTTTTTGGCCTACACCCCTCTCCTTCCCTACATCCACCACCACCCAGCTAGCATCTTTTTTTAAGACACTAGCCAAAGTTTAGTGCTAGCTTGCTCCACTCCTTTAAAATGGCACCCAGCTGGTGCTGGCGAATGGTGCAAGCCGGGGCTATACTTTTTGCCGCAAGACTGCGTTCGTGCAGTTTTGCTGCAAAAAGTATAAATCTGGGCCTTAGTTTTTTCCCTTTCAGCGCAAGTGTGTACACTTTAGGTGTACACACAATCTTCCAAGAGGTGACTTTCTCCAAATTATCTACTATCTCCCTCCAGTATGATGCCAGGGAACTACATTGCCACACTACATAGAAAAAAATCAGCCAAAACCACGACACAGCATGGATACTGAGGAAAACATGAGGGATATATGCGATGAACAATAACTGGGACCAGGTACATCTGATGATTGTAATTATATTGTAGGAGTATAAAGTACATTTGAGCTGCCTGTCTTAGTGCCCTCATTCCCTTGTTTCCACTCCAAGGTGGAAACGTCCTCATCGAGGACCGCCTCCCACCTACCTTGTGCATTCGATATTATGCCAGGGGAGACATCTCTCAATGCTCTATGACAGAAATCAATCTTCATCCCCCTTCCAAGGTCAGTAATGTCTACATAGTGGCTGAAACCAAAGGTTTGTCAGTAAAGCAGGGCCACAAACTATGGTCAGTCGCAACCATTTTGGCATACTGTAAGCACTGATCTTTTCCTAACTGAAAAGAGTCAATCCCATCCTTTTGAGTAATAAATTTCCCCTGAGATAAAGATCTCCCATGCACTGCATACCCACTGTACCAAATTGGGGGCCCTCCATTGCACAGCCTGGTCTCCCAGTAGCAAGGCTGTTAGAGTGGTATCCCCATACAAGCACTGTAAGAGTGTCATCTCCCAGTTATTCTCAAGATCAAACCAGTGAACTCCATGTTGCGGCTGCAAGGCCACATAATAGAGTTCCATGTGGGGAAGCTCAATCCCTCCACGTTTGCACATTAGCCTGAGCATAGGCAGACCCACCATCTTTCTCCTATTCACCTATAGCAGATCCAATATCAAACTGTCCAGGTGTTCAAAATATAATTTGGCACATCATAGAGGGTATTTTGCATGCCATATCGGCACTGTGGCAACATAACCATCTTCACAATAGCTACACTACCCATTAGTGAAAGCCTCAGCTTCCCAACGGAGTCCATGTACAGGAGGGCTTCAATCTGTTGTCCAGCTAGGGTACCCATTGGAAACAAGTAGGACTTTTGAAGTTTAACCGGTAAACCAGTGCACTCCCCAAATCTCTGCAGGGCAATTAAGAGAATGGGGATAGAAGACTCTGGATGTTGGACATAAACCAAGATATCCTCCACATGGGTGGATCCCCCCACGCGCAATCCCAAGGGCTTCAATGTTGTGCAAAACAAAAGCTGCCAAGGGCTCAATTGGCATAGCAAACAAGAGGGGGGACAGCAGGCACCCCTGTTGCATCCCCCTTTGTAAGTGAATTGTTTCAGAAATCAGTTCCCCAGAACGCTCACGGATCACTAGATCAGTATATAAGAGCTTTACCCAGGCTATATAGTTGGGGCTCAAGCCCAGTCTATTCATAACTTGCCACAGATACCCCCACTCCACTGAGTCAAAAGCCTATTCTCTATCCAGGATAGCAAACACAAATGAGCCCTTCTGCAATAGTGGGGCATGATAAATATGAGAGAGGTGATGAAGATTGTACATCGTGCTGCGGTGAGGAATAAATCCATATTGATCCTCATGAATGAGAGATACCAAATGAGGGAGAATGCTCGCTACCAGAATACCTCTTAATAGTTTAACATCAACATTTAGGAGTGATAATGGCCTGTATATGGCCAGGTCAACTGGATCTCTATCTGGCTTAGGGATCAAGGTCACTAGGGACTCATGCATAGAGTCTGGTAAGTGACCACAGCCATGCTTCTCCTGGTAGACTTCCAATAATATATCTGAGAGGGTGTCAGAATATCTTTGGTAGAATTCTGTCCGGATTCTGTCAGAACTCAGAGTTTTTTACATTTTTAGGCGTTTTATAGAGGTCAGTATTTCGTCCTGAGTAACAGGTTCGTCCAATATGGCCCTTTCGTCTTTGTCTAATCAGGGAAGCTTGACCTCCGTCAGGATGGCAGTCCCATGATCTAATAACACGTTACATGCAACATATAGCCTGCTAAGGTAGGTCTGACATACTTCATTAATTGCTACTTGTGTAGATACCTGTTTGCCGGTACCATCCACCAGTACAGTGACCGACCTGCGTTCAGAGACTTGCTTAAAGTCGCGCCAGCAATGCACCTGCTGGGTTACCCTCCGCACGCAGGTGATGGTGATGGGCTCTGTAAACATGCCTGTCCAAGCGTTGTCATTCATCAAGTAGATTTTGTCGGGTTTGTTGTCATTCCTCAACTCACTGTGGCTGCATAGGAAGACATTGTTCAAGTTCACGGAGTTCATTTTTATGGTTGGAGATATCATTCTCAAGGTGGTGTCTACTGTAAGTGTGTGTGTTGGGCATGTAACATAAGTTATTCTTTAGGGTAGGGTTCCTATATCACCAGGGGTCCTATAAGTGCAGTTCCCTTATACTGTCTACCAGTTACCCCGTCAAGTGTGGTTTTGTATGTGCTTGTGGCGGATCATGGTCTAGTGTGCCGTCTAAAACACAGTTGCAGTCTCTTGCAAATATGACATTTGCCAACAGGTATGGGGAGGCAGCCCAGACCACATCCCCAAAAAAGGTCTGGCTGTACACACTGGGGGCAAATACATTAATTTTGCACAATTCTCGGCCGTCCAGGATTCCAAACAACAACACATACCATGTAACATGTCCATCAGGATCTAGTATGTGGCCTTTATACTGAAACAGAACCCCAGGGGCCACACATACCAGGACCCCACTAGCAAAGCCTGAATAAGAGGTTGCATAAAGTTTACCTCTCCAGCGTTTTTGGAGACTCAGAGTACAGGACCCCCAAGTATGGGTCTCCTGCTGCAAGGCAATCAATACATGATCGCATCTAAGAAAGGCAAAGACACACCAGTGTTTCTCTAACTGTGTCAAACCCCTATTTCAAAATAGTAGTGTGTAAGAGTCAGCCAAAGTACATTCTAGCAGGTGTAAGCCCATCCCCTCTTATCCACCCCCCAGGGGCTGTCTTATATAGCAAGGTTGAGAAAAGTGTATTTTCAAGATTCAGAAGGAGCAGTAAACATCCCCATTCAACCATTGAACTAAGAGCCTAAAAACTATTCCCTACGCACCCCCCCTCCCTCGGGCAGGGACTCCACCGCTCCCTGTGTCAACCACAACAGGCTAAAAGCCCCACTACCCAAATAGTAGAAAAATCCCAGGTAGCCAATTATACAAACAACTCTGTGTAACATTAAGCTTCGTCAGAGGTCATCACAACACTTTACCACGAGGCCATTGCCTCCAGCGGCCGCAACTCCACATGACCTCCTGTAGGGTTATGGGGCCAGCTAGCCCCATATAACAAATTAGAATACGTAACAGTTTTCATCAGAATATTTTAACCTTCACATGTAACCTTCCATCATCTGATCGGCCTAGGCCACCTGAGCACTTATATAAGAACAGTACCAGCACAAATACAAAGGCCCTTGCACTTAGTGGTGTCATATTGAGCCATCAGCTCTGGTATCTATATCGAAATCAGGATGGCTCCGCTGTTCTCCAAAAGTGTTCTGCCCATGCGTGTCATCTGCTGCAGTGGTGAGAGTTTAATCAGATTGCACATTCAAAGCTTTTCTGGTTTTGCCATCTTGAATTATATCTCCTCTGATGTTCATGTCTCCCAGTGTCTGAAAGGCGCCTAGGTCCCAACTGGGCCGATACTGCATCCCCCTTATCACTAGCTTCCTGTGGGCTTGAAAAAAAAAGGACCTTATGGTCATGGATCACTCTGAGTTTTTTCGGGAAAACCAAGCTATAATGCAAGCTCAGATCCCGCATCCTTTTCTTCACATCCATAAAGGATTTCCTTTGATTCTGAATCTTCTGAGTATAGTCCGGGAAGACAAGTATTGTGTGCCCCTCAAACTGTGGTTGCCCATTGTTCAGCACCTGCCGCAGGATGACGTCATGATCCTTATAATGAAAGAAGCAGCAATAATCACACCCGGAAGCATACCAGGGTGTGGAGGGGGCACCAGGACCCTGTGAGCTCTTTCCACCTTAAAGAAGGGTGAGCTTTCCCCCAAGGGAACCATAGATTCAAACCAGTTCTCCAGGAATTGTTCTGCATGTCGCCCCTCTGTCCCCTCCGGGAATCCCACACAGTGTACATTGTTTCTGTGGGATCTGCCCTCCACATCCTCCACACAATCCTCAAGCCTCATGGTGAGTCTCTGGAGGGAGGAGACAGTATCCTTCAGAGTTGTCACCTCATGGTGGAATCTCCCAATATTATGCTCTGCCTCTGCAACTCTGTCCACCACCTCATGCAGTTCTGCATGCAGGAGGGTTACATCCACTGACAAAGTGTCTATCTTAGTGGCCAGTTCCTTGCACATGCCTCAAATTTCTTTTAAGATGTCTGACATGGGGGCTCTGGGGTCTCATGTTCATTAACAGTGCTGCGAGGAACTTCGAAGGAGCCAGTGACCACCATATGTCTGTCATGGGTGACCTGCGTATAACTGACAATCTTGTTGGTCTGCGACTGATGCCCCCCTTTGTCTTTCCCCATATTGAACGTGTCATTCCACTGTCACGTATGGACTGTCGAGTATGGCACTATTCAATCACACACCCTGAAGTCGACTTAGTGAGGCACTCGTCAGAGTCCAGCCAACCAGGAGCACAACCGCATCCTGAGAAAGGGAAGGGGAATCAGGATTAACCCACTATCTCAAGCCAGACCAAGGTTAAGTTGTTGAGTCAAGAAACAATGCCCGGGCACAGCCCCCAGCTCGATGTTACTTAATACAAATGAGGCATGCCCCTATCTTCAACCACAGAGATAACCATAAAGCAAAGGCAGTATTTCTTTAGATATTGCCTCAAAGCACTAAGGGCCAGATGTATCAATCTTTACAATAGCATATACCTAATTGTGATTTTTAGCCAATCGCAATTCAGTAATCGCTATTGGAATGTATGAAACTCCAGGAGTTTCTTACTGTGATTCTCAAGGGCTTGCAAATGGACCTACCTCATCAATATTCATGAGGTAGGTCGCAATTTGCGAGCCATTGCAAATGGCTACAATCACAGGGATGGTGGCCTGCTGGGCTCAGCAGACCACCATGTCTGCGATTGCTGTTCAATAAAGCAATCTTTTTTTTTTTTTAATGCAGCCCATTTTCCTTAAAGGAAAACGGGATGCGTTTAAAAATGAAAAATGAAAAGTTTCCTTTTCATTTTTTAACAGTTCTCTTAAAAAACATGTTTGCATGCATTCACAAAGGGGTTATCACTTACTTGAAGTAGGTGGTAACTGCGATTGTTTTGCGACTGTATTCACGATCACAAAACAATCATACTTACCTCTGCGATTCAGTATTGGAATCTTGACACACACCTCCCTAATACTGAATCGGTATGTAGTCGCAAATCCAATTTACGATTCGGTAACAAGTCACCAAATCGCAAAGTGGACTTGTCACATACCAAAATGCATTTTTGCTCACTGAAACCTCTCTCCAAGATAGCCACCCTATGGGTCGTCAGCACCTGTAACAAAGGGAGGCAGTCGTTACCAAATCCTGGATTTGCCACTCTCCTCCAAAACACAGCCACATGCCAACACCGCAGTAGGTCCACTTCCCTCAGCACCCTAGTTAATCAGGGCACCAGCGGTTCTGCAGCACTGATTGTGCCACCCAGATAAGTAGCCCTGTAAACCCTGCTCAGACCTGCCACTGCAATGTCTGTGTGCGCAGTTTTAAACTGCCAATTTGACCTGGCAAGGGTACCCACTTGCCAGACCCAAATCTTCCCTTTTGGTACACGTAAGGCACCCCTAAGGTAGGACCTAGGTAGCCCCATGGTCAGGGTGCAGTGTATTTAAAAGGTAGGACATGTACTTGTATATTTTGCCTGTCCTAACAGTGAAATACTACCAAATTCGGGTTTCACTGTTGCAAGGCCTATCTCTCTCATAGGTTAACATAGGAATTGCCTTAAATGAACCTTAAAGCGCAGATTCCATTTGGGGGCTGATAGAAATTTGGAGTTTGGGGTCTCTGAACTCACAATTTAAAAACACATCTTTTAGTGAAGTTGGTTTTTAGATTGTGGGGGTTATTCTAACTTTGGAGGAGGTGTTAATCCGTCCCAAAAGTGACGGAAAAGTGACGGATATACCACCAGCCGTATTACGAGTCCATTATATCCTATGGAACTCGTAATACGGCTGGTGGTATATCCGTCACTTTACCGTCACTTTTGGGACGGATTAACACTCCTCCAAAGTTAGAATAACCCCCTATGTGTTTGAAAATGCCACTTTTAAAAAGTAAAAAGAACAGATGATGGATGGAATGCTGAACAATGCAGACATTCACCCCCAGTCACAAAGATCTGGGTTAAATCCATTGTTTTTTAGCCCACCACTCCACCCCAGTTTGGACCCAGGATGCTAATCATTCTTGACCCTGTCCCTCATGGGGACAGTCCAGACTGAACTGCCAAGCCAGGTCCTCCCTGGTCCAGAAACAAGCATTCTAGGACCGGTTTCAGGATATCACCCTTCATCAGCTAGGCTAGCTTGAATCCAGTGGTGCAGTGAGCACGGGACCCACGTCTGGGCATATCCTTCCCACTTGGGGCAACAAATGCAAAAAGAACAGATGATGGACAGAATGCTGAACAATGCAGACATTTACCCCCAGTCACAAAGATCTGGGCTTAATCCATAATTTTTTTGGTCACCACACCACTCCAGTTTGGACCCAGCCATATGCAAATCATTGCATTGTTATGCCCACAGATTCAAACTAGCCTGGCTGACAAAGGGCAATATCCTGAAACTGGACCCAGGATGCTTGTTTTTGGTCCACAGAGAACCTGACCTGGCAGTTTGTGCTGGACTGTTCCCAGGAGGAACAGGGTCAAGACTGATTTGCATATGGCTGGGTCCAAACTGGAATGGCATGGCAAGCAAAAAAACTGATGGACTAAACCCAGATCTGTGACTGGGGGTGAATGTTTGATTTGCTCTGCAGTCCGTCCATCTTCTGTTGTTTTGCACTTTTAGAAAGTGAGCATTTTCAGTAACTCTGCCTGTTTGTGGATTCCCCATCTGGGTCAGTTTTATAGTTGGGCTGTTCACACCTCTCCTCTAGACAGTAACACAAAGGGAGCTGGGGTGTAGCCTGCATGTCCTGATGAGCCATCCGGGCTGGAGCGGAAGGAGGAGTGGTCACTTACACCTGAAAGGATTGTGCCTGCCCTCACACGATTCAATCTCCAGCCCCCTGGTGTGTGTCTGGAGTCTGGCCTGGACAAGGAAGGAGCTTGCAAACACTTGAGACTTTGCTATAAAGTTTGTCAATTTCAAAGGCAGAAATGGGTATCAGAAGAAGACCCAAAACCCCAGACTTTGAGAATCTTTCTGTAATCAAGAGGAACCTCTGCCAAGGAGAAGAGCTGAAGAGCTGGAGGAGAAGTACTGTCCCTTTGCTGTGTTGCTTTGCTGGACTGGCCTGCAGTTGCTGCTTCTACCTGAAAGGAGTGCAAAGGGTGAACTTTTCTGTGTGTCCTGCTTGAGAAAGTTCTCCAAGGGCTTGGATTAGAGCTTGCCTCCTGTTGGAAGTCTCAGGGACACCAAAGACTTCAGTTTCCTCGACCTGCAGTACTGGGAAATGTGTGTTTTGTGCTGTTCAAGAGGAGACACCACCACAACGCCGCCAACGATGCCGCTTGCCTGCACCGTGACGCCGCACAGAGTCGCATTGCCTCGCTTCGCACCGCGACCCTGGTCTCACCGCCGACAACATCAAATGACTTCACCGCACTGCGACCTGTGGGCCCCACACTCCGGCATCGCCTGCTCACACCACAGCCTCGCCATCCCTGATGATGCTGTTCCTGGTGACACTGGTGCCACTGCCTGCATCGTGGCCTGTGGACACCGCTCGTGCGGGTCACAAAGCACCGTTCCATCCCGCATCGCAAGCTTTGGCCTACCAATGACAGTGCTTCAGCAACAACGATGACACTGCCTGCACCGTGACCTGGTGATACCACACATTGCATCGTCCCGCTTCGCACCGCAGCCCCGACGCCATCCACGCCAGCATTCCTGACTTCATCAGCCTGGTGTTCGATCTGCAATGCGTGTGACTTCAAGGGCCTGACGACCCCCGCACTGACTTCGAAACCGACAACGCAACATCAGCCATGCCGCTCTTCTGACCTCACCGCAAGGATCATGACACCCTGCAATTCCAAAGTTACTATTTTGCGGGTCTTTCCGACACCGTAGCTGGCATGCGATGCCGCAGCTGGCCTGAACTGTTGGTTTTGTTGATCACAATGACGTGATAGCCCCAGGTGGAGCTATCAACTTCAAGGAACTGTATTTTTGAGTAAATCTTGCAGAATCCATATATCTATTACTGTATGGTGGATTTTTATTGTATTTGGTCTCGTCTTATATAGATAAATATTGCCTATTTCTCTAAAACTGGTGTGGTGTCCTTTTGTAGTGTTTTCATTTATTACTGTGTGTTATGTGCCAATGCTTTACACATTGCTTCTGAGATAAGCCTGACTGCTCGTGCCAAGCTACCAAGGTGGTGAGCAGGGGTTATCTGAGTGGGTATCTCCCTTATCCTGACTAGAGTGAGGGTCCCTACTTGGACAGGGTGCAAACCGACTGCCATCAAGAGACCCCATTTCTGAGAGTGTCCATCTCAGGGCCCTCACGCCTCTAGGGCCTCCAGGCAATCAGCGGTCCACAGGCAGGAGTAGCCGTCTTTTCTTGGCTCCGTTTAGGCAGGGGTGCACCATGCTGAGGCCACATAATCAGAGCAGGTAGCACCACCAGGCCACGGTCCTGGGCTTGCCCGTCCCGTATTATCTTCCTGAAGGTGGTAGTCACCGAATCTGCCAGCACCAACTATGCCTTGGTTTCACATGCGACCTGTGTGCCACAGACAAAAGGGACAGGATGGTTGAAATGTAGACAGAATTTTTTTGTGGGGCCGGCTGGAGCCCGTGCAAGCACATCTACTCGGCCATTTTGTTGGCCACACCCCTTGACTGCCTTTTTATGGGCTTTCATAGCTAGCCAAATTTTTCATGCTGACATGTGGGATCAAGTTGGGTATTAATGGCCTTCATTTCAGTTACCATTGCTCGACATTGAAGCTTTAGTGATTTTGAGTACCATTTTCTGTTTTTCCTTGGTTGGCATTGCTCAAGTTCTGCTTGGCCCCATGATTAGCCTTCTCCATTGGTTTCCATTCATAGTCATCGGCTAATAGCTCAATGCTATACGTCTCCTCTAGCATATATGATAGGATTATTCCCCATTCAGCAAAAACTCCATGTTTTTGAGAGCACCAGTTCTGCAATTGCAGCTAAAGACAAGATTACCAACGTAGCCCAATTGGGGGTTCCCTGATTTGAATTCAACTGCCTCAGTGGATGAGGAAGAGAGATGGCTCAGATCTTTCTGTGTGGCTAAAAGTCTCAAAATGTTACGTCTATTTAGGATGTCACTGCTGCTCTGGGTTTCATATTGAGGTTGAAACACAAGCTTGGTTTTTCTCCTTGTGTTTTTTACCTCATTTGTGTGGAATCTAGAGAGGACTGTATGAAATGGAGGCTTGTCTTCTGATAGACTTAATATTTGAAAACCTATTTCATGAGCTTGAGATGGACCATTGAGCGAGAACACTTGAGGTATGTTCATGCTGTAATGATGGTCAAGCTGGTTCTCAGTTGGCATCTGACAGTTTACCGGTAACATCTGATAGTTCCCAGCAGCTGGTTCTTTCCTATTCACTCTTAACATCTGGTGACTTCCAGATCTGGTTTGCTCCTTGTCCATTATTTGTAGAGGAGTGGGTGTTTCACACTTTCAAGTGAATGAGATTGTAGCCTTTTGTGATCTGGAGAAGCCATTGTGTTACAAATAAAGTGATTTACTGCTTGTGTTTGTCCATGGCAATGTTCTATGAGTGCCTTCTCTTGGGCCTTTGAGAGGTTTGTGGTTTCCTGTGCTTCATTGTCAGCAGAAGCTCCTTTTGTTTGTTTAAAAACTTAGAAACACTTGGCAGTAGTTCTCTTTGTTTCACAGATTTTGCATTTTGTTCTTTCTTCTTGTTGTGTTTTCTTAATATTTTCCATTTACTCCTCGTGGAAGTGGAAACTTTCATAGGAATTTGATGAAGGAATTTTGTTGCAGAAGCTAAAAGTTTAAGAAAATGATAATGTTTTTATATCAGATGCAGGCTCACTGAAGTTGGGCAATTCGTTCCCATTGTTTTCTACATGGTCCTGGCTTTTGTGTCATTCTGCTATCACACACAATGTCAATTTGGGAGGTCAATTAGGTTTGGTTAAAGAGAGTTTTGTTGTATTGATCCTAAGGGGTCTGGACAATGAGGCGCTCCAAAGTGAGTGTCCATTGTAGAGGGGAGAAAAAGCACCCTAATAAAT
Source organism: Pleurodeles waltl (assembly GCF_031143425.1). Taxonomy (NCBI): domain Eukaryota; kingdom Metazoa; phylum Chordata; class Amphibia; order Caudata; family Salamandridae; genus Pleurodeles; species Pleurodeles waltl. Next base: position 252,619,931 of record NC_090443.1, read on the forward strand.
TTAGCTTCTTCAATCATAGAAAACGCAATAGCAGGAAATTCCTGTCGTTTTTCCACAATAGGACTACATGTGTATTTTAAAGTCAGTCTCTGTTTATGGTAGAGAGAGGTTTGTTAGACTCACTAAGCAATTCAAGTGCAGGATCTCAAAGTGTGATTCTATAGCAGCAGTATATTGTGCCAGAGACTCGACCAGAGAGAGTTGTATATCACAATTATTCAATTGAAACTCAAACCCTTTTGATGTAGTATTCAATGTTTAAAACTAATGAAACCAAACATTTTGTTTCAAGAACCTTCTATGCTTGCAGGATGGTTGCATATCATCCACTGAGTTCCGTGCTATAAAATGGTTCCAGTACTCAGTCTCACTGTCCTCTTTTAGCCACTAAAATAAGCAATCTCCCAAAGATGTTTCCTTCCCTGGTTAAACTGAACATTTGATGCACTAGAAGGCAGCAGCATGACAAAAAATGATTGGGGGTTTTCACTTGTAGACTCAGTTAATGAAGGAACAAGGGAAATACACTCTCCGCAGGGGAGAGGGGAAGAATCAATTCTGCTGCCATCAAGGCCTCCTTATTTTTTGGAGACCAGGCCCTGGTTTTTATTGATGGAAATATCAAAGGTGATTTTGGTCTAGATGTAAGGGGATAAAGAATGTGGAGAAATTTGTGGAGGGGTGAGAGGTGATTGTGATAAGCTGAGGTGATAGAATTGACAACATAGATGTGATAGCAATGAATGAGTTGAATTATTGGTCGACAGATTTAAATAGATTATCTTTTCTTTGTTTTTTTTGGACAAATTTGGAAGCTACCACACTAAGTAACAAGAGCAAAGAAAGAAATGCCTGTGTTTGTTTTTAATAGACGTATGACCATTGTGAATTGATAGCATGGTGGGTGGGACAAGATGTGAGAAAATGAGTGAGTGAAGAGGTTACGCAGAGGAGAGCTATTAGTGTGAGAATGAAAGGGCTGATAGTTAATGGGCTAAAGGATCAGAATGAGTGCACGATTGGTCAGCAGATTTGGGTGTGGCAATTAGCTGTTATGTTGATGCCATGGTGAAGTTCAAGAGCGGAGCAATATGAGATCCAGGAGTGATGGGCTATCAGGTTTCAAGTGGTTTTTGAGTAGTGTAGCAAGGATATCTCCAATGGCAGTTACCTTGGATGAAAAGTAGGGTGTAGACGTTTTCTGATAGTGTGAATTGTGTGATTGATAAACATGGAGGGGAGAGTCACTCTTTGGTGGTACATGTGAGCCATTATGGCTCGGGGTCAAAGTGAAGTAGTATGATTTTAGAGGTAATCTGAGTAGGCATTGTTTGTAAGTCCCAGAATTTAAAAGAAAATCTTAGTCGAAGTTCAGGATAGCTCGCATGATGCAGTAAGTATGAGGGGAAAGTCTGGACATTGTTTACTTTTGGAAATAGGGGTGAAAGTGATGTAAAGGGCAGTAGGGTTATTGATCAGATTAGTGTAATAGCATACTTAGAGTTAGAAGTGATGGGAAAGTGAGATAATGTGGAAGATATTACTATTAGAACCAGGGAATTCACCTGGTTGTTTTTAGGTGTACTGATTGCATTGATCAGTACATGATTTGATAGCAGCTAGAATAACAAGGACTTTGAGATTTGTTGTTGCGATCTAAGAGCCCGATTACGAGTGTGGTGGTTCATTGACCAATTGTGGTGGTGGCAGTCTGACTGTTGGCGGGTTAGCGGTTGGACCACCGTATTACGATGCATGCAGTTCCATAGTGGAAAGACAACTGCGGTCCCACCGGCACCACCAGGCAGTGCAAACTGCTGCAGTGTCAAGATAGGCCAAGGAGGCTGTCAGAACCAGTGATTCTGCTGGACACAGTATGATGTTGCCTTCTGCCAACGTGACTGTGGAAATCAAACCACCACTTCCCATCTGGTGGAAACCGAGACAAAAAAGTAAGGAACTCACCTGCAGGCAGCATCACACATACAGTGTCGCCATAGAGCCAATCACACACGTCCTGCCACTGCTCATAGATAGAGCACAAATTTTACAACGCCATGGATGCAACTGACAATAAGAACACACACCTACTCGTGTACTGAAACTCACCAACAGATCGAGGTGCCGCAATCCACTTAGTTTGTAAGTTACTCTAGGTGGAGCAAGTACACTTGTCATTGAGCTCCGTGTTGGAGTCATACCCAGCAAATGACCCAATTCACAGCCACATGACACCCCTTTGGGCAGGTCACTGACACTGCACTGCCACACTCCACAAAAACACATATCTGCTCATCACAGTTTCAGGGGCATTAAAGTGTACAGAACATTGATTACGGTACATGAGGACCACATACTATATTTTTTAAATGTGGTTTTTAGGAATAATGCTTTTTGCCTTGAGCGTGTAAACTTTAGAAACTTTCAAAAATGTCAATTCAATGAAGTTAATATTTTATATATTTTAAGTGTAATTTTTGAATCCCGAATTATTGTTTATGTTCACGATTCTTCTTGATGCGTGGGAGGGAGAATGAAAGGGTAGGAAAGAACTTTTCCATCTTTTAAAGTGGATAGCTTTGTCGCCTCCCACCTGTTTTTTTTTTCAGATCTCAGCCTGCCTATTTAATGGTGGTCACAGTGAGGATGAGCAGCAGGCGCATTGCTGGCACACCGAAGGCGCATCTACGGCAAGCCCGTCTGCACCTGTTCATACCCGAACGGGCTCAGGGGACAGGGATGCTGCACCCTCTACATCAGGTACTCCACTTACTCTTCCTACACCTTGCTTGGGTTATGTCCAGGGAGAGGAAAGAGAATGTGGTCACTGTTCATTTCACTTTACCACTATAGAATTGCCTCCCTCTACTCTAACTATGGCAACTGGGGTTTCAAGTGGGAACTCCACGAACATTTCTATTGGGAAAGGGAGCTCTTTGGAATCTTCTTAGCTTAAATTGTCGGTCCCTGGGAAAAACCAACAAGATTTATTTGATTTTTTAATAGATCATAACCCTGACACTATGGCCCTCATTCTGACCCTGGCGGTCGGTGATGAAGCGGCGGCCAAGCCGCCAACAGGCCGGCGGTCTAAAATATGCAATTCTGACCCTGGCGGGAACCGCCAACACAGCCCGCCGTATTAACACTCCGCCCGCCACGGCGGTACAAACAAACAGCGCGGCGGTCCCCGCCAACAGCCAGGCGGCAGACAAAGTACCGCCCACCCTATCACGACCCACCAATCCGCCACCTTTTCCGGGGCGGGAGCACCGCCGATAAGAACACGGCGGAAACAGACTACGAACGGGAAAACGCTCACCTCTACGCACTCCACGCGAGATTCCGGCAGTATGGAACCAGAGTTGCAGGTCATCCCCGCACTCCTATACCTGCTCATATACCAGGAGCACGCCCGGCGGCGCGGAAGACATCGGTGAGTACTGCACCTACGACACAGGGGAGGGAAAAGATTACCGGCACACACCCACCCACCCACACCCACTACAACACACACATCAATGCATTCCCACAGATCACTGTCACAACCCACAAACCCCCCCCCTCCGAAATAATGCAAAGACCAAAAGAAGAGATCATAAACGGGCAGATATATTGAAATATGTACACCAGTAATCCCAATAAATAAATAAACTATGTACAAAATATACACAGCTACTAAATGTAGTCCAACCACTGTCCGTGGATCACAGGGGTCCTGTGCAAAGGGGCAAGGCCCAGTCCCACGACAAGAACTCCACGGAGAGAACACTGCAGGGGCATCAGAAAGAAAATAGGACAGGCACCTCAGGGGGAAGGGAAGGGGGGGCACCTCAGCCACTTGAGTACACGACGCCAGATCCACAAGGGGACTCCATGACCACTGGGCCATCCTGGGGAGTGCTAAGCCACAGTCCATACAGTCCATACACCGGCCATCCTGGGGAGTGCTAAGCCACAGTCCATACAGTCCATACAGTGGGTGGCCTGCCCACTGGGCCATCCTGGGGAGAGCAAAGCCACAGTCCATACAGTCCATACAGTGGGTGGCCTGCCCACTGGGCCATCCTGGGGAGAGCAAAGCCACAGTCCAAACAGTCCATACAGTGGGTGGCCTGCCCACTGGGCCATCCTGGGGAGAGCAAAGCCACAGTCCATACAGTCCATACAGTGGGTGGCCTGCCCACTGGGCCATCCTGGGGAGAGCAAAGCCACAGTCCATACAGTCCATACAGTGGGTGGCCTGCCCACTGGGCCATCCTGGGGAGAGCAAAGCCACAGTCCATACAGTCCATACAGTGGGTGGCCTGCCCACTGGGCCATCCTGGGGAGAGCAAAGCCACAGTCCAAACAGTCCATACAGTGGGTGGCCTGCCCACTGGGCCATTCTGGGGAGTGCAAAGCCACAGTCCATACAGTCCATACAGTGGGTGGCCTGCCCACTGGGCCATCCTGGGGAGTGCAAAGCCACGGTCCATACAGTCCATAACAGACCCAACTGCCACTGGAGGAGGCAAGTTGGCCAGAGGACATCCTGCAGCCCTGCCCGAGATAGATCCTGCCCTGCCACGTCTGCCAAAGGGCCAGCGGTTCTTGCCTTGAAGGGCCCAGTTCAGCGGTTCTTGAGACGGCGGGGCCCAGTTAAGCGCTCCTTGCCTTGAAGGGCCCAGTTCAGCGGTTCTTGAGACGGCGGGGCCCAGCGGAGCGGTGCTTGAGACGGCGGGGCCCAGTTCAGCGGTTCTGGAGACGGCGGGGCCCAGTTCAGCGCTCCTTGCCTTGAAGGGCCCAGTTCAGCGGTTCTTGAGACGGCGGGGCCCAGCGGAGCGGTGCGTGAGACGGCGGGGCCCAGTTCAGCGGTTCTGGAGACGGCGGGGCCCAGTTCAGCGCTCCTTGCCTTGAAGGGCCCAGTTCAGCGGTTCTTGAGACGGCGGGGCCCAGTTCAGCGCTCCTTGCCTTGAAGGGCCCAGTTCAGCGGTTCTTGAGACGGCGGGGCCCAGCGGAGCGGTGCGTGAGACGGCGGGGCCCAGTTCAGCGGTTCTGGAGACGGCGGGGCCCAGTTCAGCGCTCCTTGCCTTTAAGGGCCCAGTTCAGCGGTTCTTGAGACGGCGGGGCCCAGCGGAGCGGTGCGTGAGACGGCGGGGCCCAGTTCAGCGGTTCTGGAGACGGCGGGCCCAGTTCAGCGCTCCTTGCCTTGAAGGGCCCAGTTCAGCGGTTCTTGAGACGGCGGGGCCCAGTTAAGCGCTCCTTGCCTTGAAGGGCCCAGTTCAGCGGTTCTTGAGACGGCGGGGCCCAGCGGAGCGGTGCTTGAGACGGCGGGGCCCAGTTCAGCGGTTCTGGAGACGGCGGGGCCCAGTTCAGCGCTCCTTGCCTTGAAGGGCCCAGTTCAGCGGTTCTTGAGACGGCGGGGCCCAGCGGAGCGGTGCGTGAGACGGCGGGGCCCAGTTCAGCGGTTCTGGAGACAGCGGGGCCCAGTTCAGCGCTCCTTGCCTTGAAGGGCCCAGTTCAGCGGTTCTTGAGACGGCGGGGCCCAGCGGAGCGGTGCGTGAGACGGCGGGGCCCAGTTCAGCGGTTCTGGAGACGGCGGGGCCCAGTCCAGCGCTCCTTGCCTTGAAGGGCCCAGTTCAGCGGTTCTTGAGACGGCGGGGCCCAGTTCAGCGGTTCTGGAGACGGCGGGGCCCAGTTCAGCGGTTCTGGAGACGGCGGCCGGTCTATGGCCAACTGCTCATTGCCTGGTGGTGCCCTCCTGGGCAGCGGGGATGGTGCTCCTTCAATGCCCACCTGGGCTGTGGGTGGTGGGGCCCTCCTGGCCAGCTGGGCTGGGTCCTCCCTGGGCAGCGGCTATGGGGGTGGTGGGCTCTCCCGGGGCAGCTGTGCCGGTTCCTCCCGGGGCAGCGGCTATGGGGGTTGTGGGCTCCTCCTGGGCAGCAGGCCTGCTGCCTGACCTCTCCGACTTGCTGCCCTTGCCCTCCTTAGTCGTGGGCCTGTGGCCCTTTCCTCCCTTTGGAGCTGTGGCTGGTGACTGTCTCTGGGTGGTGTCCGGGGGGGATGTAGAAGGCGGGCTCCTGCGGCGCCCCTTCCGCCTTCTGCTCCTCTTCCCAGGGGGTGGGCTGGCTGTCCCCTTGCTGCTGGGCGAAGATCCAGACATGCGGGCTGGCGGGCTCCAATACCCCTGCTCCCTTGTCAAGGGGGCTGCAGGGCTGGTGGTGGCTGAGGTGCTCTTCTTACCCCGACGAGAAGGAGGGGGGGGCTCAGGGTCAGGAAAGAAGTTAGTAGTGGCGAGGAAGAGTTTCTTGGGACAATGGAGAGTGGGAGGTACAGTGGGAATGGGAGTGGAGGGAGAGGATGTGGTTGTAGGTGAGTCACGTTTGCTGTCTTTGGGTGCAGGTGCAGGAGGGATAGGCTGTCGTGAGGTGGATGGCTGTTGGGTGGGTGGGTGGCTGCGTTTGTGTGGTGTGGAAGAGGGGGTGACAGACACAGTGGGAGAGGACACAGGGGACGTGTAAATGGCAGTGGGGGTGGTGACTGCACGTGTGCGGACTGGAGTGGAGGGTGTGCTGGTGATGGAAACACTGGCTGATGGTGAGGTGAATGGAGGTGTGAGTGTAGACGTCACAGGGAGGGAGGAGGGAGACGAGGAGGTGGGGGTCACAGAGGTGGTAGTGACTGTTGGCATGTCTGCATCGGAATGTTGCGTGTGTGAATGTCTGCGTGATCTGTGGTGCTTATGTTTGGATGAGCTTCTCTTGGGTGTTGTGGTGTGTGCAGGCTGGTCTGATGGTGTGGGTGGGACAGGCAGAGGAACAGGAGACTGGGAGGAGGGAGTTAGTAGAGGGAGGCAGGAGACAGGGACAATGGCTGCCGTCAGTGCTGAGGCCAGGGCCTGGAACGATCGCTGATGGGCAGCCTGACCCGAATGAATGCCCTCCAGGTACGCATTGCTGCGATGAACCTCCCTCTCCACCCCCTGGATGGCATTCAAAAGGGTAGTCTGCCCAACAATGAGCGTTCGGAGGAGGTCAATGACCTCCTCACTGAGGGCAGCGGGGGTAACAGGGGCAGGGCCTGAGGTGCCTGGGGCGAAGGAGATGCCCGGCTTCCTGGCAGAGCGGGCACGGGGCGAACGCTGAGGGGCTGCTGGGAGGGCGGAGATGGTGCGCTGGGTGGCGGCTGTACCTGTAATGGCGGGGGGCACGGATGGTGCCACCCCCGCAAGGGAGCCCCCTTCCGAGGACGTGTCCGTGTCGCTGCAGGGTCCAGTCGTCCCCGTCGTGGAGCTCCCCTCGCCCTCCGTCTCACTGGTCCAGTCTGACTCTGTGGCATGGCCCTCCTGGGCCATGTGAGATGCAGCTCCCTCCTGCCCCGATGCCACTTCTCCTCCGCCTGATGATGCTGATGCACACAAGCACAGAAAGACAAACAAAAAGGGGGGGGGGGGAGAGAGAAATAAAGGGATATTGAGTACATGGATCTCCGGTACAGTTAGCGGACATGACAGACACAGATGCCCCCTGCACTAAGTTGCGCACTTGGGGTCCGCTACGCATTCCGTGGAACATGCCCTACACGCCTAGAGTTGACAACTGCACCCATGGATGACACGGCCCAGGGATGGCTGTACTGACAAACTACTGAGGGTGGTGGCTGGGGACACAGGGGCTTACGGGGGTGCCCAGCCTACAGATATCGCCCTGGCCTAGGGGGACCCCCAGCCCTCCTCCCCCACCCAGACACCTCCACTGCGCGACAACAGAGTAGATAATGCTTGTACTCACCCCCTTGTGTCTGCTGTGCTGCCCTCACGCGCCCATCCAAATCAGGGTAGGCCACCGCCAGGATCCGGAACATCAGGGGGCTCAGTTGACGGCAGGCACCCCGCCTACGTTGGGAGGCCATCCCCAGCAGAGACTCGGCGGTCTTCTTGGTCCCGCGGCGGATGTCCTCCCACCTCTTGCGGCAGTGGGTGCCCCGTCGATGGTGGACCCCCAGGGTCCGGACTTCCTTGGCGATGGCACGCCAAATCCCGATCTTCTCATGGGCGCGGACCTATGTGACACGTACAGGGAGGGAGAAATACCACGTTCAAGTTTGTCAGCATTTTCCTTGCCAGTGGCCCAACATGCCCTCCATCCCCGCCAGGCCCCCCGCCATGCCCAACATGCCCCCCATCCCCGCCAGGCCCCCCGCCATGCCCAACATGCCCCCCATCCCCGCCAGGCCCCCCGCCATGCCCAACATGCCCCCTATCCCCGCCAGGCCCCCCGCCATGCCCCCCGCCATGCCCAACATGCCCCCCATCCCCGCCAGGCCCCCCGCCATGCCCAACATGCCCCCCATCCCCGCCAGGCCCCCCGCCATGCCCAACATGCCCCCCATCCCCGCCAGGCCCCCCGCCAGGCCCAACATGCCCCCCATCCCCGCCAGGCCCCCCGCCATGCCCAACATGCCCCCCATCCCCGCCAGGCCCCCCGCCAGGCCCAACATGCCCCCCATCCCCGCCAGGCCCCCCGCCAGACCCAACATGCCCCCCATCCCCGCCAGGCCCCCCGCCATGCCCCCCGCCAGGCCCAACATGCCCCCCATCCCCGCCAGGCCCCCAAGCCAGCCAGTGGCCCCAAATCCAGATTGAATTAAACTCACTTGTTGGTCTGGAGGACCGTAGAGTAGCGCATACTGGGGGAGGACCCCATCCACAAGTTTCTCCAACTCCTCATCAGTGAAGGCAGGGGCCCTTTCCCCAGGCGCAGCAGCCATTGTCCCTTCCAGACCGAGGTCACAGCAACACTTGCAGTATAGGTCCTCTCCTGTGAAAGTTCAAGTCGCAAGTGGATAAGTAGATAGAAAATGGCGGTCACGTCCGCGGCGGTGCGTACCGCGGCGGTGCGTCCCGCCACCGCCGGCGCCCTTCGCCATTGGCTCCTGAAACCCATAGGCTTCAATGTTAACCAATGCGGCTTCGCGCCGCGGTCTTCGCCCGCCGCCCGCCGCGGTGTGCCACGCCAGCGCATTGACCTCACATCCCATTGTCACACTTCACAGGTCAGGCAGCCGCCATTTCCAGGGCCCACATGGCTCAATTTCAACTGCGTCACACAGGCCTAGGCCTTGCATAGCCACTCAGACACGCCATTCACTGCATAGAGAATCGTTTACTGTGCTAGCTGTGAGTACGTACCTGTGGGTTGCTTGACTGTGTGCTCCATGTTGTCCTTCCTAGGCACCGTCCGCTGGGTTGGGCGAGGAGACGGATGAATCCTCCCGTGTACCGACCGCTGGTGGACCTGTCGACAATGGAAGAACGCCACATTATCCTGACCTACCGTCTTAACCGTGCCACTATCCATGAACTGTGTGCCCAGCTGGAGCCCGACCTGATGTCCCCCATCCGCCAACCCACAGGGATTCCCCCTCTGGTGCAGGTCATGTCAGTACTCCATTTCTTGGCAAGTGGGTCATTTCAGACAACAGTGGGAATTGCTTCTGGGATGTCTCAGCCCATGTTTTCGAAGGTGTTATCCAGAGTGTTGTCTGCCCTGATGAAATCCGTGAGGAGCTACATCATTTTCCCTGAGGTGGGCGAATTGGCTACAGTGAAGGGTGATTTCTACGCCCTTGGACATATTCCCAACGTAATTGGTGCCATTGATGGGACCCATGTGGCTTTGGTTCCCCCAAGAGACAGGGAGCAGGTGTACAGGAACAGAAAAAATTACCATTCAATGAACATCCAGGTGGTGTGTTTGGCTGACCAGTACATCTCGCATGCCAATGCCAAATTCCCAGGGTCAGTGCATGACGCCTACATCCTCAGGAATAGCAGCATCCCTTACGTGATGGAACAGCTACAGAGACACCGTGTATGGCTAGTGGGGGACTCTGGGTACCCCAACCTGTCGTGGCTACTGACCCCAGTAAGGAATCCCCGGACCAGGGCAGAGGAACGGTACAATGAGGCCCATGGGCGTACTAGGAGGGTGATCGAACGCACCTTTGGCCTCCTAAAGGCCAGGTTTAGGTGCCTGCATATGACAGGTGGATCCCTAATGTACTCACCTAAGAAGGTGTGTCACATCATCGTGGCCTGCTGCATGCTTCACAACCTGGCTTTGCGCCGCCAGGTGCCTTTCCTGCAGGAGGATGGTCGAGACGGTGGTGTTGTGGCAGCGGTGGAACCTGAGGAGAGTGACGAGGAGGAAGACGACGGGGCTGAAACAGACAACAGGGACAGAATCATTGAACAGTACTTCCAATAGGACACAGGTAACATTTCAAAGATAATTTAGTAACTGTTAACTACTCTCCTGCATCTCTGCTGCCTGTCTATTTGCCCCAGTGTATGATGACTGAGTTTTGGCTTTTCCCTCCCTATTTCAGATCTGGGGTCCCCACTACGAGTCCTGTGCTTCGTTTCCCCATGGACTACAGCTTTGTGGCAGCTGTTTGTTGACTTCACCATGTACAAGGACATATTTGCACTGTCATGTCAATTACAATATATTGAAATCACAGCCAGACTCCAGATAGTTTTGTGCAAAATTGGTGTTTATTTAAGTGCTCAAAATGGGATGGGTGGTTTCAAGTGGGTGGGGGCTATGGTGAAGGAATGTCCATGGCAGAGTCCAGAGTAACAGTCACACAGGTGCATTGTCCAGAGGCCTGTGGAGAGATGGAGCATGGGCAGTTCAAGGATGGACAGGGTGACAATGTGGGACAGTGGGATGACATCAGGTGGTATCCATTGCTGGCGGGGGTCTTGACATCCTACTCTGTCTTGCGAGATCTCAGGGCCCTCTTGCGGGGTGGTTCTTCTCCTGCAGGAGGTGGGGGTCTGGTGGGCTGCTGCTGTGCGGGGGCCTCCTGTCCACTAGCGCCGGCGGAGGTGGTTGGCTGTTCTTGGTCCAGGCTAGTGTCAGGGGCCCTTGGGTGTTGTTGAGTGTCCGCCCTGGTGTTGACGAGGTCCTGCAGCAGCCCTACCATGGTAACCAGGGTGGTGTTGATGGCTCTGATGTCCTCCCTGTACCCCCGATAGTGTTCCTCCTGCAGTACCTGGATCTCCTGGAACCGGGCCAGTACCGTCGCCATCGTCTCCTGGGAGCGGTTGTATGCTCCCATGATGGTGGTGAGGACCTCGTGGAGAGTGGGTTCCCTGGGCCCGTCCCCCCCCCTGTCGCACAGCTGCCCTCCGAGTTGCCCTGTTTCCCTGGGCCTCTGCCCCCTGGCCGGTGTGCCCACTACCACTGCCCCCAGGTCCCTGTTGTTGTTGGGGTGGTGGGTTATCCTGGGTGCCCTGTAGTGGTAGACACACCGCAGATTGACGCGCCCTGGAGACAGAGGCATGGGCCCGCTGGGTGGGAGCTGTGCTGGTGTTCCCAGAGGGGTTTGGGGCTGTAGTGGCCTGGGCCTGTGTGAGGGGAACCGACTGTCCAGAGGTCCCCGATGGTCCGGGCTGGTCATCGGTGTCCAGGTCGACAGAGCTGCTGTCATCGCTGACGGCCTCTTGGGTGGGGGGTGTGGAGAATTCTGGCCCCTCCGCCGCGGTGTGTTGACGGTCGGGTCCTGCAGGGGTATAGAGGTATGGTTATAGTTTCAATGTGTGGCATATGGGTGTATCTATGGGTTCTCGTGTCCCCAAGTGCTGGCATTCGTGTGTGGGGGCTTTGGTGAGGGTGGCTTGTGGGGGGGATGTGTATATGCATTGGGCATGCTTTGGTGATGGGTGTCCATGCTTAGTGGACGCATGCAGGCCTAGGTTTTGGGATGTGTGGGTTGTGATGGTGAGACATTGGCGGGGAATAGGTGTGCTGGGGGTGGGGGTGAGGATGGTGGTGGGGGTGAGGATGGTGGTGGGGGTGAGGGTGGGGGTGAGGATGGGGGTGGGGGTGAGGGTGGGGTTCGAGGATGGGGGTGAGGGTTGGGGTATGATTTGGCATGCAGGTGGGGGGGAAGCAGTGGTGAAGCTTCAACTTACCAGTATCCATTCCTCCGCCGACTCCTGCGAGGCCGTCAGGATGCAGGATGTTCAAGACTTCCTCCTCCCATGATGTGAATTGTGGGGGTTGAGGTGGGGGTCCTCCGCCAGTCTTCTGCACGGCGATGTTGTGCCTGGATACCATGGAACGCACCTTCCCCCGTAGGTCGTTCCATCGCTTCCTGATGTCTTCCCGATTTCTGGGGTGCTGTCCCACTGCGTTGACCCTGTCGACAATCCTCTGCCATAGCTCCGTCCTCCAGGCAATGCTGGTGTATTGTATCTGTGTGCCGAACAGCTGGGGCTCTACCCGAACGATTTCCTCCACCATGACCCTGAGTTCTTCGTCTGTGAAGCGGGGTTGTCTTTGGGGTGCCATGGGGTGGTGTGTATGATGTGTGGGGTGGAGTATGTGTAGTTAAGTGTGTTGAGTGTGGTGGTGTGTGTTGTTTTGTGTGTGGATAGTGTGTGGGTGATGGTGTTGAGTGGCTGTGGCTGTTAGTTTGTGGATGCTGGTGTCTCGCTCTGGCCTTCTTTCAGAATATTTTTGCGTAGGGGTTTGTGGGTGATGTGGGTGGGTGTTTTATATTGTATTGTGTGTGTGGGAGTGGTGTGTGTATGTGTATCAGGTGTGTGGGATTCAAATCGTCCAATGTGGCTGAGTTTTGTTCGTTTGTGTGTATTCTGACCGCGGCGGTGTGTCCCGCCAATGGAATACCGCGTTTGAATGACCGCCGCTTGGATTCGTGGGTCGTAATGGCATGGGCGTATTTCTGTTGGCGTGGCGGTGGAGGTTTGGTCACCTCCACCTTTCCGCCGCCCGCTGGTCTGGCGGTCGGTTGTGGCTGTCGGATTTTCGGAGGTTTGGCTGCTGCAGGTCAGAATGACCGTGGCGGGTTACCGCGACCGCGGCGGGATTATGGAGGATTTCTGACCGGCGGTAGGCGCCTTTTACCGCCGAGGTCAGAATGACCACCTATGTTCCTTACGGAGACTTTGCTAAATGAAGCCTCTGCCCTGGACATTGTAGCAGCACTACCGCCTGTATACTGTTATTTGCATTTTGACCGGAAGATCAAAAAAGGGGGTGGCATTGCAATCTTAACAAGGGACGAGTTCCCTTGCAAAACAAAGAAGCTTGAGATCTCAGACTGTGAAGCTTTGTGATTTTCCATATTGCTGACCAAGAAGTTCCTCAGGCGCTTCAATTTATCATCCCCCTGGTGCAGTTAGTACCTGGGTCTCTAAGTTATGAGAGAAACTGTCCTCTACTATTCTCAAATGCACCAATTTTACAGTGCCGGGAGACCTAAACCTCTATTTTGGGGACAATACAGATAAGTTTAGCCTGTCCCTAATTGAGGACTTTTCAGCTTTGGAGCTAAATTTGATTAATCACTTTCCCAGTCATATAGCTGGGGATTTATTGGACCCTATTTTCTCTAATTTAGATTCTACTCAGTCGAATATGCCTCTACTTCTGACATGGTATGATCATTTTGCTATTCCGTGCTCATTCTCAATTGACTCCCAACCGCTCGATAAGATCAAATGGCCCAGGTCTCAGGGGAGATGCTGGGCTAAGCTGGATGCTCAGAAATGGAATGCGCTGCTAGCGGAATCATCTCCTGTCCTACATAACACAGTAGACGGCGCTGTGCAAAAAATAAATAATTGGCTTAGAGCCTCTGCATATATGCTGGTGCCCATGAACCATAAGCACCATTCTAGATTCTTACCCCTGGCACAATGGTTTATGTACTCCTTATATAAGGAGAAGAAAGTTTGTAAACAGTTAGAGAGATTCTGGCGCAAATCGTACCTCCTAGGTGACAGGCTAACTTATAAAAATACTTTAAGAGCATACTAGAAAAATTGTAGACAAGCTAAGGTGGCTCAATTTATAGAGAAAATTACAGAATCCAAAAACTGTCCCAAGACACTCTATAAGGTGGTGAAGTCGCTTGCGGATTCGTGTAAATGAACCCCCAGCATTTCCCTTTCTTAACTACAATGCAATGAGATATCTGACTTTTTTGTTAATAAAGTCGAGGCTACTAGGAATACCTTTTTATCCACAGGAAAGGCACATGAATTTATGGATCTACCTAGCGCCAAAACTTTAGTAACACACTTTGAGCCTATGGATTCATCTTTTGTACACCTTGCTTTATCGTCCTTGAAATTTCCCCCCCCCCCCTAGATCTGTGCCTCCCTGATATCTTAGGTAAGCTCCCTCAACAAAATCTAGAGTTAATTATCCATCTATTAAATCAGTCTCTACTCATTGGGGTAGTTCCTAGTTGTTGGAAAACAGCTTTAGTCACCCTCTGCTGAATGCCAATTCATGGATCTGGTCTAACTATCGGCCCATATTCCTTTCATCCATTTTTTAAAAACTGTTAGAAAAACATGTAAATCTGCAATTAACACAACTTATGGAACAGAATGATTTACTCCAACACTCTCAATTGGGTTTTCGTGCAGGTTATAGCACTGAATCGGCACTGCTTGGGGACACTGAATTCCTGGAACATAAATTGGATGCTGAAGGGGCAGCTGCACTCCTGCTTTTGGACTTGAGTGTGGCCTTCTATACTGTTAACCATGATTTATTACTTAGGAGACTTCATGGCTTGGGTATATGGGGCAAAGCACTCTCATGGATTGAATCCTTTTTGAAGAGCCGTTTCTTTCAGGTCCACTTGAATCAATGCAGATCCATTTTGAGCCCTTTAGTTTTTAATCTTTATGTGAGGCCACTGGCTAACATTTTAGAGGGTACCCATATTGTGGTTTTTATGTCATCAAAGGACTAGTCAACCGTGGCTGCACTTCGTCTATGTCTATAGCAAGTGGCAGACTGGATGTCCGCAAATTTCTTGAAGCTGATTGGTGACAAAGCCGAGGTACTAGTGGCCAGTAAATCCCCTATACCGTGGGGCCAACACCTCTGGCTGGCATCCTTGGGCGCTCTTCCACCCCCTGTCTTGTCAGTAAAAATTCTGGAAGTGTGGTTAGATCAGGAGCTGTCAATGAGGCAACAGATAACTAAGGTGGCTGCTACCTGTTTTGGCATCTTGAAATGTCTGAAAAGACTTCTCTAAGAGATTTCCTTGCATCATTTTGCATGGCACTTTTAATGCCTGCCTAGAGCAGGCATTAAAAGGCGGCTTCCATTATTTATAATGGGCCCCTATGGGCCCCTGTTGGAAATGGCCTTTCTGCAGGGTTACCCCCAAAACTTTTTTACCTTCATCCTTCTCTTTTTCTGACCTCAATTTTGCTGGCTTTAGGACTCTGCGCACTTTACCACTGCTAAACAGTGCTAAAGTGCATATGGTCTCTCCTTAAAACATGGTGACATTGGCTCATACCCAATTGACTTAATTAATGTTCTTGTAAGTCCCTAGTCAAGTACACTACATGACCAAAAAGATTCATTCCTGCAAGAAGAACTCCCTATGCAGCGGAAATCGATGCACAGCCTGCAAGAAAGATGCACAGCCTGCATCACAGTGAAGAAATCACCACATGCCGAACCGGAAAGACCCAGCTCGACTTTGCAAGGAGAAGATTGATGCAGCGCCTGCATAACGACTGGAAATTCTACGCATGGCCCACTGAATTGACGCAAAGCCGAGCCGGAATGACGCAGCCTGACTTCCTGAGAGGAATCGACGCAGCGCCTGAGATGGGGTAGAAATTTCTATGCAACGCCCACTGATCCACGCAGCCCCTGTGACTTTGTCCTGCAAGCGCCAGGTTTCAATGCATCGTCCCTGGGGCATCCAAAAAACCTGCAACCCAAAGAGGATCCAAGTCTGCGCTCGGAAATTGACGCAAAGCCTTCCCTGCGTGGAAAATAACTGGTGCATCACCGTGTGTGGCCCGAGAAATCAACGCACACCTCCCTGTTTTCCATGCATCTCCTCCTCTGCGGGTCCTTGCGGAGATTTTGAACGCAAACCAGGTACTTTGTGCTTGCAAGAGACATTTGTTGCTTTTAAGAGACAAAAGACACTTTATATCATTTCTTCAGTGATATATACTTATTGCATCAAATTGTTTTGACCTGCATCTTATCAGATAAATATTATATATTTTTCTAAACACTGTGTGGTGTATTTTTGTGGTGCTGTACTGTGTTATTGTATGATTCATTGCACAAATACTTTACACATTGCCCTCTAAGTTAAGCCTGACTGCTCACTGCCAAAATACCAGAGGGTGGGCACAGGATTATTTGGACTGTGTGTGACTTACACTGACTAGAGTGAGGGTCCTTGCTTGGACAGGGGGTACCCTGACTGCCAACCAAAGACCCAATTTCTAACAGCCCCTATGTACTGTGCAGGAGTAGCCCCAATATTTTGGCACTAGTCCTGCAGGGCACATCAATAACAACATGAAAATTACGTAATTGCTCGCTACCCTGAGCCAGGGTGCGTCTGTATTTTAGATACAGTGCACACATGGTGGCAGCAGGGGGTGCTAAGGGACGCAGGGAAAGTGGCGCTGCACTCGGTGAAGAGCCACTGTCCATAAATCTGCCCTTAAATGTCTTCATAACACTGCCCCCTCTTACATGAGCTCTGAAGTAACCTATTATGTGCCTACATGTACTTTCAGATAAAGCTATCAGAATCCTAAAGCTAGGAGGGTTTGACAAAGTGGTTGTCCCTTCAGTGTTCTTGGACCTAAGCTGTGGAACAACCTCCTGTTACATTTGAAAGATTGTAACTCCCTTCTGGAATTCTGCAAACTGCTGAAAACGTGGCTGCTTTTAAGTATATAGCCCTTGGAGGTCTGGTTGTCAAACCGTAACCTTAGCTAGCACTGGGAAATCTGAGGGGTAGCCATGCACTTTATAAATTGCGTAATAAATCAATCACACAACAGTAACACCACATCAACGTCACACATAATTAAACTGACATCCTCATACTGTTTACATGCCATGGACTGTTGTGAGATTGAAGACACATATGTTTGGAGGTGTTATTCAACACAAACAACCCTTCCATGCAACATCCCTGTGATGCAATCACACATATCATCCACATTGCAACACGATGGAAGGTCAATGGGATGCTCAAAATTTTGGGAGACAAATATACAAAGCTCACAGTGTTAACAGTACTTGCACAATGGGGATAGGGGCATTAGGATCACTCCTGGAAGGATGTTGAACTGTGACACATTTCACTGTGCACATTTCCCTAAAACACCATTTGCACACGAACTGTCCCTTCATGTAGCTCAGGGACAAATAATAGTAGAGCCAAGAAATATGCCTATGTGTAAGTGCAAGTTAAAAAAGCAAATACAACAGCAACAGCATGAGCCTTACATTTAGATGAAGTAGCTGGAAGGAAAAACATCAACAATGTCCAATCCACATCAGGGGAACAAATATAACATAATACATGCAGACATTGACCAACTCAAGATGAAAAAGAATTACCATATCAAGCAAAACACAATGCACTGACACACCAATTGGACTACCACCCACATATACATACAGTGAACATCTATCCTTGTCCTGGGTGACACCAACACTGCCCACAAAGTCAGGTCTTGCCTACCACACTAAATGGTCAGCAATCAGGGAGAACCACACACAGAACTGTAGGCATCAAACACAAATTACTCACGAACAGCAAAAAGGTAGAAATGTAACGGCAGGACAAATGTGTACCCAAAAAACAACAAATTGGGTTTATTGAATGCAAGTGATTTAGATCACATAGTCCATATTAGTCCATGCACAGTACTGTGCCCAAGCTTGACTCCAATCACTGCCAGGGAACCTCCACAGGAAGGGGCATCAAGTGGGCATGTAAGCACCTCTGGAATCATGCTTTGGGAGGGGTCAGATTTCGGATGAGTAGGTTTTGGTTTGGGAGGGGTGGGCTTTTACTTAGGAGGGTTGGGCTTCTTCTTTAGGGTGGGAGGAATGCTTTAGAGGGGCAGGTCTAATGGGGAGGACTTGGATGTGGAAGGGATGAGTTGTGGTATGGGGAGAGTTCTCTTGGGTTTGGGAAGGGGTGGAGGTCACAGGGGAAGGGGTAGGGTCAAAAAGGAAACTTTCCTTGGGAAAAGAGGTAGGGTTTTTAGAAGGGATTGGGGTTTGGGAGGTTGAGGGAGTGGTGGTCATGCCTGTGGGTGTTGATGCTTTTGGTGTGTGTATTTGTCAGGTATGCTTGGGTTTGGGTGGTGTCTGTTGCATGTGTGAGTGTGGGTGTTTGCATGTCTTGTGGACTGTGAGATGGGGGTGCTGGGTGATGTGGGAGTGCTAGATGTGTGTGGGTGTTAGAGTGGTGTCTGGGTCTCTGGTGGAGGTGGTGGCTGTGTATGTGGGTGTTGGGGTGGTGTCTGGGGTATGATGGATGAGGTGGCTATGTTAGTGGGTTTTGGGAGGTGTCTGAGAGTATGGTGGATGTGGTGGCTGCATCTGTAGGTGTTGGGTGGTTACCGGTGGTTCTGTGAGTTGTGAGGTGCTGTCTTGGTGTATGGTGGGTAAGGTTGATGTGTCACTGGGTGTTGTGGTGGTGTCTGTGGGTATGATGGTTGTAGTGTGTGGGTCAGAGGAGATGGTGGGGGTGTCTGTGGGAATGGTGGTTATTGTGGTATCTGTGGGTGACTCTCAAGTGCTTGTGTGCTGGTGTGTCTTGGGGTGCTTGTGTTTATGTATGCTGCTTATGTGTGTTGAGGTGGGTATGTGTGGCTGTGTCTGTGTGCTTGGAACAGGTAGGTGGATAGGGAATTAAGAAGAGGTAGGTGGTGGGGGAAGAATTGGGTGTGGGTGGCTGCCATCACTGAGGAAGCCAGACCCTGAATAAATCTCTGTAAGCCAACTGGGTAGGGAGCAACAGGGAGGGTGGCAATGGAACTGGGGGTGGCAGACAATGATGGAACAAGTGCGGTCCTGATGGGTTAACCGCCACTAGGGATTGGCCACTGGTGGTAGAATCAAAAGATAATGAGGTCGATCCTGTGTCCTCCACTGCAATCCACTCACCCTTCGGGACACTGGATCTCTCCATGTTAGTGATATTCTGACTGCAGGTACTGTTGAAGTAAGCCTCAGCAAGGCCTACTAGTGCAAGGGGTTCACCCTTCTCTGCACAAAGTCCTCAGACCATATAGGAAGAAGTTGGCACAGAAACTGAAATAAAAGACAAAGTTTATTAAACCTCATGAGGTGGTACTATAGTTCAAACAGCACCCTTCGGTAATGTTTGAAGTAGCACACTGAACTGAGAGAGCATGGTCCTTTTATACCCACGCAGGGGCTAAAAGGAGGTGGTACAATTATAGAAGCAAGACTTGCATACATGTAAGGTCATATGGAAATGCACAGTCGACAGGTAGGAGGGGCTAACAGTTTCAAGGACTAGTTGACACATTACTGTCTGTTACTGATTACTAACAGCTGCAGATCTTACTGGGCCTGTGCGAAAGTGGGAGATGCTAAATATAACTTGTCACTAGGCAGATTTTCAAGAGTAGTTAACAGAAAGGTAGGACAGAGCACATGGTGAGCACATGGCAGCATGTGGCAGAGAAAATGGCTGCCATGAATACAAAATGGATTCCGCGAAATGTTCACAATAGTTGCTAAATACAAGATGTCTTCTGCTAATGCTTAATCTAATCACTGCTAAACTACAACAGACGACCCTTTCAGCATTAACTGAAGACATTCGTCTTTCTGGGATAATCTAAATATTCATCTTGTATATTTATGCTCATCATTTCAGCTATTTCCTTATCTAACATGTGTTGTGCTTTCATTTCTGTAATATTTCTTTTGGTAGGCATACAAGCAGTAATACACATGGAGCAGAACATTGGACCACACTGAATACAGACACAGCATGTGAAAAATATTGCAATCATTACACACAGGATAGTCAGTAGTTTCCAGCCCCAGGCGGAAACAAGAGCCCTGAAGAACCAGAACCTTTTGGGCCTGGCGGCGCAGGGTACGCCTAAAATCTCCTTGGATTCACCTGCCTAAACTAACAGAGACACGGGACACTCTGTCAGGCGTAAAAGATCGGATTTTATTAGCTGCAGCTAGTACAGTTGTCCAAGAAGTACACAAGGTATGTTCTCAGGAGACTGCCACTTTACTTTGTGGCGCACAATCTTATATACCGTATAAAAACATTTATTAACTACATACACTCCCAGAACACATAGAAAGGAGCCAGTAAGAATGATGTAAAGATAGAGCAGAGTCAATAGAAATGTCGGAAAACAAGACAGAACAAAGTATCAAGTGACTTAAGGTTGCCTCCCCTCCAGCTGTGTTTGTCACCCCTCCCTTGAACTAATTCATTAACCGATCCACAACGAAGTTGCATGTGGTGCGATAAGTTTGTGTGCGTTTGGAAGACAGTTGTGAAATGAGAGAATACTAGCAAAGGACAGCGAAGGCCAGACGATAAGATAAGATCGGCGGAGAATAGTGTGAGCCTACAGATAGTTGAAACAAGGATTAGAAAACCAGACAGGGATTAGTGTACTCGGTCAGACCTTAATACCAGTCTTGTAAAGATAGAGGCAGAAGACTGTTTTGAACACCATGTTGCAGAATAAGCAGAAAAGGCAGAATGGACTTCGTTCGCTGTGCTGCCTGAGTGAAGGCAACATGAAATGGCGGCGGGCCACAAAATGGCGGGTCGATACGATCGTATTAAAAATCGAATTTCCTCAGACCCTCCTTTTGCCAGAACTCAGGCAAGATACACAAACTCATGTTAATCTGAGTCGATGTCTATGGCCATGAGGTCATCAAGCTGTTGCTGTACCATCATTTTGATATTCTCTGCTCTTTGTGACTTGGGTTTGGGAATACATGCAGTAGCACATAGGTTGCAGACGGCAGGACCGCAGTGCATACAAAGACAACAAGAGAATATAAAAGTTAAAATTACTCCAAAGAATGTCAATACCTTCCAACCCCATTTGGACAGCAATCCCCAAAACCACTCTGAAAAGGACCAATCTCCTTCGTCCTGATGAATCGATTCGGAGATTATGTGTAACTTAGAGATAGCTTGGTATACAGTCGGAGCGTCATTAGGTATGAAAATACAGCAACTTGATCCGATCAATTTGCATACTCCACCACGGTCCGCAAGAACAAAGTCTAAGGCAACACGGTTCTGCAAGGTCATAAGACGATCAGCCTGTAGTTCAGCTGTAATGTTACTTAAAGCTCCTACAGTGATGTCTATGGTGGTTTCTATGACACAAACCAATTGCCTTATATTTCTGCTGTTGGCCATTGGACCCCAGAAGGGAAGAAATCCTTTGAGGAAATCTCCTCCCTCTTGTCCTGCTGTGTCTTTCGAATCCACAATCCCTCTGCCATATCTATTTTTATGATGATTCGCAGGAGCGGTGTATGTAGGGGGAAGAAGAAAGGCTATATAACAAGTACCAGAAAAATCAGCTGGCAACCATGTATAAGCCCTATCGTGGCAAACGAAGTATGTACCTTGAGATGGTACTAACGGCGGTGAATTCAGGGCTGAATAAACATATGTATGGGAACATAAACTTTCTCTTTGTCCGGTGTTTGGAGTTCTACCATTTATTTGCAGACAGAAATTTCCTTGTTGGGGTATGACCCGTATCGGAGGAGATTTTCCTTGCTCAATCTTATCATTGAGGCTGGAAATGTAATTAGTTATGTTCCAATTGGTATATGCTTTTCTTTCATCTATGGAAGCTTCACTTTTTTCCATGATTTTAGCCATAGCTACCATTCCCTTTATCAATAAACTATGACTGAAATCTGAACCAACACTATGTGAACTGACAGGTTGTTTAATTTTACTTTGATATGCATTATTGAAAATGACAAAATAAGCCCAAGCGGAACCTTCATAGGAGAATGGAAGAACTAAATATGGCATTCCATTTTCTACTGTATGTGGTATGAGTCCACACACCCAACAGTCAGTTGTATTGATCACTAACTGATGTTGATGTAACAACTGGACGAAGGAATTGTTAAAGTATTCAGTTCTTCTGATGAGTTCATGCTGGGGAAGAGTGTGAAATAGGTGCGGAGAGATAGTAGAAGAAGATGTAGAGGTAGGAGAAGAGACAACTTTTTGCTGCAGAGTAATAATGATCCAGTTTACAGATGCCAAAAGAATACACGACAATATAATGACGCATAGAGCAATACTACAACGACTATATATTTCTTTACAATTATTCTTTACATTTTTACTTTCTCTTTTATCTAATGTAGCCTCCATCTTTCTAAGTGGATGCTCACGGCAATCTTCCTCAATCACTGTAGTCACGATTATCTACCGTCCTATGACACTGTGAGGTCCTGCAGGCCTATTGCCACTTACTCAGGTCGTGACTAAGACTCCTACCGTGACCCTGCAACCGGGATAGAGTACTACATAGGAGAGAAAGTTACAAGTTCTTTGGTCTTGGTCTCAAATTATAGCGTTCCTGTCCAGAGGCAGTCTGGTTTTGAAACAATGTTCCTGGATTTGTCGTGTTCAAGCGACGATGCGATGGTATTGCTTCTTGAAGGATGTCGTCGTCCTCTTTCTCAGAAAGTGTTCCAATTAGACGCGCATCACTGAATGGTACAAATTGCGGAACTTTCTCACTTTCAGAGTCACTGATGCCTCTACGGACCCACTGATCGAAAGGCAAGGGCAAAGGCACTTTCTTGCAGTGCACGGCATGCACCCAGTTTTTCTTTCCTTCGACTTTAACTGCTGTTCTTGTGGTCAAAAGAACCAGGCGTGGCTCTCTCCATCTGGGCTCCAAATTTCTCTGTCGTTGGAAATTTTTCGTGCAGACCCAGTCACCTGGTCGGATGGAATGACCTGGGTCTGTGGAAGCCTCTGGTAGAGCACTCTGAACCTGTTGATGAAGAACACGCAATTTAGTTGTAAGGTCATGCAAGTAGTCAATCAACATCGGGTATGGCAAGTCTGAGTATTTCTTAGGGCGAGGAACTCCCCATACATTAGCTGGGCGACCAAATATCACTTCGTAAGGGCTAAGCCCCAAACGAGAGTGTACGGCTGTTCTGATGGACAGAAGAGCCAATGGTAAAGCATCAGGCCAATTAAGTCCTGTGCTAGCTTGCACCTTAGCAATTTTAAGCTTCAAGGTTCCATTGTAGCATTCTACTAAACCAGCCGACTGTGGGTGATTCGCCGCGTGGAACTTCTGTTTTATGCCAAGACCTGCACAAACTTTTTGCATGACTTGACCCACAAATTCGCTCCCATTGTCACTCCAGACAATGCGCGGCAAACCAAACCTAGGGAAGAATTCTTTCAAAAGTATTTTGGCAGTTGATAAAGCAGTATTGTCCTTCAGAGGGTAGGCTTCTACCCATCTAGAAAAAGCACATACTACCACCAGAACATATTTGAGGTTGTTGCATCGTTCCATGTGAATATAATCGATCTGCAACACCTCAAATGGATATGTTGGAGGAGCAAAATGACCTGCTGGAGTTGGGGTTCCCTTTCCCGGATTGTACATCAAGCAAACAATACAATGTTTTACTACATTATTTGCACACTTTGGGATCCCCTCATTTTGCCACCCTGGAGCCAGAAGTTTACATATTCCTTTTGCACTTAGGTGAGCTGGACCATGTGCCATAGTAACTACAGGTAGTACATAAGCATCTGGTAACAGCCAACGTTGATGTTCTGATAATTCAACCCAACATCCCATCTCATCTAACATTCCTGTACTTTCCTTCCACTTTTTCAACTCATTCTCCGTAGCCTCTCCTTGAATTGATTTCACACTCTCTACTGTATCTTCACACATTCCCTTTTCTCTTACGCAGTTTGCGGGACCTGCAACATACATTCGACTTGTGTTGTCTCTGGCTGTCTTTTTCGCTACCTCATCTGCAAATGCATTTCCTCGACCAACATCGTCCACAATCTTTTTGTGTGCACTACACTTCACGATCGCTATCTGAGTAGGCATTGTAAGTGACTCAAGAAGTTCAGTCACTAATTGACCATGTTGTATCTTAGTACCATGGGAAGTAAAGAATCCTCTTTCCTTCCATAAACGCCCAAAGTTAAACGCTACACCAAAAGCGTATTGGCTATCAGTGTACACGTTTACTCTTTTTCCTTCGGATAAAACACACGCTCTAGTTAAGGCTATCAATTCAGCTGCCTGAGCTGAATTATGTCTAATGCGTGCTGTCTCCACAATCGTATGCAAAGTAGTAATAGCGTAGGCTGAAACTGTATCTCCATTCGGGAGCTTGAAACAAGAACCATCTACCCATAGTGTTCCATCTGGATTCACTAATGGCGTGTCTTTTAGGTCAATTCTACCCTTAGTCTCTTCTTCAGTACGGAGAAAACAATCATGCTGTTCAGAGACATCTCTCTCTTCTGGAAGAGGCAACAAAGTAGCTGGATTCAGGGTATTACATCGTTTGATGTGTATGTGACTAGCCAAAAGTGTCAGCTCATATCCGGACAACCGAGCACTCGTAAGATGCTGCGTTTTTGTCCTATTTAGTAAAATATCCACTGCATGTGGCACCATAACAATGAGAGTATTATCTAGCACTACTCCAGCAGACTGTCGAATAGAAATTGCTGCTGCCGCTGTCGCCTTAAGACAACTAGGCAATGCTTTAGCTACTGGATCTAACGTAGCTGAGAAATATGCGCATGGTCGCTGTTGATCTCCAAAACGCTGCGTTAAGACTGACAATGCACAACCCTCTCTTTCGTGGACATAGAGCGTAAAGAGCTTACTGTAATCAGGAGTACCCAATACAGGAGCAGAACACAAAGCAATACGCAAATCAGTAAAACTCTTCTGACACTCGTCAGTCCACGGAAGAGGCTGAGGCGTATCTTTTAAAGTTAGCGCCAACAGCGGTTTAGCCAATAAAGAGAAACTCGGAATCCACTGTCTACAATAAGAAGTAATGCCCAAAAAAGCACGTACCTCTCTTTGTGTGGATGGGACTGACATTTGTGCAATTGCCTGAATTCGTTCGGGGGTCAATCGTCGTCCCTCCTTTGACAAGAGATGACCCAAATAAGTCACCTCGCGACAGACATATTGTAATTTAGAAGGAGAAACCTTGTGATTTAGATCAAACAAATGACGCAACAGTGCAACGGTCACGTTTTTGCAAATCTCCTCTGAATCAGCGGCAACTAATAAGTCATCCATGTACTGAATGAGAGCGGCACCGGACGGTAAGGAAAAAGCATCAAGATGACATTTTAGAGCTTGACTGTAAACAGAGGGACTTTCACAATAACCTTGAGGTGCGCGTTTAAACCGGAAGCTTCGGCCTCCGAGGGAAAAACCAAAAATATCTCTACTCTCTTCGGCGATGGGAATACTAAAGAAAGCATTCTTTAAATCGATAACTGAAAACCAAGTCGCTGTAGAAGGTATCATCGTCAACAGAGCAGTGATATCTGGGACTACAGGAAACTGCGGTACGACAATCTTGTTTACCTCCCGAAGATCAATTACAAAATGATAAACAGGAGGCTGAGAAGGATCAGTGCGTTTAAGAACCGGAAGAACAGGACTGTTACATGTATTTCCTCTCGTTTCCTCAACCACACCCTTCTGAATCAAATCATGGACAATTTCCAGAAGTGCTTTCTCACCTTCAGTAGAGATTCTGTATTGCGGAATACGTGGCATTTCAGCATTGGGTTTAAGAGTAACAACATAAGGTGGGATCTCAAGACAACCAACGTCATTCGGACCCGTAGCCCAAAGCGTTTCGGGAAGAGAAAGCAATTCAGGTGGGAATTGATCTTTTGATAAGTACATTGGACTAGTCATTTTCTGTCCTAGAGTGAGGTATACACCAGAAGGTGAACAATAT
Organism: Pleurodeles waltl; assembly: GCF_031143425.1. NCBI lineage: Eukaryota > Metazoa > Chordata > Amphibia > Caudata > Salamandridae > Pleurodeles > Pleurodeles waltl. Next base: position 252,645,808 of record NC_090443.1, read on the forward strand.
ATCGTAGCATGCATTCTTTTTAATAGATCTAAACCCAACAGATTTTCACCACAACCATTCGTCAGAAGAAGCGGAGCTTCTAAATCATAAGGGCCTATTGAAACAGGTAAAGGGCAAGAAACTGGATTGCGAACAGGGGCGCCAGAAAATCCTACAGATACATTCGTTAAGCCAGACAAAGGTGCGCCAGGGAGTTTAGAATGAATGATAGAGCTTCTCATGGCACCAGTATCTAAAAGAAATGGCTCTGAAACACCCATTGTAGTGACATTAACATAAAGTCCATTCTGATCCACTGGAATTGACGTAACCCCCTTACTTTGTCCATGGCTGTCCTATTCAAAATGAAGACTTTCATTCCCTCCTTCAATATACTGATCCTCACTGTAATACTGTGTAGACCTAACATTTTGCTGGTCAAAGTAATTTCCGGAATTTGGAGGAA